>NC_077231.1:15147736-15457001 GCF_027887165.1 Monodelphis domestica | reverse complement strand
TGTAGACAGAGGATATTAGGTAAGGATAGGGAGAGTCCCACTTCTTTCTTTGGCATGCAGCAAGTATGGTGATGGCAGTAAGGTGGGGATTTTGAAATGGCTGATCAGCCACGGGCACATGGTTTTTATTTTGTATCCTATTTATTCCTTGATTTCTAATGATCTTTAATAAACCTCCTAAAATATGTATTTTTATTATTAAGATGTAAATTTAAATTTTTACAGTTGGCAACTAGAAGGGATGAGAAAAAACTCTCAAATTTTGTTTTTAAGATAGCCTAGATAAAAAAAAAATTAAGCCACATTTCTCCTGCCATGGCTTTTTACCTATCCCACCCACCCACTGTGAAAGAGGCATGAAGAAAGAGAGGATTTGAAGGACAAGCCAGGCATGTAGACCAAGGTGAAGGACCTGTCTGTCAATCAAGGGGAAGATTCCAAACAGAATGTTCCCAGGAGGAGGCAGTTGGACCTGGCCAGAGGAGAGGAACTGAGAAAGGGGCTCTCTGGGGTTACTGACCAAGGGAGAAACCTCTTCTCTGGGTTCCTGACCAAAAGAGACTGGCTTTTTCTGATCTAGGCAGAGAGAGACCTTTGTGGCTTTCGACAGAGTCTAGACTTGAATTACTCAAGCAGAGATTATCTGACTAAAGAAAGAAGATACTTGTCCTCCAAACTCTCTGATTGTCCCTGAGTCACAGCTGTGGCAAAACTGACATTTCCCAAAACCCTCATAACCCTTCCTTGTAGATTAGGGACAAATTTCATCCCTCTTACCTCAATTCCCATCCTGTCCTATCTTTCCAATAAATATCCTTACCCGAGAAAGAGAACATGAGCATCTTCTCTAAATCTCACAGTTCACCTTTGAGTTACATAGAAAGATGGCTGACCAACAGGGGGGAGGGAAGGCATGAAAGGAAAGCTGGGAGGTGAAGGGTGGCATTGAGGGAGGAAGGGTAGGAAATATCTTGACTTATTAGCCATTAGTGATCTATAGACAGCTCCAGAGCACCCCTTTAGCAGAATCTATCTCTCTAGCAATATCTCTTTATCTCTCATCTATCTCCATTACAATTAGGCAGCCTCAGGTGTCCCCTAGTAGTAGCTCTCTAGCAGCCGGTGTATATTCCAGTTATTACAACCTGAAATAGTTACACAGATTATCTATTTATTAAACCACTCTCTCAAACTCTGAGAGAGCTCAAACTCTCTTTGGAGCTGCTACCTTTTTCTTTTCCTACTTTTTGCCCAGTTGCTTGCTCTTGGGGACTCTTGGCAAAGAATAGATAAGTCGCTTGAGTCCATGTTCCTAAGTTCCTTGTTGCTGGCGCTCCTACTACTGCTCCTGATTTTTCTCACTCTGGCTACTAAATCCCAGTGGCCTGTTCCTTGCTCATGATCTGGCCCTGGCCCTAGCCCAGCCTCAGGCCCCCAGCAATGCTCCTCCTGATCTTCGGCTCTGCTCCTAAATTGGCCTCTGACCAGACACTGACCCTGACTGCTGTTGCTGATTGATGCCACTGAGAAACTAGGAGTCTTTGGAGCCACTCCTCAGAACAGATGGCAAAAAAACAGGATGTCTTTTTCCTTAGGCAACAATTAGCCTCCTGACTCCCTCTGGGGAAACTAGCATTTTACCTCAGCGGGGACGGGGAGAAGGAAGTTACTCTTCCAAATAGTAACTTGATTACAAGCATGGTATACTCTATGAAAGAGCAGTACCTTGCCTATTTGTAACAGTTTATACCATTCAGGAGTGCACTGATCCTTTTACTTATCTTGCCTGAGATTAAGGGGAGAAATTCATCTCTCTTCAACTCTTTGCCATTTGGGCTTACCCAGTTTGAGATTCCTAAAACCCATGTTCTCCCACACTATGTGAGATCCAAGAGCACTGACAATAGGACTCTGAAAGGGCAGAAAAAGGAACTTTAAAGGGTCTGGAGGTGAAATTTTAAGCCCTTTCAGACTCCATTTTAAAAATTAAAATCTCTGTATCTTATTGAATTTTGCTGATTGTTTTAAGATTTAATTTTGTGGTTTTAAGTTCCTATATTAATGTATTCAATACTATTCTGTTACACTGAATCAGTTTAATCTACTGTGTTTTAACTACTGATATATTCTGTTACCTTTCCCCTATAACAATACTTTACAAATATTATTGAATAAGCCCATATAAAAACAACTTTTTCTTCCATTTTGGCTTTGTAAATTGTCACATTGATGATGGACTTCATCAAAACTGTTTACAATTGTATAACAATCTTTGGAAAATTTAATGAACTAAATATCTCAAATTGATTTTAAGGGGTCTTCAGACATGATTTTTAGATTTTTTTTTCTCAACTCTGATCATTTTGCCTGCCTCATGAGTTATTTGTAACAAGAGGTAAGGCCCATTTTACTAGCTGAAGTGAAGTACAACTATAATCCCCACCTCCCACATTTGTAAAAATGTGAATGGATGGGACATTGCAGTCTCATACTAAAGGAGCTGGGAAGTTGATCCCAGGGCATGGTACCCATGGATCCCAAAAGAGGGGCATCTCTCATTTGTAACTTCTCAGCTCACTTTATCCTTTCACCAGGATGATCTCTAGATTCTCAGTGGCATTATTTAGACCCAATAGCAACAGCACAGAGGTTTGGTTTTTTCTAGACTCCTCTGCCACATTTTTGTAATGATGGCAGTAATAGATTTAAAAAAATATCTCAGCCAAGGTTTAAACATTGCTATACCTGAAAAACTTGTAACAAGTATGCATTAGCTTCTAATGTTTTTTCTTTATATGTCAAACAGCAGATTCATGTACAATATGAAAGTGGGTTTGTTTGCTATTGTCATTAAGTAGGCTATTAATTTTTTCCATTTGAATAAGTTTATTTAGTCAATTTAGAACATTATTCCTTGGTTACAATAATCACATTATTTCCCTCCCTCCCCTCCACCCACTCTTCCCACAGCCAACACACAATTTCATTGGGCATTACTTGTGTGCTTGATCAGAACCTATTTCCAAGATGTTGTTTACACTAGGATATTCATTTAGAGTCTACATCCCCAACCATGTCCCTTTGACCCATGTATTCAAGCAGTTATTTTTCTTTGGTGTTTTTACTCCCACAGTGTTTCCTCTGGATGTGGATAATGGTTTTTCTCGTAGGTTCCTCCGAGGTGTTCAGGGACATTGCATTGCCACTAATGGAGAAGTCCATTACATTCGATTGTACCACATTGTATCGGTTTCTATGTACAAGTTTTTCCTGGTTCTGCTCCTCTCACTCTGCATCAATTCCTGAAGGTTGTTCCAGTCCCCATGGAATTCCTCCACTTTATCATTCCTTAGAGCACAATAGTATTCCATCACCAACATATACCACAATTCATTCAGCCATTCCCCAATTAAAGGGCATCCCCTCATTTTCCAATTTTTTGCCACCACAAAGAGAGCAGCTTTGAATATTCTTGTACATGTCTTTTTCCTTATTATCTCTTTGGGGTACAAACCCAGCAGTGCTATGGCTGGATCAAAGTGCAGACAGTCTTTTATCACTCTTTGGGCATAGTTCCAAATTGCCCTCCAGAATGGTTGGATCAATTCACAACTCCACCAGGAACACAGAAATTAATGTCCCTACTTTGCCACATCCCCTCCAACATTCATTACTTTCCTTTGCTGTCATGCTAGCCAATCTGCTAGGTGTGAGATGATACCTCAGAGTTCTTTTGATTTGCATTTCTCTGATTATAAGAGATTTAGAACACTTTTTTCATGTGCCTATTAATAGTTTTGATTTCTTTAACTGAAAATTGCCTATTCATGTCCCTTGCCCATTTATCAATTGGATTGTGGCTTGATTTTTTGTACAACTGGTTTAGTTCTTTATAAATTTGAGTAATTAGACCTTTATCAGATGTTTTTGTAATGAAGATTTTTTCCCAATTTATTGCTTCCCTTCTAATTTTGGATGCATTAGTTTTCTTTGTACAAAAACTTTTAAATTTGATTAATCAAAATTATTGATTTTACATTTTGTGATTTTTTTCTAGCTCTTGCTTGGTTTTAAAGTCTTTCCTTTCCCAAAGATCTGACAAGTATACTATTCGGTGTTCACCTAATTTGCTTATAGTTTCCTTCTTTATATTCAGGTCATTCGCCCATTCTGAGTTTGTCTTGGTGTAGGGTGTGAAATGTTGATCCAAATCTAATCTCTTCCAATTTTCCTAGCAGTTTTTATCAAAAAGTTAAGTTTTGGTCCCAAAACCTGGGATCTTTGGGTTTATCATAGACTGTCTTGCTGAGGTCATTTACCCCAAGTCTATTCCACTTATTCTCTTTTCTGTCTCTTAGCCAGTACCAAATTGTTTTTATAACCACTGTTTTATAGTATAGTTTGAGATCTGGGACTTCAAGTCCTCCTTCCTTTGCATTTTTTTCATGATTTCCCTGGATATCCTTGATCTTTTGTTCTTCCAAATAAGGCAGAGTCAAGATGGCAGCCTAGAAGGAGCAGAAGTTCAGACCTCTGAATACCCATCCTTACTGATCACAAACTGAATGCTCCTAGGGGACTAAAAATCAAACCTAACAACAAGACAGAGCCAAGGAACCCTCCTGCTAGACTCAATTAAAAAGGTATGCCCCCCCCCCAAAAGCTGGAATTGGAGAACACTCGGGTTCAAGAGGAAGGCAGAAGGAAGTTCCCAGGACCCCTCCCCCCACCCACCTAGAGCACTGAGACTCCAACGGCAGGCCATGGAGGGAACTTCTGGGCAGGCAAAGGTGCTAGTCTGGAGAGTGTACCTTGCGGGCAGGGCTGTGCCAAGCTCAGAGTATAGAACACAGATGGCAGGGAAGGAGCTAGAGAGGGAGCATAAATGGCTTTTATAATTTAGGGATTTCGATACTTTTTGAATGCACATTATATGCTGTACTACTGTTCTTTATAAAAAAAAAACTGTTACTTTGTGAAAATCATTTGCTTGCACTCACAGTGGATAATGATCAATTTTGAAAAGGAAATGGATCTTATTTTTGGTGAGAAACCTTTGTATTCTCCCTTTCCTTGGCTGACAGTCTGTCAGTGATTATAAGCTATATATTTTTTATTTTTAAAACTCTTATTATTGTTTTTGTTTGCATGTGCAATATACTATTTCAGTTTTATTTTTCTCTCCTTTTCATATTTGAAGCACATGTCACCAGTATTAAGATTTTCTTTAACTTTTTTGATTTTGCAGTAAATAAGATTAAAATACATTTGCCCTAATATCGATGTATACCCAAAAAGCTTTAGACTATAAAAATGATGCCATTGATCATTTGAAAAAAATTATGAGATTTTGCTTAATGATTCTGTCTGATTCCAAGAGAAGGGAATACAAAAAGAGCCATTGTGCAATGCCAAAAAAGCACAAAGCTACTTGCATAGTGCCAATCGAGCACAAGGTAAAACAAGTCCAAACTAATCCAGGTAGGATTGATGAACTTCTAAGACAATGTGAAAGGACTTGAACCTTGTGTGAGACTTGAGGTTGCGGTGATTGACATATGTTAAGATGCAGGACTCCTTGAACTACACCCTTTGTGAAAATACTTTCTCTGAAAGTACCTAACAATTGACTGTTCTGGGTCCCCTATCCCTGAGAGTGAAAGTAAAAGTAGACCAGGGAATGACACTTCCCTATCAGTCCTTTTTTCTCTCTTATAGTATGGCAACTTCTTGTAGTCTTGGCTGCAAATGGGTAAGTGAAATATTACTGTGTTTTGTCCTACATACTTGTGGGATAGAAATCTCTTTAATTGGGCCCTGATTCAAGTACCTGTTATATGTTTATTTTCCTTTACTAAGAATTTTTATACATAAGACTTTGATAGTCCATATTTTGTCCACAAATTATTTTCTCTTTTATTTGGATTTTTTTGGTATTATTTTTATTTCTCTTGCCAATTGATTCACATACCTCATAACTCAGCCATGCATCCCTAAGTGATCCCTGTGCTTTTCAATCATCCTCTTCAGGATGGTATGTATAATTATTATTCTAAATTGAAGAGTTTAAATTCTTTTTGAGAATAATTTCAAGATAAGAAATATGCTACCTCTCCAAATCCAGAAAGTGAACTGTTTGGAGAAGGCACCATGAAGATGCCTCCACAGACCATATGCTGCCCCAGAAGATCCAGAATGAACTTTGGGATATGGTAATTTGAACTGTGTGGGGTTGAATGAATTTGTTTTGTATGCATATGCTTATGCTGAAGGGGACTGCCCCCTTACTGGCTTTTTGTCAATGTGTCTAGCAATCATTGCTTTTGTTCTCTTTTACTCTTATCCTCAAATTATTGTAATTTCAAAATTGGTATGTTTACAAGACCCACTGGAGAGACTAGTCTTCCATGGGTCTCGGGGGGGGGGGGCATGTATAATTGAAAATCTGTTACCCTAAAAAAAGACTACATTTCCCAGGACCCTACTGACTTTCTGTCATTACATACTTCCTATAGACAGAGGATATTAGGTGAGGATGGGGAGAGTCCCACCTCTTGCTTTGATATGCAGTGAGCATGGTGTTGGCAATAAGGCAGAGATTTTGAAATGGCTGATCAGCCATGGGCACATGGTTTTTACTTTATATCCTCTTTATTCCTTGATTTCTAATGATCTTTAAAATATAATATTTTTATTAAGATATAAATTTTAATTGTTACACAGACCTTTTTTTTTAATTAACAGCACTATACATTGATCTAGGATAATTCTGAGGGACTTATGAAAAAGGATGCTATCCACCTCCTGAGAAAGAACTGATGGAGTAGAAATACAGATGAAAACATGATTTATCACTTGTTTATTTGGGTATATGATTTGGGATTTTTGTTTTATAAGTTTATTTACTTACAAACATGAATAATATGGAAATATGTTTTGTATGATAATATATATGTAACCCAGATTGAATTGCCTATCAGTTCTGGGAGGGGAACAGAACAAGGGAGGAAGACATGAATCATAAAATTTTGGAAAACATATGGAAATTTGTTATTAAAATAAAGATAAAACACTAAAAAAACAATAATGGTGAGTCAAGCTCACACAGTATTTGGTATATTTTGTCTTGTCTAAAAAACTTGGTCAGTTCCACTGACTTAAAGGTTCTCCAAGTAGAATTTATTGCTGGGGAAAGAGTACTAGATTTGAAGTCATAGAACCTTGAGGTACTTTTTAATTTACTACCTATGAGACTATGGACAAGTTGCATAATTTCTCTAGGCTTCAGTTTAATGGGAATAAAAGTAGTAACTACTTCTCAAGATTGTTTTGAGGATCAAATGAATTAACATACTTAAATACTTTTTGTAAATCTTAAAGTACTATATAAAAGTTAGTGGTGATGATGATGGTGATGATAAATATCTACACAAAGAGGAAGTTGAATTATAGAACTTCTAAAGTCCTTTCTAGTTCTACTTCTACGATCCTAAGGACCATCACCAAAGGAAAGTAAGATATTACATGCTAAAAAGTGCTGGATAAAGTAGCTAATGGATATTATTACTATCAAAATTAAGGGAAACTGAAGCTAAAGGTTCTGAACATTTTCAATTTATTGGTAATTCTAACAATTACCAATAAAAGGGTTCTTTAGCTAATCAGCAAGTAAGAAGACCTTGAAAGAGGACAGACAGATCACTTTTACAGACAAAAGGAGAAAAATCTAAAAGATAGAGGGTAGGACCATAGATGGAGAAACAGTGTGATTGATTATATAATCTAAAACTTCCCAAGAATGAGAAACTATAATTTTCTTGAAATTAGGAATGAGGTACTAGCAACAACTCTTACTTACATTCTGTTTCTAAGAAATATTCATTGTTTGAGTCCATCTGCATAGCTAGTTTTTTTGATAGTGAACCTGACTACTTTGGATAATGGGCCAGACTCCAGGGCATTTTACCTGCATCCTTCAAGCATAACAGATTTAAGAATAGAAGAGTGATTAGCAGATCTGAACTTTTAAAAGTAGTTCAGTGACAGTGATAAATTTAAAATAATAGTGAATTTTCAGACTGAATTGAAACATGACTTTGGTAGTTACAAAACTGTCAGCATTGACAGAGAATACAATCAATAACAAAATAGAATCAATTAGATTTTCCTACTTTCACTGCTTTATTATTGCTTTGTTACATTTTCAAAATTTTAAAAACCCTTAATGCTCCTATTGTAATATTGTAACATTGAACATTATGAGAAAAGAGCAGGAGAGGAATTTATCTTAGCTTAATGAAACTGAGGGGAAGCTAAGTGGTACAGTAGATAGAGTGCTGAGCCTGGAATTAGGAAGACATCTTTCTGAGTTCAAATGTGATCTCACATACTTATTAGATATGTGATTCTGGGCAAGTCACTTCACCCTACTTGCCTGAGTTCTATATCTGTAAAATGAGTTATAGAAGAAAATGTCAAACTACTGCAGTATCATTGCCAAGAAAACACTAAAAGGAACCATAGTCAGTCACAACTGAAACAACTGCACTGAGATGTGGAGTTTAAATTAATGCCTGAGTGCCTGAAAAACTCAGTTCGGCACTGTCATTCTTGCAGCTGATGCTGTTTTTTTTTTCTTTTTTACTGTGATGTTTATTTAATTAGAATCAACACCAATGATAGCAATGATGATATTATTCTTTCATATTCACTTCTACAATTGTCTCCCAAATGTCTTATTCATCTATATCAAGTGAAGTTAAATTAACACAAAGTTTAGGAAACAGTCTAAAAATCAATCATGAAGATACTCTCTAAAGAACAATAACAATCAATTAATGCCAAAAAGCTAAGTATCTAAATATTTCTCAATTTATAGGATGTCAGAATAATAGACCAAATTTACTGAAATGTATCAGAACCTTGAAATGTTTAAATACTCTCAAAAGCATACAAAATCCCATTTAGGATCTAATAACATTTTACCATAACATCTATTTAACAATCTATTGCTAGTTTTAAAAATTATTGCTCTTTTATATTTTTACATCATCTTCATTTCCAGCACTTAGCAGAGAGCCTGGAATATAGAAGACACTTAATAAATAATTGTTGCTTTGATTTGTTGATAAGTATTTTTACCCACCCATTAAATTATCCATTGTAACAAAATTTAAAAATCAAGAGAAAGAAAGCAGCTCAGAAAAAGCTAACCAAATGTTGATATGATTTTAAAGCTTTTTAAAGTTTTGTAGATTAGACATTTTATCTAATACCTTCATTTTACATATGAAGTTGAGGTCAAAGAGATTAAATTATTTGTCTAAGGTTACAAAGGCACTAAACCAAATATTTAGGAATCAAACTCAGGTTACCTGGTTCCAAACCCAGTGTTCTTTTTCATTGTAAAAATATGCTTTTTAAATGTTTAATGTTGATGGTTTAACTCTGTTGAGTAGTTATGTGAATGGAATTCTATTTACTTCAGTTATTCTTAAAATTATATTCTTAGCTCATCCAGACCATATGTTATCATCATCTTCCAAAAATTTTTAATATAGAATTGAATTATTTCCTGGTGTCAGTAGTTTCTGAAATGTTCTCTGAGTAATTCAGAAAAATGTACTTAGTCTCTGTGTGATCTTATTCCAACAATAAAGAACTATATACCAAATATTAGTCTAGGGATCAATCACCTTGCAAAGGGGGGTCTGTTGTTTAGTAAGGAATTCCAGATCATCTCACATAATTTTGGGGCTATGAATCCTCCATTCCATACCATCCAAAGCTCAGGTAGCTGTCAACTCCTTCTCTAATAGAAGAACCAGAAATGGGAGGAGGATTTTAGTTACAAAAGGTGGGAAAAGAGTGTACAAGAGACATGGTCATTATCTTCTAGTCACTAAAATTTGAAAACAAAACATCCTTAGCCATCTCTCATGGGAGAAAGATATTCTGGAAGATAGTAAATGATAATGTAATTTATGCTAGAGTAGAAGCAATAGGGAACAGAAAACACCAAAGTACATTTCAATGAGAGTAATTAGCCAAGAAACTAAGGAAAATAGAAAAATGGATTCTAGGGGATTAGGTGAATGAGTAGATTTTGAATTCTGACTGTCTCCATACTAATAGCTACCTCACTCCTTTACACTCTGACAGGAACCAGCAAGTTTAGGTGATGGTGGAAGTAGCTCATGGGAAAATATTTTATATCCCTGTCTTTTGGAAAAAGAAGTGGATTTGTGGGTGGGTATCTGTGTTTTTAGGCAGAGGATTTAGGGAATAGTACAAATTTAACAAGTTAATTATCCTCTCTGAATCTCCATTTCCTTACTTTTAAAGGTGGAAAATGAGAGGGTAGGACTTGATAATATCTAAGGTTTTTATGGGCTTTAAGACTCTACATGAATATAAATGAAAATGCTTATGATGATTCAGGGTTTTGACCATAATTTTTTAAAGAACTACTAAGCCCTCTAAATGTGAACCTCTTTTCATGAAAAGTATATTTTTACATGAAAAAGAGCACTGGGTTTGGAACCAGGTAACCTGAGTTTGATTCCTAAATATTTGGTTTAGTGCCTTTGTAACCTTAGACAAATAATTTAATCTCTTTGACCTCAACTTCATATATAAAATGAAGGTATTAGATAAGATGACTAATCTATAAAACTTTAAAAAGCTTTAAAATCATGAAAAAATGAATTTCATGCTCCAGTTCCTTAACTCTTTAAACCTTCTTGTCATCTTTTTGGTCTACCCAAATTCTTTGCTTCCGTATTTTGCATATATTTAAAATTTCTACTTCTAAGAATCTGATAACCTTTGAACATAGAGGAAAGTTTAGTGTACATTTCTAGCATATATTTCATGTCCATAGCATTTGGAATGATTACTACTTAGTTTAGATTTGTGATTAGGTAAATTTTACAACTTTAATGTTAACCAAAACATTCATAAGGAGGACTTGAGAATATATATTACTTGGTGTCGAAATAATATGCAAATAAGAAGATAATGTACATGTAAATTAAATCACATTGGTCATTCCAAAATATATATCAGTAATATTATAAAAAAACATTATGCAAACATATATACTTCACTTGAGGTAGCCATGGTAGGTATCATAGAGAGTGATTTGGCCTTGAAGATTGACTTTGGTTCAAGTATGGCCTGTGATATGCACTGACTTTGTGAATAAGTCTGTATATATCTGAATAAGTCACTAGAACTCTCAGAGCTCTTACTAACTCTCTTAGACTTTATCCAGAAGGTGCCAACTTGCTTTGCTTGAGGAAGTTTCCTCATTTAAGATTTCTCCATTAATGAAATTCCTGGTCTAGTCCCTATCTCTATTTGAAAATAAATAAGCAGCTCTTTTAGTGATGGCAAAGAATTGGAAACTGAAAGGACATCCATCAATTGGGAAATGGCTGAACAAATTGTGGTATATGATAGTAATAGAATATGATTGTGATGTAACAGGATAATTTCAGAAAGAGCTAGACAGACCTACAAGAATAGATACAGAATGAAATAAGCAGAACTGGGAGAACATTGTACACAGTAACAGAAATATTGTACAATGATCACCTGGGAAAGCCTTAGCTTCTCTCAACAATACAATGATCCAGGAAAGTTCTGAGGGACTTATGATGAAAAATGCTATTCACCTGCAGAGAAAACTATTGGAGTCAGAATACAGATCAAAATGTATGATTTCACTTTAATTTATTGGGGGTTTTGTTTTTCTTTATTGGGGGTTTTGTTTTTGAGTTTTGGATTTATAGGATTATTTTCTTACAAAAATAAACAATATTGAAATAAAATAAAGAAAAAAGGAAAATAAAGAAAATAAACAAACAGGTAAGAAAGGCAGGGTGGCCTAACAAATACTTGAAATCCTACCCCTGATACATACTATTCTTTTGATCATGGGAAAGTCATTTTACCACCCAACGATCCAGAAAATTTCCCAAGAAATTATCTATAGATAAGGTATTAATTCGCATGGGCGAAAGGAGTTTGCACAAAATTACCCTATTTTTACGAACTGATAAATCAGAGTACAACTTTTAAAGTTAAAATTGGATTGCACTATAGGCAGCTGAGGTGGCTCAATGGATTGAGAGCCAGGCCTAGAGAAAAGAGGTCTTGGGTTCAAATGTGGCCTCAGGCCCTTCTTAGCTAGGTGTCACTTAACGACCATTGCCTAGCCTTTGCCACTCTTCTGCTTTGGAACCAATACAGAATGAATAAGCAGTATTAATTCTAAGATGGACAGTAAGGGTTTAAAAATATAGTAAAAAGACAAATTAATGCATAAAGAACACCTGTCTATTTCCATATCATAAAAAAGCATATTTCTACTAGACATCAAATAATAAAACTCATTTAACATATACATTTAAAAATATTTTAAAATATTTTGCCTTAGGTCAAAGACACATTTTATATTACATTTTATGAAAGTATATGGTTTTATTACACTTCCTGCTGTGGGAGGACTATATAATTATCGCAAATGCTGTATATAAATTGTTATCTCTGGCATAAAATGAAAGATAAAATTATCAGAAATCTCAAAATGGTTTTCCTTCTCTAACAACTTACTTTTAGAAGTTACAATATACAGTCTTAGAGAGAGTTTATGTAGATAACCTAAAAATTGGGTTGGACTCCTGGCAAACTTTCCATAGGAGGTGATGGGGTGAAATGAATGTTACCCAAGGAGAATTCTCATATGTTCTCTAATCCAAGCTCAGGTCTAATCTTTGAACTGGAAAGAACAAGATGTGTGAGAGATACAGACCGCTACAAGAAAAGCTTTCTTTGAAGCACCTTTTACTTTGATTTAATAAATGTCATTTCTCCCAAATCTCTAGCTCATCCTTCTCATTACCTTTTAATAATTATATCTCTGAATTTATAATAAGATGGTTTAAGGGAAACTGAATTCTTATAAAACTATCATGTCTTTAAAAAAGAGAAAATCCTTAAGGAAATAAATGCATGCTGTATGTACTATAATTTACAACAAAATTGATCACTTAAAAGAAAAAGTCATTGCTGTGATATTTCCTAGAAATTATTTTGCCTTCAGTTATTTTGACATCTAAATTTAAATTTGACTCTGTTATTCTCTAATAGTAGTCATTGTCATGGCAGGACCAATTGTATCTTGTATTACTTTTTGTCTTTCTTTTTTTCAGGATAGGAACCAATATGTTTATTTTTTTCATACTTAATGACTGGTTCAAAATTATATCACAGAATATTAAGTCAGTTAATAAATATCAATTAAGCATCTATGTGCACTGTGCTAAACCTAAGACAGAAAAAAATTTAAAAGATAGTTCCTGCTCTCAAAGATCTAAATGGGCCAAGGATGTTTTTAGGCACAATGAGACTATGGATATAAAGCACTTTGCAAAGTTTGAAATGCTCTATTAAAGACAGTAACTGCTATTATTATTTGCCTGCACTAATCAGACTTAGTCTGATAGTGACTTCATTCCCTGAGCCTTCTATTGCACTCTTATTGAGCTCAAGTAATGTTTATAATGCATGTTGGTAAGTATTTTACAACTGGCTTATGAGGAGGAGAGGAAATGTATTCAGAAATTTTAAAGTTTAATCTCCATTATAGATACTTTATTAAGGCTAGACATTCAATAAACAGTAAGTCAAGGCTTAATTTATACTATGTTACCATTTCCAGACTGCAAATTCTCACGTTGAAATTTTAACAATTGGCTCTAGTGTACCCTTGAAGGAATGGGAGAGGCTACATGGAAACAAAGATATATGAATATGATATATACAGAATAAATTGTAAATAATAAAAAACAGGAAGGCACTAAAAAGAGATCAGGAAATCTTCTCTATGGAAAGTAGGATTTTAATTGGGATTTGAAGGAAGCCAAGAAAGTCAGAAAGTAGAGATGAAGAGGAATGGCATTCCAGGCATGGAAGCAGTCAATGAAAAATCTTGGAGTATGGAGATGGAGTATTTTGTGTGGACCCAGGTCATGGGCATTCTATTGTAGAGTATGGTAAGGGGTAGAAGAGATAGGCAAATGTAGGGTATAAGAATACTTGAAAGGTGGAGGGGAGGCTTTGATCTCAATAAAAATAGAGGATTTCATATTTGATCTTGGATATGATGGGGAATTACTGGAGTTTATTTTGGAGCAGCCAAGAGGCATGGTCAAATTTGATCTTCAGAAAGATCATGTTGGCAATTGAATGAAAGATGGATTAGAATTATCCAAGGCTTTTGACAAAGTGACATAGCAGCAGGCTACTGCAATAGTCCAGGTGTGAGGTGATAAAGGCCTGCAGTAAGGTGATATTCAAAACCTGTTTCTTCTTCTTTGGTACTATTGGGAGGGGAGGCAAAACTGAAAAGAGTTAACATAAGCAAAAACAATAGAGTCTAAGGAGCACCACCTTCTGCCCCATGTGGAGGGGCAATAGCACTCTGAGTATTTCATGGATGAGCTTCACTCAGGATATACTATTGTGGGGTAAGTTGGCTTAAGTTATCAGCTGTCCTATTTCTATCCCTAGGATTGTTATCAATTCTAAAGTTTTGATTCCTGAAATAATTTCTGTAATTATTATTTCTATATTTATACTTACATTGGTTATTTCTGATTACTTGGAAGAAATTTCTAAAATTCATCATTATGTGACCCTTCTTTCCACAGAAGTGGCAGGTAAGGGATTGATAATTAGGTTCTTAGAGAGGGGCAAGTGACATTGCTTGAGTATCATGCCATTTTTCTTGTTTATCATTTCTTTCAGTTAAAGATTTTAATTCTTTCTGGATCTTTTCTAGAAAATCATTAGTTGTTGATTGTTTTTCTTTTATTATCTTTGAAGACATAAGCAGCAGTTTGCTTTGCATCAATGTCCATTTCAGGCCACTTTGGGCAACATTTTTTAAAGTAATCTTGGACTACTGTGGAACAGTTGTTTACAAAATATCTTTTTATATGTCTAATATCCCTTTCTGAGGAAATATCAATGTCTAGGTATCTACCTCCCAGTTTAGTATGCTTATTGAGCAAATTAGGAGGGTGTCTCATCATTAGATTGTTTCAATCATTCAAATTTAGTCCAAGATCAGGTCTTTCTGAACACTCCCCCATTGCTTTTAAAATGGCATCCCTTGCATGTTGTAACTGCATATGTTCATAGTGATCATTATAATCCCAATGAGGATTTACAGGTGGTCAGTGTGGCACATTGTGCCCTCGGACCTTATTAAAATGAGAAATGATCTTATCCATTTCACGTTCTGTCAAAAAAGGCATGGAGCAATTATTCAACATCCTTATAAGAAGGATCAAAATGAAAGAATATATTGGCTATCTTTTTGTGACAGAGATAGGTTTATCTTTGTAACTGGGAACATCTGATTTAAATTCTTTAATATTCTCCAGTGTTAAAGGTTTATATTGTCTTAATGTTAAGATATCTCCATTTGGTGCTAATGTGGATACTTCCCTTAAGGGGAAAATATATTCATAAGAATCAGTCAGTAGTGGTTTTCTAGGAGGTGTCTATGTGGATACTGAGGTAGTACAAGTAGGAACCTGTATGGTAGGAGGACAAGAGTTTCTTGGGGCTGGGATTGGTCATGTGGCAGGAGAAGGAACAGGGCAGGAAGGGGCATCAGGAGAAGGAACCGGAGAAGGAGTTTTAGCCAGGAGTTGCTCAAAATGAGAGAGGATGTTTTCCATCTGAGAGATAAGAGAAGAGTCCATCTGAATTTCAGGAGAAATGGAATTTTCCTCTCTGAGTAGTTTTGGAACAGGCTCTTAAAAATTTGAATTAGACATTTGAATGGGACCCTCCTTTTCTATTGGATCATGAGAAGAGTGTTTGAAATTTTCCAATTGAATTTGTACTGCTTGTATTTTTGCTTGCAATTTCCAATTTTCAGCCTTTTGCATATTAATATTAATAAGTAGGAAAAGAAGAATTCCTAGCAGCATTAGGAAAAGGAGCTACTAGGGAACTTTAATGGTTTCCAATTTGCCAGAGGTCATCATACCCTGACCTATTGACTAGGTCACAGTCCAAGGAAGGAAGGTAGGTCAGCAAAGCAAACCCCAGAATGAGCACCCCCTGCTGATCCTCCTTTGTGACTTCTTCCCTTAAATTTTCCCCACTAGTGGACTTGTTGTGATTATTATTCTCTCCCCAATACAGGAGAAATAATATGAGAGCAAATACTTTTAAAGTCAATAAACATATACACTACTTTAAGCCCCCTAGGATATTACCCCCAAAAGATTGCAATTACAGAATAAAAGTCCAAAGATTACTGCCCATGACCCCTCCTTTCTCAAACACAAGATACACTCCAAGGTCCTACAATAAACACCAGCCAAAAGCTTGAGAACTATAATGAATCTTGTCCTACAGTTACCACACTTGAATGAATTTGTTGGAACAGAAGCCAAGCAGCATTGCTAGGCACTTCACAGTAACACAAGAAAAATAGAACTTGTAAATTGAGGAAAACCCCCAAATTGGTCTGCCTTAAGTCTTCAACCTAGATACGAATATGTTTTGTTGTTCTTCTCCCAAGCAATTATGATGGATAGTGAAAGCTGACGAAAAACACAATGATCCCCTCAGCAGGTCAAGGGTTACAAAGCTACAAATGGCTTTATTCACATTAATCATATCTTTCACAGAGTGTTGTAGAAACCTAGTAAATGATCACAGAATTCTTTGTTGTTGTTTAGGTGATTTGATAATATCCAATCAAACGGTAGAATGTCACATACGTAGAGAATTGGTTATGTGTGTGTACCAAAAAACCTATATAATAAACGTACCATGATACTATGGCAGAGCACTGTGTGTGATGCCTGCATATGCGGGCTGAATGCATGGTGTGTCCCATCTCATTTATCCGACCATGACATCCTACTTAGACCCTGGGTCCTCAGAGAAGCTGCTGGACGAACCTCTATACCAATTTGACAAAAGCCAAAAGGCTTTCTTGTAGAGAAGTGATAATGTTGTTCTGCTTTTATTCTCTACGATGATATACCAAGATTCTTACCAGGATCTCTGGGTTTTGTTTCTTTTTTCATTTTTTGTTGCATTTATAATTACTTAATATCATAGTGATAGCATCAGGAATACTACAATGATTATTTGGACATAGTAATCTTGGATAATCTGTAGTATAATAGTTCAGTTTTGTTTAGTGAATTTTTCAAGTCCAGAGAGTTTAGCCAGACCAGATTGGTTATAGAACATTCATGGGTAAAATTAGATTATATCAATCCAAACAGCAGAACATTCAATTCAGAAGAAACAAAGGGAATTGTGCAGAATGGCAAGATAGTGAGTTTGGAATTTTTGGTTTGATGTGTTTATGTCTCTTTTTTAAGCTGCAGACATTTCCTAATATCTGCCTTCCCACTGGCCTCACCCAAACATTCTCCTTTTTTTCACAAAAGGGAATAGCTAAATAAAGCCAAATGAAAGTTACCACATGGCATAGCTTTCTACCAAGAGGAGGAAGGTATGTTTCATCATGTGTCCTCTGAAATCAATTGAGTTCAACAGCATTGTAATATTTTCTTTTATTTTGTAAGGTGGGGGGGGGGTGATGGTGAAGAGAAAATTGGATTAAAGGACTCCTGATTAAATCAAGTTCCCAGGGTAACAGAGATAATAAGGTGATAAAGTTTTGTCTCTTTCAAAAGTGATCCTGACTTAAAGGGATGGGGAATTTCTGCTCAATTTCTTTATATTAGTCTCACCAAATTCAAATCCAAAATCCCACTGGGCTAGTATCCCAGACCTTGACCCTGCCCCCAGAATTTTGTTGCTGTGATGGCTACAATACTGAGCCTGGGTTCTCTCACATTCTCATGACTTGAGCCATGAGGTTGAAGGATATGATACTGAGAATTACTCATTCCCAGTTTATAAAGGAAATGTAAAGAATAGTTTATTCTTCTCAATTTCCTTAGGGTGAATGAAAAAATTTTTCAATCATCATATTGTTGGAATTATAGAGCAGCTAGTAATTAGCTAAAGAACAAACCACACCATTATTTGTCTTTAAAATGAAAGACATGTGGCAAAATTAGGACACTATTGCATTGCTGGTGGAGTTGTGAACTGATTCAATCATTCTGGAAAGCAATTTGGAATTATGCCCAAAGGACTTTAAAAGAATACATGCCCTTTTATCCAGCTACCAGGTTTATACCCCAAAGAGATAATGAAAAATATTTATACAAAAATATTTATAGCTGTGGTAGCAAAGAATTGGAAAGAGAGGAGGTGTCCATTGATTGGGAATTGACTGAACAAATTGTGGTATATGATGGTGATGGAATACTATTTTTCTATAAAGGACTGATGAATTGCTTGATTTCTATATGAACTGGAAAGATATCCACGAACTGATGCAGAGTGAAATGAGAAGAACTAGGAGAACATTATACAGAGAAAGTGAAACATTGTGGCACAATCAAATGTAATAGACTGCAATGCAAAGATCAAGGACAATCCTGAGGGACTTATGAGAAACAATGTTATCCACATCTAGAGAAAGAACTGTGGAAGTAGAAACACAGAATAAAAACATATCATTTATCACTTGGTTATATGAATATATGTTTGGGGGTTTGGGTTTTAAAAGATCACTCTATTACAAATATTAATAATATATAAATAGGTTTGAGCAATAATATATGCATAACCCAGTGAAATTGCTTGTCAGCTTTGGGAGAGGGGAGAGAGAGAATTTGAATCATGTAACCATGGGAAAATATTCTAAAAAGTTAATTAAAAAATAAAATGAAAGATATACTGTGCAAAGAGTCAGTTGAGAGGAGAAGATTGTTACAGAAGAGAGTCATCTCTAGCAATTGAGAAGAGAGCAAGATAAATAGGAAGAATTGAGCCTTTTCTTTTGAAAAGTCAAAGTAGTTCCAGAGTGCAGGATAAATGGAAAGATGCTATCACTATGATATTAGGTACTATCCCTCTCTCCTTCTCCTATCCTCACTAGTAAGAGCATCTTGCAATGGGACAAAGCACATAATAGGAGATTCTGTGCCCAGAAGAAAGCAATTCTGGAGAATTTAGCTAGTAATACAGTACCTATTACATCTGGGGCACAATGCAAAGTACTTCACAAATATTATCTCATTTGATCTTCACAACCCGGGGAGGTAGGTGCTATTATTATCCATATATTATAGATGAGGAAACTGAGGCAAACAGATATTAAATGTTTTTTCCCAGAGTCACACAGCTAGTAAATGTCTGGGACTGAATTTTATGTGAAGTCTTCCTGATTTCAGGGTTTCAGGTCTATCCACTGCTCCATCTGATTTTCCCTGTAACTCTGGAAACAAGTAATCCTAGGGAGCTCTCTGTCCAGTAGATATAATATACCGTGCTGGGGAAAGTGGTATGAGGACACTAGAAAATAAGACTTTGAGACACTGAATGCCAGGTGTAATGGTGGGGAGTAGGAAGGGGGAAAAAAGAACCGTTGGGAGAACTCTGCAGAGATTGAGGCAGAAACAGCAGTTGGAAACTGAACAAGGACTTCTGGGAAATTCTCCTGGGGAGCAGGGTCTTGAGGGCGGAGACACAGAAGAGGATGGAAGGAGGAGCTGTTTCTTGGGACCATTCAAGGCCACTTTTGGTGATATCTGACACTGACAGAATTCTTAACATTGCGGGTTCCTATCAAGAAACCTAATTTCTTCAAAGACCAGTTCCATGAACTATTGAGATACTCCAGTATCAGTGCTCTCTTGTTTTTTCTACCTCTCCCCTGCCTACAAGAAAACCTTTTATTTCAGTAATTATATTATTTTAGAAAAAGTTTTAGGGCAACCTACAACCCCTCTAACCTTTACCCTTTGCAACAATCAACAATTAAATCAAATAAGCAGTCAGATAGCAAATTCAATCTCGTTTATTTACATCTAGAGAGTAAACCCACTGGCAGACTCCATCTTGTTGCCAGTTTCCAAGAAGATGCAAGGGGGAGGCTTGTGAGCTCTCCAAAGCCGTGCATATCCAAATTGAAGTCCCATATACCTTTCCTTGTAGAGAGGACTTCCCCACAGCCCTTGAGGGCTGGCACGGCCATCAGGGGGCAAGCCTTCACTGAGGAGAGATCTCCATTTTGTTTCCCTCAAGTAATTCAGGGACTCTGGGAGGGAGTAGTGAGGGAAGCCATTTTTATCAATACTTTCCTCACTACCTTAAACCCTCATTTCTCCATCTAAGGAGTGTGAGCCCCTCCCCCCCCCAAATTACAGAGGGTAAATTTCCTTGACCAAGTTGGTTCTCTGTGCATGTCTCTTCTCTCTCTGCCTATATCTCTATTGCTCTCTCTCCTTATAGATGCACGTATGCATGCATATACACACACATGCACACACACACTCATGCATATTCTCCTTCTGCTACTATCATTTGTAGGATAGTGTGCCACAGGTTTTGGGGGGATTTTTTGGTGAGGGGAAAAATATTCTTTTTTACTGTTCTTACTGTACTATTTCAGTAAGTGCCTTTGTTTTGTGTTAATTATATTAAGTGACTGACTATTAATGGTGAATTAAACAATTGGATTCATCAGCTGTGGTTTGGGGATAAAAAAAGATTGACTACACATGTGCCCTATAAAGGGGGAGGAGCAGCAAAAAATTCAAAATCTTAATGTGAGAGAGCAAAAGATCTAGTTTTGCCTTCCACTATTAACACTATTGTTGACTTCAACAGAAATGCTTATCCATCTAACAGTTCTGTGTGTACTTTTCCTCTATATATCTTTTCTCTATATCCTCAGGGTAGGGAGATGTAGTTAGATGCCTACATGTATTTATTGGGGTAAAGTGAGACCAAAAAAAGAAAAGAAAAAATCAGGGAGACTAGTAACGCTAAATTTTTTACAGTGCTGTGAAACTGTATAAAGATGGAAGTCTTTGGAGAAGGATAATTGTACTGATTATTTGTAGACTACTAGGAGTCCTTCTCATGCTTTGTATATTGTAGAGTAGAAATGACTTTTCTATACATGATATGCATTGTTAATTTGTGTGTTTACATAGGATCTGGGATCATAAGTATGTAGACCTAGCTAAGACTTAGGTTTGAGCCATATTTTGAGAGTTCTCAGAGGCAATTCTTGATGAAATAATGTAAATTTAAGAACTGAAGACTTTAAAGAGCTGCTATCCTCCCACTTGCCTCCAGATTTAATATTTAATATAATGTGAATAAGTTCAGACCTTGGACACTAGGACACAGGTTACATATAAATTGGGTCATTGTTTTTACTTCTCAAAGACATAACATATTTTAAACATTTAAATTTTTCAAAATTATATGTCCATACAATTTTTAATGATCATTTTCTGACATTTTGTAATCTGTGTTCTCTCTCTCACTCCTCCTCCTCTCTCCAAGATCATGGATAATATGATATAACACATGCATTATCAAAATTACATATATTTTGATGTTCACTTACATTAGAGAAAAATTCATGGAGGAAAAAAGTGAAAAGTTATATGCTTCAGTTGGCACTCAGATTCCATCAATTCCTTCTTTGGCAGTGGTGTGGAAAGGAAATTAGACTGACAGTTTGTGGGGGGAAAGAAAAGAGTAGAAGACATACTGAAGCTCAGTGTGCCAAAGATTAAGAAACAACTGAGAGCCTTTTTAGGAGTGACAGGTTTCTGTAGACAATGGATCCCAGGCTATAGCCAAATAACAAAATGCCTTACGGACTTAACCAAAAACACAGTCTCAGAACCTTTGAAACTAATGAAAGAGCATCTCCAAGCCTTGGCACAGCTCAAAGAAGCAATCACAACAGCTCCAGCCTTAGGTATTCCAGACTACAACAAAGAATTCCATCTCTTTGTACATGAAGCAAGAGGCATAGCTTCTGGAGTGTTAGTCCAAACTTTAGGACCCAATTTTAGGCCAATGTCATATTATAGTACACAGCTAGATATAATTGAGAAAGGAATGATTCCCTGTTTGAGAGAAATCGCAGCCACAGCAACCATGATCCAAAAGTCATCTGATTTGGTATTAGGATCAAAACTTAATGTCTACTCTGCACACTAACTAGAATCCATATTGAAGAAATGTCATTTACAAGCTTTCACACAGCAAAGACTTTCTCAATATGAAATTGTGTTGCTAAGCAATGAAAACATCACTTTAAAACGTTGCCAACCATTGAATCCGGCATCCTTGATTCCAGATCTGCCGTTAGAAGGGGAACCCATACATAATTGCCAAGAAACAATATCAGTAGTAGAAAAGCCAAGAAATGATTTAAAAGACACTCTCCTGGAACAACCCGACATTGAAATGTATACCGATGGTTCAAGCAGGATAGTTAACAGAGAAAGGTATACTGGAGCAGCAGTAGTAACACTAACAGAGACATTATGGTATGCGTCCTTACCAAAGCACGCGAGCGCTCAAGGGGCAGAGCTAGTTGCTTTATTTAATGCTTTGCAAATCGGTAAAGATAAATGGGTCAATATTTACACAGATTCTGTGAGATTTAAAATGGTTGAGGTCTTAAACTGTAGTGATTAAATATAGTGGAAAGATATAAATTGTGATAGATATAAGAGAGGGTGAGTAAATTTTGACCGCAGAAATATGTTTCACTACAGTGTCTTGGGTTTAAAATCAAATATAAGGTGGTCGCCAGGGAAATATTCCCAATTATTCAAATACCCAAGTCAATTGTGTTTTATAGAGATTTTAATTAACAATACAATGAGTAATCAAAGAAAGAGAGAGAGAGAGTAAAAAAGGAATAAGTATGAAGGGCCTCAAAGACAATATGGCCTAGACCTGAGTCTTAAAAGAGAAATCAGTTTTTTATAACTCACCATAAGATCTGTCTAAGTAAGGATTTCTAATGACACCAGGCCAGCAGCATCTCAGCTGCTTTCACCAGCTCCCTCCTCCATCTGAATATTTCAGAATCAGTCTCCTCAGAATGAGTCTCTCCAATCTGAATGTTTCAGAATGACTTCCCAGCTCTTCCCTGAGCTCTTATTTTTAAGGGCAAAATCTCCACTGTCACCTCCCCTAAGTCCCTACATCTACCAATCACTGTAGATGTTTCTAAAGGACTGCCCATTCTTAGTCCACACCTAATAAGGTGTGGATTTTTGAGTAATTCACACCAGGAAAGCTCTGAGTCAGTTTTCCAGTTCTTTGTTCCTTGTAAATTCACAAGTTGCTTGACCTTTATAGGTACTTAGCTTAAGAAAAGTATGGGTTTAAGTACTTTTCCTTGTTCAGAAAAGAGTTTACAACTTTATCTTCCCCTAGGGCAGACCCAAGTAGGTAAAGTAGAATTCTCACATTCCTGCTTTAAGTAGAGTTCACTGCCCAAATGGAGAATGGTCTTAATCCAATCTTATAAAGTAGGGTCTGGGAAATTTTAAGGTTTACAATTCTCAGTATACATTTTCAGTAATTCATGCCACTGCAGAAATTTGGAAACATAGAGGATTTTTGACAAGTGTAGGTAAAGAGATCGCATATGCCAAACTAATAATGCAACTTCTTGAGGCTGTACAACTTCCCAAAGAAGTGGCAATAATCCACTGTAGATCACACACAGGGGCTAATGATCGTGTGTCTTTAGGAAACCATAGAACTGACATTACAGCAAAATTTGGAGCTAGAGGACCTTTTCATGTATTGAATTTCTCAATAGTTGGAATAGGACAATCTAACTGATGCCTATAATGAGCAGGAAATTCAATTGTGGATAAAGAACTTAGGAGCAAAACAAATAAGAGGAATATGGTTTTCACAACTAGGCAAGCCCATCCTGCCTAAAAATTTATTTTATCACATGTGCAATGCAATACATGCACAAGGACACTGTGGAACCCAAGCTGTGATCGATTCAGTGAGACAATTTTGGACTGCACCAGGAATATCCTCGTATGCCATAAGAATTTGTCAAAAATGTAAAATTTGTATGCAATTCAATCAAGGAGTTTATAAGACCAAAGGCTTAGGAGGTCGTCCCTTAGCATATACTCCATTTGAATGCATACAGATAGATTTGATCAATATGCCAAAAGACAAAGGGTTTAAGTATTGCCTTGTCATCATAGACAGACTGACTAGATGGCCAGAAGTTTTTCCTTCCAAAAAGAACAACGCAGCATTTGTGGTAAAAATCCTATTAAAAGAAATCATACCTAGATTTGGGATTCCCTCAAAATTGGACTTAGATCGTGGAAGTCACTTTACTCAGTCAATATTAAATGAAATTTATAAAAATCTAGGAATACAAGCAACATACCACACACCATATCATCCCCAAAGTTCAGGGCAAGTGGAAAGATTAAATAAAGACATTAAAACATTGATAGGAAAATTTTGTGCAGAAACACACCAAAATGGACAAACATTCTGCCATTAGTTCTGTTCCATCTTAGAACACGACCCAGTGGAGATTTGCACATCTCTCCATTTGAGATGCTATATGGACACGCAATTTGGCAAGGAAGGACTTGTAAACCAGTGTACATTGCCATGATAGGTGGAGATTGTCAATTAACAAAATATATACAAGCTTTACAGACGAGAATAGCAGAATTGCATGAAATGGGCTTGATACAACAAACAGTACCCCTGGATTACAATTTGCACAACATCAAACCAGGAGACATAGTATACTTAAAAAATTTCAATAGAAAATTGGCTACAGACATAAAATGGACTGGACCACATGAAGTATTGCTTACTACCCCAACAGCTATAAGACTCATGGTTTCACTGTTCCCACATGAAACCAGAAAAAGTTCAACACCATTGTAACAGCATCGAAGATAATTAGACAAAAGAGAGGGCTGAGAAATGAAAACAAAAACTGATTAACATAAAAGGTATAATACAAAGAAATAATAGTGGCACATAATGTTTGAGACAACTTTCCAGCCCAGAGGAAAAGCAACCCAGAGGAAAAGCATCCCAGAGGAAAAGCAACCCAGAGGAAAAGCAACCCAGAGGAAAAGCAACCCAGAGGAAAAGCATCCCAGAGGAAAAGCATCCCAGAGGAAAAGCATCCCAGAGGAAAAGATTTTAAACCAGCCCAGAGGAAAAGCATCAAGAAAAGATGCTAGAGACAAGAAACAAAGAGGAAAAGCTGAAATGGACAGCTAAGACTTTGAACTTTGTAAATTTGTTGATATAAGAAGAGGAAAGATAAAAAAATGAGACTTATGTGTAAGACTGAGTGTGTTGAAATAATAAAACAAAAGTAATTTCACATATTAGGGAAATAGCATGCATCACTACATAACATGGAAGAAAGATCCATCAGTCAACATGAGAAGTAGAAATCTGAAGAAACTCGATAAGTATTAATTCAACACAACACTATTAGACACAAAACACAAAATCACAAACTGACACATTGAGAGACCTTATTTATATAAACAAGTGTCTAAAATTGTATTTACGCCAAATGTAAATATGTATATAGTTAGTTCCATAAGGTCTTAGGCAAATAGAAAGATCAATAGATATTTCTATTTGATTGACATCATGATGTGGAACAATATATATTGTCGTATTATATGTAAATAATTTCTATAAATAATGTATTAGTTTTAGTTAATGTAGAGTAAGTAGTATTAGCACTAAGATTCAAATGTCTTGTAATAGTTTTGTTCAACATGTATTGTACTAAATTTATTGTAAAACCCTAAACTACCCTTGCTCAAATCTTTCTTGCTAGAAATTCCTTAGAGCAGATTTACTAAATTGGTAACTATAATATAAATATGTGACCTTGGGAAGGTCACAACAAAAAAAGGGGACGATTGTGGAAAGGAAATTAGACTGACAGTTTGTGGGGGAAGGGGTCAACTGGGAGTGGTAGTTGGGTCTTGTGACTAGCACTTCCTTCTTGCCATGTGGAACTTGCTTCCGGGTATTGGGGGAGAGAGGAGCTTGTTCAGCCCAGTCTGGAGTGGCATGCTCTTCTTGGTTCAGCCTGAAGACACGGGCTTCTGAAGGTTAGAATTGTTCTTGTTTGCTTTCTGACTATTGCTAAGATTCTGAATTAGAACAACGAGTGTAGACGGGAGTAGGACAAACCCTCCGCCAGCCTCTAGGGCCTGGCCCTACACTCTGAAGCTAAGGAAAAACTCCAATTCCAACTGGATTATTAAACTTTATATTATTTGAATTTGCAGTCAGATAAGTGGACTATCTTTTCTGGTCATAGAGGGAGCTGAAAATCGGTTCGATCATCAAGGCAATAAAAGACCTTATTGGACCCCTGCTGTTTCCTCTCAGCAGGGGGCATCTCCCTCCCTTGCATCATCAAGCAATATTCCTCTTTCTCCTCTCTCCTCCTTACCCCATACAAACCTCTCTTTATCTCCTGTTTTCCAATTCCCTATTTCCTTTTCCCAATAAATATTCCAGTGGATAGCCTTTTTCATCATGAGTCCCTTGGAGTTGTCCTGGATCCTTTCATTGCTGATATTAGTTGTCATTTACAATCGATTGCCATATATTATTCTCTTACTGTATACAGGATTATATGTTTTATGAGGAAAGAGTACTATTCTAAAGCTTGGACAATCTTGGGAACAGAGGTAATTATTCAGTAACTTTAAACCTACAGAACCTTACAGTGGACTATGACTGAATCCAATAGCAGTCTATGGAAATTCAATAAGAAACAAACCAACTCAGTCAGAAAATTGAAGAGCTCTGACCATGAGGACAGTTAACAGACTTCTTCCTGGATCACCATATCAGAAGCATCAAAAACTCGTAGGAAGTTAAGAGGGCATAACCAAGATGGCGGAGTAGAGGAGAGAAACTCAAAGTTACCATAAGAATCCTCTCTAATCAATATTAAAGTAATGCCACAAAATGAATTACAGAAGTGAAAAAACCAACAAGGAGACAGAGTGAAACAATTTTCAAGCTAGAAAAATCTAAAAGGTAGTTGAAGAACATCTGGGACACTGGGGTGAGAGGGGAGCACAGATAGTAAGAGACTACATCAGGGAACCCCACTTCCTGTACCTCACATCTGTTGTACCAGATTCTAAACCTGAGCCTAAAGCCAACATCCAGACCTTGAGACCCTGCCTGGGCAAAGAGAGGTCCAACCAACTCACACCCTGTAAAATTCCAAACCTGGAGTGAAGTCCGGGATTCCAACTCAGGGTAGTCTGTGCTGAAGCAGCCTGATCTGTGTGGGCCCAGAGGGAATCCAAAAGTCCTAGTCTGGGCTTGTGATGAGGACATAGATCCCAGTTTGGGGTAGCTGGTAGACCCAAAGAGGGGGACGTCCCTCCTAATCTTCTTGCCAAAAGGCAGGGTCCCAGGACAGGACAATCTACCATGTGCCTGACAAAATCACGCTCACAGTGAGACCAAAAACTTACATCTAAGCCTAAGGCTAGAATTTATGCAGAAAAAGTATTACAGGGTGGGAAGATGAGGGTAGTGACCAGCTTAAACTTTACACTCATTGTAACTGGCTCAGAAAAGGAAAAATAAATATACCCATTTGGGTATAGAATTCTATCTTAGCCTACAGAGAAATAGAAGGGGAATAAGACAAGGGAAGGAGGAGGTAATTGGATGGAGAGGGAAGTGTGTGTGGGGGTGTTAAAAAGCAAAATGCTGGTGAGGAGAAAAGGAACAAAAGGGATTAGAGCAGGATTAAAGAGGGGGAAAGAAGATGGAGGACAATACAGAGCGAGTAATCATAACTCTGAATGTGAATGGGATGAACTCACCCATAAAATGGAAGCAGACAGCAGAGTGCATTAAAAACCAGAATCCTACTATCTGCCATTTACAATAAACACACTTAATGAAAGGTGGCACACACAGATTAATGGTAAAAGCCTGGAGCAGAATTTATTATGCATCATCTAAAGTAAAAAAAAAAAAAGCAGGAATAGCAATCATGATATCAGAGAAAGCTAAAGTAACATTTGTTCTGATTAAAAGAGACAAGGAAGGAAATTATATCTTGCTAAATGGTACTATAAACATGGAAGTAATAGCAATACTCAACATTTATGCACCAAATGGCAGAGAATCCAGCTTTTTAAAGGAGAAACTAAAAGAATTTAAGGAGGAAATAGATGGTAAAACCATACTAGTCGGGGACCTCAAACTTCCCTATCAGAACTAGATAAATTGAACCAAAAAATAAATAAGAAAGAAGTAAGGGAAGTGACTGAAATATTAAAAAATTAGAGTTAATAGGTATCTGGAGAAAATTGAATAGGGATAAAAAGGAATATACCTACTTTTCAGTAGTACATGGTACATATACAAAGATCAAGCATATGCTAGGGCATAAAAACATTGCAAACAAATGCAGAAATAATAAATCCAAATTTTTCAGATAATAATCCCATAAAAATTATAATTAATTAGGGTTCATGGTGAAGCAAATTTAAAATTTATTGGAAACCAAATAATCTAGTTTTTCAGAACTGGTGGGTCAAAGAACAAATCATAGAAACAATTACTGATTTTATTGAAGAGAATGACAACGAGATAACATATAAGAATCTATGGGACACAGCAAAAACAGTACTCAGGAGAAAATGTATATCCTTCATTATATCAAAAAATTAGAGAGAGAAGAGATCAATGGATTGGGCTAGCAACTTAAAAAATTAGAAAGAGAACAAATTAAAAATCCCAATTAAAAACTAAACTAAAAATCCTAAAAATTAAAACAGAAATTAATGAAATTGAAAGTAAAAGAATTTTTTAACTAATAAGACTAGGAGTTGGTACTTTGAAAAAACAAATAAAGCAAAGTATTGGTTAATCTAATTAAAAAAGAAAGAAAGAATCAAATTAACAATATCAAAAATGAAAAGGGTGACCTCACCTCTAATGAAGAGGAAATTAAAGCAATGATTAAGAGCTATTTTTCTCCATTATATAGCAATAAATATGACAATCTAGGTGAAATGAGCAAATATTTACAAAAATATTAATTGCCTAGATTTACTAAAAAGGAAATAGCAAACTTCAAAAATCCCATCTCAGAAAACAGAAATTGAACAAACCTTCAAAGAACTCATTAAAAAAAATCCCCAGGGCCAGATGGATTCACAAATGAATTCTATCAAACATTTAAAGATCAACTAACCCCAATACTACACAAACAAAATTATCAAAGGATTCTTAAATTCTTTTTATGACATAAATATGATACTGAGGACTTCTGGTCAAGATGGCAGCTTAGAGAAAGCTAAAGTTCAGAGCTCTAGAAACCCTTCCTTACCGATCTCAAACCAAATGCTCCTAGGGCACCGAAATTCAAAACAAACAACAGAATAGACCCTGGGAACCCTCCTCCTGGACCTGGATCAAAAGGTACGGCCCCCCAAAAGCCAGAACCCGAGATCACTTGGATCTAAGGGGTAGGCAAAAGGAAGGTCGCAGGACCCATCCCCCCCAACCCAGAGCACTGAATCCGAGGCAGCAGCAGGAACCTCAGGGCAGGCAAAAGGGCCTGGAGAGTCGGCTATTCTGAAGGCCTCACCCTGAAAACAACTTGAGCCAGTCTCGGGGGCACCCAGACAGCAGGGAAACAGAGAGAGATGGGGGGAGCCTGTAGCCCCCTGACCAGATCCTTCCATCTGAGTCTCACCGAAGGTCCCTGCCTCAGGGCATACTCAGTCTGAGGTTAATCCTATCACCAGCCCTCAGAGCTCTGGGAAGCCACGGGTCCTTCCCCTCAGAGTGCAGGCTCCTCTGGCCAGCAAAGGCATTGAAATACATCTGAGAGTGTCAAGCCAGGTACAGAGCATAGAAGTAAGGCAACAGAGAAGCATCGGGAGGGAACTGAGGAGGGTAGTAACATCGAAACACCGAAACACCAGCAATTCCGGGCTTCCTGGGGAAGAAAGACAATTTGACTGGGACTAAAGCCACTGAACACCAGACAGATAACAGAAGAGCCAGCCCCTCACTCAGATAGAGATGGCAAACAGCACAGAAGCAAAAAAGCCTCAAAACAACAAGAAAAACAAGAAGGGGGCAACTTTGGACACATTTTATGGAGCAAAAATACAAAATACGGAGGAGATAGAAGAGAAAACACAAGCAAATGCACTGAAACCTTCCAAAGGAAATGGAAACTCTCCACAAACTTTTGAAGAATTTGAATCGAAAATGATCAAAAAGATGGAAGCCTTCTGGCAAGAAAAGTGGGATTTAAAGTAAATCACTGGAATAAAAGGTTAGAATTAGGGAACGATATCAAAATGCCAGAGAATTCACAAGTCACAATCATAACTTTGATAAAATACAACATCCATTCCTATTGAAAACACTAGAAAGCATAGGAATAGAAGGGTCGTTCCTAAAAATAATAAACAGTATATATCTAAAACCATCAGCCAATATCATCTGCAATGGGGATAAACTAAATGCATTCCCAATAAGATCAGGAGTGAAACAAGGATGCCCATTATCACCTCTATTATTTGACATTGTACTAGAAACACTAGCAGTAGCAATTAGAGAAGAAAAAGAAATTGAAGGCATCAAAATAGGCAAGGAGGAGATCAAGTTATCACTCTTTGCAGATGACATGATGGTCTACTTAAAGAATCCTAGAGATTCAACCAAAAAGCTAATTGAAATAATCAACAACTTTAGCAAAGTTGCAGGATACAAAATAAACCCTCATAAGTCATCAGCATTTCTATACATCTCCAACATAGTTCAGCAGCAAAAACTAGAAAGAGAAGTCCCATTCAAAATCACCTTAGACAAAATAAAATACCTAGGAATCTATCTCCCGAGACAAACACAGGAACTATATGAACACAACTACAAAACACTCTCCACACAACTAAAACTAGACTTGAGCAATTGGAAAAACATTAACTGCTCATGGGTAGGACGAGCCAATATAGTAAAAATGACCATCCTACCCAAACTTATCTATTTATTTAGTGCCATACCCATGGTCCAAAAAATTTCTTTACTGATTTAGAAAAAACCATAACAAAGTTCATTTGGAATAACAAAGGATCAAGGATATCCAGGGAAATAATGAAAAAAAATACAAAGGAAGGGGGCCTTGCAGTCCCAGATCTCAAACTATATTACAAAGCAGCGGTCATCAAAACAATTTGGTACTGGCTAAGAGACAGAAAGGAGGATCAGTGGAACAGACTTGGGGCAAGTGACCTCAGGAACACAATATATGATAAACCCAAAGATCACAGCTTTTGGGTCAAAAATCCACTATTAGATAAAAACTGCTGGGAAAACTGGAAGACAGTGTGGGAGAGATTAGGATTAGATCAACACCTCACACCCTACACCAAGATAAATTCAAAATGGGTGACTGACATGAACATAAAGAAGGAAACTATAAGTAAATTAGGTAAACACAGAATCGTATACATGTCAGGCCTTTGGGAAGGGAAAGACTTTAAAACCAAGCAAGACATAGAAAGAGTCAGAAAAGGTGAAATAAATAATTTCAACTACATCAAATTAAAAAGTTTTTGTACAAACAAAACCAATGTAACTAAAATCAGAAGGAAAGCAACAAATTGGGAAGCAATCTTCATAAAAACCTCTGACAAAGGTTTAATTACTCAAATTTACAAAGAGCCAAATCAATTGTACAAAAAATCAAGCCATTCTCCAATTGATAAATGGGCAAGGGACATGAACAGGCAATTCTCAGCCAAAGAAATCAAAACTATTAATAAGCACATGAAAAAGTGCTCTACATCTCTTATAATCAGAGAGATGCAAATCAAAACAACTCTGAGGTATCATACCTAGCAGATTGGCTAACATGACAGCTATGGAAAGTAATGAATGCTGGAGGGGATGCGGCAAAGTAGGGACATTAATTCATTGGTGGTGGAGTTGTGAACTGATCCAACCATTCTGGAGGGCAATTTGGAACTATGCCCAAAGGGCAATAAAAGACTGTCTGCCCTTTGATCCAGCCATAGCACTGCTGGGTTTGTACCCCAAAGAGATAATAAGGAAAAAGACTTGTACAAGAATATTCATAGCTGCGCTCTTTGTGGTGGCCAAAAATTGGAAAATGAGGGGATGCCCTTCAACTGGGGAATGGCTGAACAAATTGTGGCATATGTTGGTGATGGAATACTATTGTGCTAAAAGGAATAATAAAGTGGAGGAATTCCACGGAGACTGGAACAACCTCCAGGAAGTGATGCAGAGCGAAAGGAGCAGAACCAGGAAAACATTGTACACAGAGACTGATACACTGTGGTACAATCGAAGGTAATGGACTCCTCCACTAGGGACAATGCAATGTCTCTGAACAATCTGCAGGGATCTAAAAAACACTATCCACAAGCAGAGGATAAACTCTGGGAGTAAAAACACCAATGAAAAGCAACTGCTTGACTACAGAGGCTAAGAGAAAATGACTGAGGAGAGAAATGGGTTCGAACCAAGAACACATGTGAAACCCAGTGGAATTGTGCACCGGCTATGGGAGAAGTGGTTGGAGGGGGCCAGGGGGAGGAAAAAATAATGATCATTGTTTCCAATGAATAATGTTTGTAAATAACCAAATAAAATAATGTTTAAAAAGTAAAAAAAAAATGCAATTGAGAAATGTTTAACAAAATAAATAAAAATACAACATAAAACAAATACATAAATACATAAATACATAAATACATAAATAAATAAATAAATAAATAAATAAATAAATGTGATAATGATTCCCAAGCCAGGAAAACCAAAAACAGAGAAAGAAATCTGCAGACCAATCTCCTTAATGAATATAGATGCAAAAAATCTTAAATAAAATACTAGCAGAGACTATAGTAAATCATCACAATAAGTATTCACTATGACCAGCTGGGATTTACACCAGGAATGCAAGGCTGGTTTAACATTAGGAAAACCACCCATATAAATGACCATATCAATAACCAAACTAACAGAAATCACATGGTTATCTTAATAGATGCAGGAAAAGTCTTTGACATAATAAAATAGCAATTCCTATTGAGCACATTAGAAAGTATAGGAATAGAAGGCCTTTCCTCAAAATAAAAAGTAGTATTTATTTTAAACCATCAGCAAGTATCATCTGCAATGGGCATAAGTTAAGAACCTTCCCAATAAGATCAGGAGTGAAGCAAGGATGCTCATTATCACCTCTATTATTTAATATTGTACTAGAAATGCTAGTAGTAGTAATCAGGGAAGAAAAAGAAATTGAAAGGATTAAAGTAGGCAATAAAGAAATTAAACTATCACTCTTTGCAGATGATATGATGGTATACTTAAAGAATCCTAGAAAATCAACTAAAAGGCTAGTGGAAATAATTAACAACTTTGGGAAGCTCAATACACAAACAAAAAAGTTTTCAATGACTTAAAAAACATCAATAGGCATAGCTCAAAGAAAAAGGAAGGTTAGACAGAAGTCCAATAAAAATTCTTAAGAGATATAGAGTTCTTAAAAAGGCAAAAAAAAAATTAAAAATCAAATTAGTGTTGTAGAGAAAATATTTGGAAATAAATGAGAAATATAAAAGAAATGATGAAAAGAGAATAAACAGCTTGGGGAAAGTACAAAGACATGTTGAAGAAAATAACTCTTTAAAAAATCAGAATTGACTAATTTACAAAAGAGTCTTGAAATCTTACTGAAAACAATTTAGAATTGGCCAAATTGAATGACTCTATGGAACATCAAGAAACAATAAAATAAAGTCAAAAGACTGAAAAAAATAGAAGAAAGTATGAACTATGTCATAGGAAAAACAGCTGAACTTGAAAAGAGATTTTCTCATCATTTTCTTGCATCACTCCCATTTCTTTCCCAAATTTTTCTTCTATTTCCCTTGCTTGATTATCAAAATCCTTTTTTAGCTTTTTCTAGGGATTCTTTTTTGGTGCTATGACCAATTCACATTTTTCTTTGAGGCTTTGCATGTAGCTACTTTGTGTAACATACCAGGCATATTAGCATCTGGGAAGTATGATTGATGTATTAATATTGTACTACCAGACACATGGTCAGAACTCTTGATGTTAAAGGGACAGTCCTAGGCAGTAGCAAAGGATGGGCAAATTCTTAGGCTGGGCATAGAGACAGCCAAGCTGCCTCTGGTTGGAGCAAGGTCTTGCAGTTTGAATCAGGGCATTGCCCGGCCCGGACTACACTCATTTGCAAAACGCTGGGTTGATTTAATCCCCACCTCTTTGATATTATCATTGTCAATTTGACCAATGGAAATACCCATGTCATGTTACATATACATTCCTAATACCTTCAATAAATACCAGGGGACAAGCACAGACTCCTCCCTTACTAACTCCTCTCTTGCTCTCTCTTACCAGCTCTCTCTGACCAGGCCCTTCGGCCTTCAATGCCTCTCTCCTCTTTCCCTTATGCTCTCCTCTTACCATTCTTGCTACTCAGTATTCTTTCCTAGTGATGCAGGCACCCCCAGTACCTCCTACTAATGCTCAGACTCTATTGTCTATAGGAGGCACCAAGGAATTGAGTCTCCCCCCTTTTCTAGTGCCACTGTCACCCCAGTGCCTCAGCACCAGGAGTAGAGACTCTCCCTACTTGTCTAGTGATGTTGTCTCCCCCAAAGCAGACTTTGTCTAGGAGTATCAAGGAGTTGATACTCCCCAACTATACTCTTGTTCCTCCTATCTCCTTGGAGTTCAAGTTACTCCCCATGTGTTTCTACTTCTCTCTTTGAGTCATTATTATTCTCCCATTTCCTTAGCCTTCTCTCCCCACCTCAGGTTATTCCCACAGATAGATGGGGGAAGGGGGGGTCAGTATACCTCCCATCTGGGTCTCTATACTTTGACTTTGTTATATTCTGAGTTTGTGTCTTGATCATCCCTGTCACTGTTGACTCAGTCATTTCAGTCATGTCCAATACAATGATCCTATTTGGGGTTTCCTTGGCCTTTGCTGGAGTAGTTTGTTTTTTCTTTCTCCAGCTCATTTTATGAATGAGCAAACAGGGTCAAGGGCCTTCCCCAGAGTCAGCCAGGTTGTAAATGTCTGAAGCCAGATTTGCACTTTAAATCTTATTCACTCTAGCCTCAGTACTATATCCATTCTGACACCTAGATATCTTGAACTTTCCATGGTCAAATTCTTATTTTTTTAAATGTTTGCTCATTTTTTCATTCTATTTCTTAATTTATAACTTTATGTTAAAGTTGTATTCTGCTCACCAAGTAGAAGGGGCACTATCCCAAGTTTCAGGCCTTTCTTGCTATTTTTCAGAGCTGTATTTGGAGGTCTGAAGGTTTTCAGGTGGTATTATCTAAAAAGAAGTATAGTCACTGCTCTCCTGTCCTGTGGTCTCATCTGTAACCACAAGAACTTGTCTCCCCCCTGAAACTGTCAACAGGGCCCCTTCACCTTAGTGGTCCCAAACACTAGTGAGCTAGTGCTTCTGGTAGGTGTGGAACTACTAACTAAAACTGCATATGTGCAATGTGCAGAAATGTGTTTTGCATGACTTCATATTTATAATGAGTTCTGTACTTCCTGTATTATTAATGGTAAAATTTTGAACTGAAAATAAAATATTTTTAAAATAGACATTGTATGACTACTGATAGAACATGTAGTCTGTCTTTAGTTATCTCATATGCTTGTCACATTATTAATCCAGTTTCTCTTCTGGTGATTCATTTCTTTGATAAAATCCTCTATACTGTGTATCTTGTGAAATTCTGGGTTGGTAATAGATTTTAGCCTGCCTTCCCCATGTCCTTTTCATAACTCTTACTTCTCAGAAAACTTTTCATCACCTGCCACCATATAACATTAATGGAAGAACATTGCTTTCGGGGGAAATGGCCTTTGCTTCAAGGAGAAGTTTGGGGAAATTTAAAGGAGAAAAGTATCTAGCTTTCCTTATTTTGGAGGCATAATGTCCTCTGAGGAGTTCTCTTGCAATGAAAATTACTACCATCAGAAAGGGTGAAGTAACATAATACAGTACTCTAAAAAATTTCACTGTGCACAGAATAAGACCAGCTGCCTAGGCAAAAAGAGGCTAAAAATCCAATTAAGTCAATGGAGCAAACTATAACCTTTGGGCTGTTTGAAGAGCTAATGTTGAATTTCTTAGAAAATATATGTTGGAATTTTTCAAGAAATGTAACTTTACAAAGTGCTAGATCACAAACTTAGAGTGCCAGAAAGGGAACCTGGGACAAGAGAATCTTTTAGCAATCATCAGAGACCAGAGAATACCAAGCTTTATACCTGAGAAATGCTGGGAGAGAACCCATATTCAGACAACAAAGAGGTCCAGCTGTAGCCAATAGTTAATAAAATCTTTCTGTTCCAGTCACTGACAAAATTGTTTAAGTCATAATGCAGAATATTGTTTTGACATTTATTTTCTCTTTATTGCACTTGGAGTGAACTTGGTGTTGGCAAAAAAGATAATATAAACAACCATAGAAGTAGGCTCTCTCAGTAACTGAACACAATCAAAGATGTTTGGATACCTATAGGCCAAGTTTACTTTATTCATTCCTGCCAATACACCATACAGCTTTGAAAGGATTGTAGAGAAAGCATAATGAGACTTGTTTATAAATTCAAGTTTTGATTCTGGGTGTGATCCTGCATAAGCTTCATTTCTTGGTCTGAAAAATAAGAATTAAAATAACTAACCCACAGGACTCCCATGAGGACTAAATGTCAGAAGAAAATTTGCAGAACATCATGAGAATAACCTCCGAGGATTATTGTTCTTATTTTCCTACATTCAGGTTTGCAGGGTACAGCCTCTTTGCAGGTTTTGGAAGTCAGGAGCCTTAAGTGTTTCTTGAACATGATAGTTTTTGTGGCTGAAATCATGAACAAGAAATCATGGTGCAAAGTATCTGGCACTTAGCAGGTGAATAATTATTGCTTTTAATAGATTCAGTTCAATGAAGACATCAGATTAATAATAGGTGCTAATGTTTTTTCAATAATGGGTTTACATGAGGTATGAAGTATCTACTTACATTGTATTATTTGGGGGGTACTACTATTATCCAAAGATATTTCCCTTATAGGCTGACTATAAAACCTAAAATACTTTTGCATTTGTTACTAGGAAATTTTGCATCTGGCAGCAAGCCCCACAGTTGTGATACAGGCAAGCAAATTGGAGGCGGGAAGAGATCAGAGGCTCCAAAACATCTTAAAGTTATTGCTGAGCAGCCTTTTCTCCCACTGGCAGATTCTTATTTTAAAGAATAATTCTGGATAATTAGATGGTGACTTAGCGAATAGAACTGCTCTTGGAGTCAGGACTACCCAGGGGAGTTCTTATAATTCCTTCTTTCATCTTCTATTGAGGCCAAAAAGAACAGACACAATGGCACACTGCCTTTCCCACCCTACCTCTCAATCCCTTCACTATTCATTAAGATAAATTATATCTACATTTTGTCATCTAAGAATTCTGATGATTAGATTTAGGAGGTGGGGAGGGAGGTAGAGGTAATGATCTTAAAATAAACTGGGAGATGTTTTGGTGGTAGCTACAAAAAAAGGGGAAGGGGGAGGCTGGGAAGCCAACCTCCCCCACACTCACAAAAATAGAGGTAGAAAAGACTATGGCTCATCAAGTCTAACTTCATTTCATAGAAATGGAAACTGAGGCTCCAGAGAAGGGAAATCACTTGTGCAAGAACACAGAGGAAGACTCATTCAACTTTTATTGAAACTGAAGATTGAAGTGAAGTGGACTAAATGGAGCTGAATTTTGAAGACTGAAAGACAGTTATGATTGGAAAAGATCTGAAGAGACTTTGTCTTACTCCATTTTATTGTGAGGAAATATAGGCCCAGACTTAATGTTAAAACCTAGATCTCCTGCTAATCCAGTATACTTTCAGTCAGGTTGCTGACATTTGTCCTCCCACTAGAGCAACAGACCCAAAGTATTGGGTAGGTCTGCTTAATCCTTAAAGTGGAAAATGTAAGGAAACTAGATTAAGCCAAACTAAGGGGGAAAGTAAAACTCCCCATATCTGAGGTTCTGTCTCCCTTACTAGTCTTGTTCTGTCTAATATTATCCCTTTCAGAGAAAAAAACATCAGTTTGAGATGTTTCAGAACTCCTGGGAAAGAATTTCTTCCTTTCATGTTCCCATCCATGCCTTTCCTTTACCCCTTCATCCCTAGAGGACCTTTTCAGTTCCCAAGAAGGTCCAATTACCCTCCCCTAAACTGAAGAACCAGACCTCTCTTTGAGATAATTCTATTGAAGGTTTCCCAACTTGAACTGCCTAGTACTTCTTCTCCCTTTCCTAAATGGCCACTGCTGCTGACACTGAAGGACTCCACCTGATAGATCAAACAAAGGCTGGAGTAAGTCATCCCTTCCCTAACCTAAGCAGGGACAAAGCTGGGTTCCCCTAGCCTTTGTATCTTCTCTCCCTTTCTTCTTTATCTAAGCAAACATAAGTAAGTCAAAAAAGTAAGTCAAAACTAGAGTTAGACCACTCTTCCAAGTGTAACAAGTCTGCTACTGAGCTCACTGTCACCTGCTCATCCCTTATCACAACTCCACCCACCATCAGACTGTATCTCTTCTTTCTTAGAGCAATATAAACTTCTTATGAATGTCCTCACATTGATGAAAAGCCCTAGTATAGAAAATATAATGGGCCCAACCTAATAAAAGACTAATAAATAAGTGTAAGTCCTCTACTGGCATTCCAAACTTCAACGATAAAAGTACAAGTCGAGGGACAGCAAATTGCAAAAGATCCAGGCATGTGAACTGCAAAGTCAATATGAATGCATACCATGATATGGCAATTTTAAAAGATTACATTAGTAGTGTCAGCTGCAAAGTCTGGATTTTCACTCACCAGAGAAAACAGCAGAAAGTAACAAATTCTTCTGAGGCTTCATCTCTAATGTAGATGGCATGAGAGCAATTCTGCTGTCTTCTAATAAGAGTCAGCCTTTATCTCTCCAATCAGGAATTAGTAATTGAAACCTTATCAGCTGACTACCTTTCTGTTAGTTTCTTCTCTCCTGTTGGTTTCTCCTAAACAACTTGAGAAGGCCATCTGTATTAAATACCTTCACTTCCTTTCCTCCCACTCTCTTAATTCTTGCAGTGTGGCTCCCAATCTTATTCAACTGAAACACCCTTCTCCAAATTTACTAAAGGTCTTTTATTTATTTATTATTATTATTATAAACCCTTACCTTCCATCTTAGAATCAATACTGTGTATTGGTGTCAAGGCAGAAGAGTGGTAAGGGCTAGGCAATGAGGGTCAAGTGACTTGCCCAGGGTCACACAGCTGGGAACTGTCTGAGATCAGATTTGAACCTAAGACCTCTCATCTCTAGTTCTGGCTCTCAATCTCTACTGAGCCTACCCAAATGCCCCCACTAAGGTCTTTTAATTGCCAAATCCAAGTGGCCTTTTCTCAATCTTCATCTTTCTTGACCTCTCTTTTAACCTTTCACACCATCAATCACTCTTTTCTCCTTGAAAGATTCTTTTCTCTAGATTTTTGTGACAATTGTGCTCTCCTGTTTCTCTTCTTTGACCATTTCTTTTCATCCCCTTTTGCTAGATTTTCATTTAAGTCATTCTCTTAAATCATGGGTATCTCACAGGATTCTGTCTTGGGCCCTCTTCTCCACTGTTTCACTTAGTGATCTCATCAGCCCTCATGGATTCAACTGTCATATCTATACTGATAATTCTCACAATTGCTTATCTAGCCCTAATCTCCCTCTGACCTCCAGACTCACATACCCAGCTGTATATCAGACATCTCAACCTGGCTGGTCCATAAAAATCATAAATTTAGCATATCCACAACTGAACTCCTCTTTCTCTCCAGTTTCTCTCTTTTCCTTAACTTCCCTATTACAGTAGATAGCACATCTCAGCCTCCTAAGTTCCCAACTTAAGTATCATCCTTGACCCTTCACTTTCTCTCACCTCTCCCTTCATATATTCAATTAGTTGCCCAATTCTCTTATTTCTACCATAGCATCTTTCATATTAGCTCTCTTCTCTCTGCCATTTCCACCACTCTAGTGCAAGCCTATATCACCTCATCCCTAGACTATTGCAATACCCTGCTGGTTGGGCTCCCTAACAAAAATTTCTCCTCCTTCCAATTGATCTTCCACTCACCTTTAAAGTAATCTTCCTAAGAGCAAGTCAGACCTGCATATTCTCCTACTTGAGCAACTCTAGCTTCCAGGATCAAATATTTGTTTAGCTTTTTAAGTCCCTTTTAATCCTAGTGATTGGTAAACCTTTTAGAGATGGTGTGCCAGGCCCAGTGCTTGCCTCCACCCCACCCCCAGACCGAGTGCCAGGCATGCCCCACAGCCTCTTTACCCCAAACAGGGGAGGGAAAAAGAACTCCCATTGGACTTCTGGGTAGAGGGGTGAGTAAAGTAAGGAATGTCCTTAGAAGAGGTGAAATGAGTAGTTTGAGCACTCCACTCCCCTCTAACTCTACCACCTGTGAGGCAACCACCTTACCTTCTGTGTACTCTCATTGGACTGCTGGGCAGAGGGGTGGGGGATGTGAAAAAAAAGTCATCAGGTACATGGAGTCTGGCCTCAAACACCTCCTAGCTTTATGACCCTGTGCAAGTCATAACCACAACTGCTTAGCCCTTATGGCTCTTCTGCCTTAGTACTGATACTAAGTATTCATTCTAAGATAGAAGGTTTTAAAGGTTTTAAAATAATGATAATAATACCTAATTCCCAGGGTTGTTGAGAGGATAACATAAGATAATAATCGTAAAATTCTTTGTGAACTTTAAATAGCTACGTAAATGGTAGCTATTATTATTCTGAGATTACCTCCAATTTAGTCTGTGATTATCTTGTTTGTACATAGATTTTTTTAAAATTTTATAGTATTTTATTTGATCATTTCCATGCATTGTCATTAAATTAAATGTCATGTCATTAAAGACAAAGATCGTTTTCTTTTCCTCCCCCCACCCCCCATAGCCGACGCGTGATTCCACTGGGTATCACGTGTTCTTGATTCGAACCCATTGCCAGTACATAGATTTTTTAAATGTCATCTCAGTGCTGATTAGACTGTGAACTCATTGAAAGCAGGGACTATTTTTTTTCCTTTCATTGTATCCCCAGCACTTTGTATATACCTTAGAACATAGTAGATTCTTATTATATTTTAGGTAACTAACTGCTTCCAGACAACTCCAGCCAGGTTCTTCACCATCTAGGTTAATAGCTCAAACCAGAGCCTCCTGGTATTCAGTGATTTGTATTTCTTTTAGGAAATAGAAAACTCAGGAACTCCCATTTTTCTCCTTGTTATAAAAACAATTTTCCTTATTTAGGCATGCCATTGCCTTGGAGCAGTAATTTCATTCATCATTTTGTCTGAGACAATGAATTCTCTTAACATTCTCTTTCCCTGACTAGTTTCTTCACCCTTATTAAACTTTATAAGTTTTTATCAAATAAAAGTTCTTTTTCTGCCCTTTCTAGCTACCAAACTGTTCATTAATGAAAGAAGCTCACTATACATCTTTTACGGGTGATTCAAGCCTTTTATAGTTCTATAAAAGTTTATTTTCTACCCATTTTAGCATCCAGACTGCTCACATCTCCTCTGAAATCTCTTTCTATACATATTAGCTTTTAGATGTTTTTATTAAATGAACAGGACATTCATTAACTTACACTATTGTCCAACTGACCTTTCTTTATGCAGAATTATTTTTTTTCTCTTTCAGCAGCCAAAATTCTCACATTTTAAAGGACCAAGGCTAAGTACTCCTTGGTACTCCTGAGTAATATTCAAATTCTTTGACATTGGACACACCCCACAATTTAGTACTATGCTAACTTTTTGGCCATATTTTTTTTTTAATCTAGGTCCTAGTTAAACTACTGCTGTCTGTGTCTGAAAACACCCAGCTTTAAACCCCCATCATGCCTTTGGCCACACTTTAGAATGTTTTCCCAGCTGCCCATTGCTGGTTGAATTTCTATCCATTTCTATCCAAAACCCAACTCCTACCACCTCCAGGAAGTTTTCCTTGATTTCTCTAGGCATTAGCTACTTTTAAACTAAAACCTCCAAATAACACTTTGCAGCTGGCTACCTGAAATACTAAGGAGTTATTATCTTTTTATTTATTATAGTTGTCTCTGTCATATGACCCTACTAATCTTTTACCAAGCATGACATTCTGTACACCATGAGTACTTAATTAATATATTTTTTTAAATAGATTGGTTAAAGGAACTAAGGATATGGGATATTTAGCCTGGAGAAAAGAAACCTTAGGGAAAACATTACCAAAACTTTCAAATATTTTAAGGACATCAGATGGAAGATGGATTAGATTTGTTTGCTTAACCTCAGAGGACATAACTATAATTATTGGATGGAAGTTATAAAGGATATTTTGATTCATTATGAGGAAAAAAGGTCCAATCAATTAAAAGTCTTTAAATAGAAACTGAATTGCCATTAGTGGATTGTTGAATTCAATTGTGCTTCCAGTATAGATAGGGATTCTCAGAATATTAACTCTTTATTATCTTTTAATACCTTAGCTCCAATTTATTTAGCAGATTTTCTAGCACAACCTTGACAGAATGGGATATAGGAGAGGTAAATATTCAAATAGGGAAAAGAATGTGCATGAAAATGTTATTTGGGTAGGGCAAGCCAAGTGGAGAGTCACAATGGAGTTCTCTGGGGTTAGCATGAGGGCATGAGGATTTGCAGTCCTTCTACAACAACAGTGCTTAGCACCAGTCGGTAAAAATAATTCATTAAAACAGGAAGCTATCAAATGACAGATTTGGGTGAACTCCTTCCTTTCCTTAACCTTTTCCCAGAAAAAAACCTCCGGATCTGCTGCACACTACTTGCCCTAGAGGCAAAGGCTCCTTGTTATGTCTCTGTCAACACTGTAACAGCTTAAGTCTCTCTTGGGGAGATTTAAAATATGCCACTTTTTGATGTATTCATTTGCCACTTGCTGTCTGCTTAGACAGCCCTCAATCAGAGTTTCCTTTTTGCTAAAAGAAGGAAAATCCATATAAATCCCAAAGAATAAGCACTGTCGTGGCAAAAGGTCATGAAACACTAGGAGTTGCTCTTTAGCAATAGATTTTTGAGGATGAGTCCAAAACCAATATGGGACGTGGTTTGGAACAATCTAGTGCACTTCATCATCAGTGCTAGGGTACACAGTATGAGAAGGCCATGGAGGGAATTTAAACACAAGTGGAAAAGAGGGTTTTGCTTGCATTGGCTATATTAAATGTGTTTTTACAATAAACAAATGGGTGGCCGTAAGATGTGTGTATGTCTGATGTTGAAGGAAAGCCTGTTTGCACCAAATAAATTTCAGCAACAGCTCAAAAGCAGTTCATCGTAATGAAAATATTATCCCTAAATTTTTGGCAGAGTTAGTGTCAAGTTAGGTTATCTTTTGTCCCTGTGCCAATCATGCAAGTTCAATCTGCCTAAAGGTAGTCCGCTGGAACTTATGCATACCGCAGCACTTTTCAGAAAGCATTATGTATTTTTCTCTTTTGTTATACACAAACACTATTTTTTTTTCTTCTGCTACTTTCAACTTTTCATCCCAAATCTCTTTCAAGTTGCCTGGCCAATATCATCCTTTTCTGCCCCTCCTTTCCCACCAAACATCCCACCCTGCTACAACTAACCAAAAATGTGAGGTGTAGGCCATGGCCACCAATGCTGCTCTGCCTGTTGCAAAACAGGCATTTGTTATCAGAAGTTCATCACTTACATAAAATTTGAGGCTTAATTTCATCCTCCACAAATGACATTTATTAACATGGCCTAGAACAAAGCCTTCTAGTGAACTTATTTCATTAAATTGTACTGGAATTGTAGACAAACTCTGATCAATTTTAATTGTCTTCTATATTATGGTACAAGTTGGCTACAAGAATTCAAGATTCTTGAATAAAAGTGTACTGATTTATAATGTCTTCTGGTATCTTTTGATGTTTTATGCATTTACAAAGTTTACTTCAATTTCTACTTTGGGGATATGAAAGTTTAAAAGAATTCGTGCAAAAATTAACTAAGAATTGAGAAGTTGATTGACATATTGATAGCATTTGGACCAGTACCTGCTTCTCAGAATTGACATTAATTAGTACTTTTACTGGTAGGATTAGAAAAACAAGCGGGGGTGGGGAAGGGTCTGCTTTCAATGAAGAATCAGTCAATGAGAATGTTTTGAGGTCCTACCGGTCCGAAAGTATCATTCTCTGTGTCTGGGAAAAGTTACAAGCATAATCTTTTCTCTGGTTGATCTTTCTATTTCATAAGGAAGGCTGAAGACCTACAAAGTCTCAATATGGACAAAAGTCTCTGGACCTGACTCTCAATCCATTGATCTACCCAGCTGCCCCCTAAGGAAGTTTTCTGAGAAATAACCTTGTGAGATTTCTCACTGGCTTAGAGGCCTCTGAGCAATCAGTACTCCATACTAAGCATAAATAAAGAATAGACTTCTGAGAATCATAAAAACTGCTTGGAGAATTGGAGAGAGACATTAAACATTTGAATAGAAATCTCCCTAAGCTGTACAGCAGAGAAAGTTGGCCCTCAATATATGCCTCTGATCTCAGATACTACTAAGAGCCCACACCTTGTGGGATATCTAGCTCTACTTGGTTGAGTTGAGGTTTTATGTCACTTTCAAGTCAAAGAACTCAACTACTCTATTCTTTATTCAATTTAATACTTATCTCTGCATAACTTCTCTAATTTCTGTTTACTGTTTACATTGATAAAAAAAGTTTACTATGCCTGTCATTTGTGTAACTACTGTTTAGAGAGGAAGAAGATAAACTGGTTAAGTAAGCTAAATCACTCTTTCTTTATAGAAATCAGAGAAAATAACTTTTATTCTAAAAACTCTATTATATACCCAGATTGTCATCTGGGGGTGGTGGGGGGAGAAGAAAAGAAGGAAAGGAGACAATATGGATTGTATAACTTCAGAAAACTTGTGTGGAAATTTGTTATTAAAAACAAATAAATAGATAAAGAGCTTACGAAAGAGAATAGTGGGGTCAGGGTACCCTACTATACATCTAGACTATAGGTATTTCACATATAGTAGAGTTAATTCTAGGATAGTGCCCCTTGTGGAAATAGGAAAGCAAAGGAGAGATTAGCCAGCCATGGCGACCCTTTGCCTCTAAGTTGCTGGCAAAACCTTACTTGTCATAAAAGTGGATGTTTCAGTCTTTCTTGGAAATCCAGTTGGCCAGATCACAAGTTACGTGTTCTATGCAGGCCAGTCATATTTTGAGCATCATAAGAACTCTGTGAAGGTAGTGTTGCAATTATTGTTAGCTTCAATTTAGATACTAGAAAACTTGGGCTGAGAAAAAGTAAATGATTTGTCTTAAGGTCTTGCAGCTAGAAGGCACCTGATTTCAAGTCCAGTGTTCTCTCCATTGCATCAAGTTGAAAGGGTGCTCAGTAAAAATTTCTTTGATTCAATTTGGCTAAATATTCTTCTTGAGCAGCAAAATCTTTATGAATTTCTATAAAAACAGAATATGGCTGTTCTTAGCTCCACGCTCCTGTATGACCATGGCAAGACACTTAACCAGGTTCCACTTCAATTTTTCTCATCTGCAATACTTGTACTACCTGTCTCACAGGATAATTATTAAAATCAAATAATCTCTAGATGATATGGGGTCTCCTTGTAAACTGTCTAGCTAAACAAACCCAGGAGCTTATTATTGTTGCTATTAGACACTGTTTCTTCCCAACACTTTGTATTTTGTAGTCTGGGGAAAGATGACAATGCATACGGTATCACTCGAACTCAATTTTTTCACATCTATAGGGTGCTCAATACCCTGTTGACTGAACAAATTAAGAATCATGGTATGATGGAAAGTTGGAATTGGCTTTTTATCTGGGATTGTTTTATTCTGGGGTTACTCTCACGTACAGGCAGGCTACATTTCACTCCCCTTTATTATCTTGATGGGTTGGAGGCACCCATTTTCTTTACCATACACAGTCTCATTTAACTTCTTAAAGTTGATTAGTTTTTACAAAGGGATATTTACTTCAAAGCTCTGGCAAGAATGGTTATGCTAATATTTTCCTCAGCATCCTGGAGGATATAATCCATCTCCACACACACACACATACCACATCAGTCTAAGAAATGGAGGGGAATTGGGCTCCCAATTTAGCTAAATAGGAATATAGCATTCATATCACCAAGGTCAAGTCTGAAGTTCCTCTGGGCAAAGGTTCCTAAGGCTTTAAGGCTGGGCTTGCAGCAATACCCAGCCAGGATTCCTAGACTTTTGAATCCCCATGACTCAATCTCCCAGGGTGGAGAAGTCACTCCCTGTGTACCTAGAATAGAAAGGAACCTAGAAGAAGTCCTTTCATCCTCAGCCTCAAATGAAGGAAGGGAAAAAAACCCTAAAATGCTCAGACAGGAAGTTCAAAAGATGAAAACAATTCTGGTCAATGGAAAAAGGCTGTTCCTAACCACTTAATATGCCAATGCAGAATGTTCACATGTGCTCCAGTTCTCCAGTCTCTGGAAGCAGGTTCTCAGAGTTATCTGTAAGTATAACTCCATTTTAAATGGCATGTGTCAAACCTCTATTACATATTGTTATAGTTTAAATTATTCTATAGCTAGGTAAGATGGATTCTTATATAAAAATAAAAATATAAAAATGTACATGCACATATATGTAGTAGCATGTGTGTATGTGTCTGTAAGAAGCATGGTGGATATACATTCCTTTTTGTTGCTAAAACTAGCTAAATATTGTAATGTTCCAAATCCCTTTTAATATATACAAAAATAATATAAATTGTGTAATAAACTTAGCAGCCTATAGATGTAAGATTTGTTGAATGTGTCCATAAAAGATTCAACCTAAACCTTTACCCCAATCTTGAACTAAACATTTTTTGAGGTTAAAAAAAAAAGATCAGTTACCATTTTATTATTTTTCATTCTCTTTCACCTCTGAACTTCCTGGTTCTGTTTGAGGCCAAAGCAGAAATTGCCAAGACAGCATGGGAAAGGCTGCTCTTACAGTATTTCTGGCTCACCAAAACTTTTTTGAGAAAGCCAGTTTCCATGAGATTTCAGGTTCGATTTTGCTGGCCCAAGAAACTGAGGATAGTTCAGATAAAGTTCAGATAAGCATTCAAACTCTTGGTTACTTATGCCAGATGAACCATTAAGTTATGTGACATTTTCACCTCACTTTTGAAGATAAAAAATCAAATTGTAATCCAATGCATAGTAAACTAGTTTAGAGCTAATTAGCAATTAATGGACAATTTTTTTGTCAAAATATAAAATAAAAATAATGACCCTGCCTTGTATGTTATCCTTATGAGCAATTTAAACAAAGTAGCCTAGTAACAGAAAGCATTGTACAGAAGTATAATGTAACGGTGTAACTGAAAGCTATCCTTCCCCACCCTCCCTACCCCCATCCTGTTGGCATACATTTATGTTACTTTTTTGGTATCACAATTGACTCAAATTATAATTTGGAGTGATTACTCTGTCTACCTGTGTCTCATTTTCCTCAAATGCAAAAGGGAAATCATGGTACTGGACACTAATACTTCCCTGAAAGGATATGACTAATAATGAAATAATAAGTGTGTAATCCTATATAATTATTAACTGTTTCACCTTTGAGGATACTTGTCATGCTACTAATCAGAAAATCATCTCAAGTGTAATAAACACTGTCATGGTGAAGGTTTGAACATTTAACTCTAAAAATGTTTCAAGGGTGGAGTTTACTTTTAGATTTGATTAAGGAAATCAAGATGCTTCAAAGAAACAGTGAAAAAAAATATCATGAATATAAATTCAAGGTAACAGGTAGGGGTTCTACTATAATGAAGTAAGGAAAGAGTACATTCCAAACATGGGGGAATTCTTTTTTTTTAGATGCATTTATTTTATTTTTTAAATTCCATGGTTACATGATTCATGCTCTTTCTCCCCCTCTTCCCATCCTCCTCCCATAATCCAACACACAATTCAACTGGGTTTTACAAGTATCATTGATCAAGACCTATTTTTATATTATTAATATTTGCAATTGAGTGATCATTTAGAGTCTACATCCCCAATCATGTCCCTATTGAACCATGTGATCAAGGAAAAGTCTTTCTTTTGTGTTTCTACTCCCACAGTTCTTCCTCTGGATGTGAATAGTGTTCCTTCTCATAAGTCCCTCAGAATTGTCCTGGATCATTGCATTGCTGCTTGTAGAGAAGACCATTACATTTGATTGTACCACAGTGTATCCATCTCTGTGTACAATGTTCTCCTGGTTCTGCTCCTTCTGCTCTGCATCAATTCTTCAAGGTCATTCCAGTTCACATGGAATTCCTCCATTTCATTATTCATTTGATCACAATTGTATTCCATCACCAACAGATACCACAATATGTTCAGTCATTCCCGAATCAATGTACACCCCCTCATTTTCCAATTTTTTGCCACCACAAAGAGCGTGGTTATGAATATTTTTCCTAATTATCTCTTTGGGATACACATATTTTTTCTTATAACTGTCTCTTTTGGGTATAAACCCAGCAGTGGTATGGCTGGATCAAAGACACCAACAGATACCACAATTTGTTCAGCCATTCCCCAGTTGAAGGGCATCCCCTCATTTTCCAATTTTTTTTTGCCAACACAAAGAGCATGGCTATGAATATTCTTGTATGTCTTTTTCCTTATTATCTCTTTGGGGTATAAACCCAGCAGTGCTATGGCTGGATCAAAGGGCAGACAGTCTTTTATCGCCCTTTGGGCATAGTTCCAAATTGTCTTCCAGAATGACTGGATCAATTCAAAATTCCACCAACAATGCTTTAATGTCCCAATTTTGCCACATCCCCTCCAACATTCATTATTTTCCTTTGCTGTCAAGTTAGGTGTGAGGTGGTACCTCCGAATTGTTTTGATTTGCATTTCTCTAATTATAAGAGATTTAGAACACTTTTTCATGTGCTTATTAACAGTTTTGATTTCTTTATCTTAAAATTGCCTATTCATGTCCCTTGCCTATTTATCATTTATGACTTTTTGTACAATTGATTTAGCTCTTTATAAATCTGAGTAATTAGACCGTTGTCAGAGGTTTTTGTTATGAAGATTTTTTCCCAAATTGTTGCTTCCCTTCTAATTTTGGTTGCATTGGTCTTGTTTGTACATTGATTTGTTTGTACAAATTAAATTTAATGTAATCAAAATTATTTATTTTTCATTTTGTAATTTTTTCTAACTCTTGCTTGGTCTTAAAATCTTTCCTTTCCCAGAGATCTGACAAGAATACTATTCTGTATTCATCGAATTTACTTCTACTTTCTTTCTTTATGTTCAACTCATTCACCCATTCTGAATTTATCTTGGTGTAGGGTGTGAGATGTTGATCCAAACCCAATCTCTCCCATATTGTCTTCCAATTTTCCCAGCACAAACATGGGGAAATTCTTATGGAAAGGCACCAAGAAAAGAGTTGGAATATTATGATAGGGAAGAGGCAGCAGACTAATTTCATTTTAGTACGGGGGCAAGAAGGAGAGTAACATGAAATAAGATTGGAAAGTTAGATGGGAGCCAGATGGTGGAGGGTTTCATGAACCAGGCTCATGAATTTTTCCCTAGAAGAAATGGGAATTCTTGATGAGTTTTTTAATCTACTCTATTGAGAGAGGGACAATATGGTCATCTGTGTGGTTTAGGAATATCAATGAACTGGTCAGGCAACTAAAAAACTAAAAAATTAACAAATTAAAAGCCTCCAATAAAAAACCACCGGAATACGAATCTTGAAAGATCAAAAACAGATTAACAAAAATAAAATTTTAAATTCAATTAATAAACCTAGAAGCTATTTTAAAAAAATGAAATAGATAATCCATTAACTATTTTGTTTTTAAAAGGAAAGAAATGTACAGGCCAAAGAAAACCAAATGATCAGTATCAAAAACAAAAAAGGTAAATTTATACACAATGAAAAAAGATGAGGAGCAATTATTAGGAACTATTCCACCAAACATAACAATAAAACTAAGAAGCTAAAAGAAATGAATTAACAGAGCAGAAATTAGAACATAAAACCATCATAAAAAAGAGATGTAACAAGTTATAAATGAACTCCAAATGGAAGGGAAAAACCCAGTTTTATAAGTGAATTCTACTAAATATTTAAAGAAATATTAATTCTAATACTACATAAACTATAAGAGAAAATAAGTAAAGAAAGAACCCTACCAAATTCCTTTAATTACACAAATATGGTCTTAATACACAAACCAGGGAGAATCAAACAGAGAAAGCAACAAACCACATTCCCTAATGAATACTGATGAAAAAATTTAAACAAAATATTATCTAGGAGACCACAGAAATATATTACAAGATCATATATTATGACTAGGCCAGATTTATGCCAGCAATTCAGATTCAGTTCAATATTAGGAAAACTATAAAATAATTGACCATATTAATAACAAAAGCATTAAAAACCACAGGGCTTATTTCAATATGTGCAGAAAAACTTTTTACAAAATAGCAGAATCCATTCCTGTTACACACACTAGAAAGTATGGAGTAAGAAAGTATGGACTACTTCTAGGCATCTATCTAAATGTATTCTGGGCAATAGACATTTCTCATTCATTTGGTCCTTTCTGCTTGAATAAATGTACAGGCCAAATTCCTTTGAATGATGTAAAGAACACTTCCAAAAGGCTTTGCAATATTCTGGAGCTTAATGCAATCAGCACAATGTCATCTAAAATCAGGAACATGTGGAAGACCTCGACAACCATAGAATGCCCTTCATCAAAGTGGTCTCTGTCCCTGGATCTCCTCCATCACAATGAGAAATACCTGTGGCAAACATTTGTCTTTATTTATACCTCATCTTATCCCCCCCCCATAGGTAATTGAGTAGGCTTCTCTCTATTCTTCCAAACAATCTTAAATTGTTTTGAAAAGTGAATGGGAGACACCTTTTTGAAGAAGAGCCCTAAAGTGATATTTTATTTTAACTAATCTATTGCTTCTCACAATCAATAAATACTAAGCATGAAATACATATTTTTTAATTTTCTAGATCTTTTAGTTATTTGTAAAATGTTAAAGATGTGGTACATTGTTAAATATTATGTGTCAAAACCCATTCCACCCCTGATTGTTATTTTTGTTGTTCAGTCATTCAATTGTGTTCAACTCTGTTGTAACTAACAAAATCAATGTAACCAAAATTAGAAGGAAAACGACAAACTAGGAAAAATATTTATAACAAAACTCTCTGACAAAGGTTTAATTTCCCAAAAATATAAGGAACTAAGTCAAATTTACAAAAAAAAATTAAGCTATTCCCCAATTGACAATTGTCAAGGGAGATGAATAGGCAGATGAAGAAATAAAAACTATCAATAACCACATCAAAAAGTGTTCTAAATCCCTCTAATTAAGGAAATGAAAACCAAAACCCTTTCAAGTTGCTCTATGCATGAAAGTTGCTTCACTCCAACTCCTTGTTGGTTGTCATTCATGAGAAAACTTCCTCCAGTTGGAAGTGGCCAAAGATTAGCAAAAGAAGGCCCTGACATCTAAGAGTTCAAAGTATTCAACTGCATCCCAAGCCATTATCACTTAGCTTCACGTTGTCTTGCCACTGGACTTCCATGACTTTGGAAGAGAGAGTGAGGTTGAGGACTTTGTGCAACTCTGCCTCACTCAAATCCAATTTATGTGCAAGTCAAAAGGTGTCACCTAGTGATGTAATTTTGGTCACTTTTCAATGTGAAGGGCAGCAACAAACTAATACTCCTATTAAGGATACCCTTAGTGCATAGATGACTGTCAAAAAAATAGGATTTTGCAGATCTCCCATTTTTCTTTAGTTTTTAGTCTTCCTTTCATATTTTGTCCTTAAAGTCTTTCGGATACTTCATTATATATCTTGCCAAATTTTCTTAAACTGGTTATTTCTCCATAACTAACAGTTAAAAATAGATACAGAAAATGGAGGCTAAAAAAATATACAACTTACTTTTGTTCTCAAGGTTGCCATTTCCCCCCTAGTATTAAGTTCCGAATTTACACACACACAAACACACACACACACACACACACACACACTTTTGGTGCCTTTAAGTCCTTCAGACACCTTTTATATTGTTCCTTCAATGATCTCACAACTATATCAACTCCTCCACAAATCTCTTTTATATACATTTAGTCCAAATTGATTGCTTCTCCCATTTTTGTTTTCTTTAGTGCTACTTTTACCACCTCTATAAATATATAAACATCCTGTCATGCTGAGACCCTATTGTGGTGGTTTTATTCTCCTTAGAAAATTTTGTTTAATGATTTATTGCCAATCTTCTTCCATTTTTCTTCAGTGTCCAATCTATCTTTTCATTTTTCATCATTGCAAACTTTTGGGATAATTCTGCTTAGTTGGATATATTACTAATATTTTTAAAAATTGTTTTAAACTTCCACTGGAAATATAGTTTTTAAAAATACACATACAGAATGAAAACTAGAGACTGAAGAATAATATCATATAATTCCAGAAAATCAATTTCAATAATATGATCTGAAAAAGGCAATAATAAAATTTATAGTGTCAAGAAATAAATAGGGAAACTAGACCAGATACACAAACACAAACATATATACATATATACACATGTACATACATGTATATATAAATTATATAAATGGCATAGCATCTAAATTTACAAAGGAAAAGTTAATTGAATTTTTAAAAATACAAAAATTTATCTCTGTAATGTATACATCTAATAAAAAATACAGTGCAGAAATAGATGCAGAAAAAGCCTTTGTCAACATTGTGTGTAAATCACTGCCCTAAAAATCTTATGAAACCTGGAAGAATGTTTTACTAAAAAGCAGAACATTTGGTAGTGATCATTAATAATCCAATTTCAAAAAATTAAACTGCATAAATTGAATGATCTATAAAGAACAGCTAAAGAAAAGTCAAAGAGGGAACAGAACCAAAATTGTAGAAGACAGAAAACTCCAACCATTATGAGAATCCTCTTCAACAACTTTAAAATAATGACTCAAAATGAATCCTGGAGTGACAGAACCAACAAGGAGTTGGAGTGAAGCAACTTTCATGCAGAAAGCAACTTGAAAGGGTTTTGATTTTCATTTCCTTAATTAGAGGGATTTAGAATACTTTTTGATGTGGTTATTGATAGTTTTTATTTCTTCATCTGCCTATTCATCTCCCTTGACAATTGTCAATTGGGGAATAGCTTAATTTTTTTGTAAATTTGACTTAGTTCCTTATATTTTTGGGAAATTAGACCTTTGTCAGAGAGTTTTGTTATAAATATTTTTCCTAGTTTGTCGTTTTCCTTCTAATTTTTGTTACATTGATTTTGTTAGTACAAAACCTTTTTAATTCAATGTAATCAAAATCATTCATTTTATATTTTGTAATGTTCTCTATCTCTTCCTTGTTCTTAAATTCCTTCCTTTCCCACAGATCTGACAGGCATGCTATTCTATGTTCACCTACTTTATTTATGATTTCACTTTTTATATTTAAGTCATTTAACCATTTTGAATTTATCTTGGTATAGGGCATAAGATGCTGATCTAAACCTAATTTTCCTAGACTATTTTCCAAGCAGTTTTTGTTGAATAGTGAGTTCTTGTCTCAAAAGCTGGGATTGTTTGGCTTATTGAACATTAGTTTGCTGAGGTCATTTACCCCTCGTCTATTCCAATGATCCACCCTTCTATCTCTTAGCTAGTACCATATTCTTTTGATGACCACTGCTTTATAGTATAGTTTAAGATCTGGTACTAATACAAGAAATTATCAAAGAAAATTGCCTTGATATTCTTGAACAAGAGAGTAAAATAGAAATTGAAAAAATCCACAGATCAACTCTGGAAATAAATCTCCAAATGACAACTCCCAGGAATATTATAACTAGATATAAGATTCCCCAAGCCAAGGAGAAAATACTACAAACAACCAGAAAGAAACAATTCAAATACCATGAAGCTATAGTCAGAATTACACAGGACTTAGCAGCCTCCACACTAAAGGATCAGAAGGCTTGGAATATGATATTCTGGAAGGCAAAAGATATAGGTTTACAACATAGAATCATCCACCCAGCAAAACTGAGTATTTTTTTTCAGGGGAAAAATTGGTCATTCAATAAAATAGATTTCCAAGAATTCTTGATGAAAAGACCAGCCCTAAACAGAAAATTTTAGGTTCAACAATTAGATCCAAGAAAAGCTGAAAAGATAAATAAGAGAAAATTTAAGGTAGCAAAAGGGCCAAACTGTATGTTTTCCTGTAGGAAAAGATGATATTTATAATTTTTAAAAATGTTTTGTCAGTATTAGAGCAGTTAGAAGGAGTATATATAGACAGAGGGTATGGGAGTAAGAAAAAAATTCAAAGGGCAGAAAAAGAGAATTGCACTGAGAGAAAGTATTACAATAAAGGGGAGTGTAAGGGTAGTAGTAAGATACTTAAACCTTACTAATCTCATAATTGGCTCAGAGAGAAAAACTTTTTTGAGTACAGAATCCTATTTTATCTTTTAGAAAAGTAGAAGGAAATATTTTACCTTTTTTATTTTACCTTTTAGAAAAGGAGAAGGAAAATAAAACCAGAGAGAGAGGGGTGATATAAAGAAGAGAGGGTGATGTAGGGGCTGGTGATTCACTTGTAAGGAGGGACAGAGTGGAAGGAAAAAGAGCAGAATTAAAAGGGGAAAATAAGATAGAAAGGAACACACAGTTGATAATCATAATTGTGAATTTGAATGTGATGAATTCTCTTCCTAAAATAGGAGTGGATAGCAGAGTGGCTTAAAAAACTAGAATCCTACTATATGTTGTTTAAAGACAAAAGTGGACATAAGAAAGGAGAAATTTTTAAAAACTGAAAGTAAGAGAACCATTGAACTAATAAATAAGACTAGAAGCTGGTTTTATGAAAAAACAAGACATAACATTGATTAATTTTATTTTAAGAAGGAAAGAAGAAAACCAATCAATGTAAAAAAGGAAAAGGGTAAACTCACCACAAATTAAGAGAAAATTGAAGCAATCATTAGGATTTATTTTGTCCAATTATGTGACAATAAATCTGACAATCTAAGCAAAACAGATGAATATTTACAAAAATGTTAATTGCCTAGATTGACAAAACAGTAACTGAAATGCCTTAATAAATCTCAGAATAAGAATTGGGATAAACCACCAGTGAACTCCCTAAGTAAAAATTCCCAGGGCCAGATGGACTCACAAGTGGATTCCAGCAAACATTTAAAGACTAATTAATCTCAATACTACATAAATTATTTGGCAAAATAGGCAGAGAAGGAATCCTACCAAATTCTTTTTATGGCACAATGAAGAACAAAAACAGAGAAAGAAAATTATGGGACAATGTAATTAATGAATATAGATACAAAAATCTTAAATAAAATGTAAGCATTTAATTATTAATTAATTAATAAAATAAATAAATACAATTACAATAATTAAATATAAAGTAATTAATAATAATAAAAATATATAGCAAGGAGGCTACAGCACTATGTCAAAAGGATAATTCACTATAACCAGTTGGGATTTAAGCCAGGAATGCAAGACTAGTTTAATAAGCATAATTGACCAATTTCCAAAACCAAACGAATAGGAATCACATAATTTTCTCAATAGGTAGAGGAAAAGCCATTGACAAAATACAACACCCATTCCGATAAAAACACTAGAAAGCATAGCACTAAAAGGGGCATTCCTTAAAATGATAAATAGTATCTCCTAAAACTATCACCAAGTATCATCTACAATGGGAATAAGTTAGAAGACTTCCCAATAAGATCAGGAGTGAAGCAAGGATGCCCGTTATCACTATGCTTTTTTAATATTGTATTGGAAATGCTAGCTTTAGCAATAAGAAAAGAAAAGAAATTGAAAGAATTAAAGTAGGCAATGAAGACACTAAACTATCACTCTTTGAAGATGATATGAAGATGATACTTAGAGAATCATGTAAAAAACCAGTTGAAATGGTAACTTTAATAAAAGTTGCAGAATACAAAATAAATCCACATAAATTCTCAGCTTTTCTATATATTACCAACAAAGTTCAGAAGCAAGAGATATAAAGATAAATTACATTTAAAATCACTCTAGACAATATAAAAATACTTGGCAATCTATTTGCCAAGACAAACAATTACCATTCCAGCTTCCAATCAACTCTCACAACCATTGCCTGGGGTGATGACTCCTATGAGGCTAGTCATCCCCATCAACTGTGAACCAACTGCCATTGGCAAGACAAGACTACCTGAAGCAGCAAGATGCCCTGAGAGAAAAAAAAATGAAAAGGAATATGTGCTACTCAAGTCAGACCATCACCACTATGTTGACCATGAGGTATCCTCATATGTTGATGGAGACAGCTCATGAACCTGAACAAAAGAGCCTTAGGAAAAACAGCCCAATACCTTTTTCAGCCAATAACCTTAGCCATTGTCCTTGGAAGCAGCTCATGTTGAGATACAGCCTGGCAACTGCTCCTGCAGCTGTTATGGCCCAGCTAATAAAGTCTCAGAAAGGAAAGATTTCGTCAACAAAGTCTTTGGCACTGTCCAATAGTTCAACATCAGAAACTGATATTATTAGTGAAAATGACATTGATTTGCTAGTTTTGTTTCTGAGTGAAACTGAGAATGCTTACTTCTCTCTTTTCTAATGTGTAACCAAGTTCTTTCCTAGTTCTTGCCTCAGAGAAAGAAGGGATAGATGCAGGTCAGTGTTTAATGTTTGATTCAGAAAAAATGTCACACTTCTAATCTATATTATTAAGATTTTCTCTATCACTTATTAATTCTAGATGATCAACAAAATAATAAATCATTTTATTTATTCCTAGCCTTTGCTGATTTTTTTTTCTATTAAAAATTTCCTCAGGGTCCTTTATTAAGGTTTTTTTTTTTAAACATTATTTTATTTGGTCATTTCCAAACATTATTCATTGGAAACAAAAATCATTTTCTCCCCCCCCCCCACCTCTCCCAGAGCCGGCACATGATTCCACTGGGTATCACATGTGTTCTTGACTCGAACCCATTTCTGTGTTGTTGGTATTTGCTCTAGAGTGTTCATTTAGAGTCTCTCCTCAGTCATATCCCCTCCACCCCTGTAGTCAAACAGTTGCTTTTCATCGGTATTTTTACTCTCACAGTTTATCCTCTGCTTGTGGATAGTGTTTTTTAGATCCCTGCAGATTGTTCAGGGACATTGCATTGTCCCTAATGAAGAAGTCCATTACCTTCGATTGTACCACAGTGTATCAGTCTCTGTGTACAATGTTTTCCTGGTTCTGCTCCTTCCACTCTGCATCATTTCCTGGAGGTTGTTCCAGACTCCATGGAATTCCTCCACTTTATTATTCCTTTTAGCACAATAGTATTCTATGACCAACATATACCACAATTTGTTCAACCATTCTCCAATTGAAGGGCATCCCCTCGTTTTCCAATTTTTGGCCACCACAAAGAGCGCAGCTATGAATATTCTTGTACAAGTTTTTTTTTCCTTATTATCTCTTTGGGGTACCAACCCAGCAGTCTTTTATCGCCCTTTGGGCATAGATCCAAATTGCCCTCCAGAATTGTTGGATCAATACACAACTCTACCAGCAATGAATGTGGCCCTACTTTGCTGCATCCCCTCCAGCATTCATTACTTTCCATAGCTGTCATGTTAGCCAATCTGCTAGGTGTGGGGTGATACCTCAGAGTTGCTTTGATTTGCATCTCTCTGATTATAAGAGATGTAGAGCACTTTTTCATGTATTTATTAATAGTTTTAATTTCTTTGGCTGAGAACTGCCTGTTCATGTCCCTTGCCCATTTATCAATTGGAGAATGGCTTGATTTTTTGTACAATTGATTTAGCTCTTTGTAAATTTGAGTAATTAAACCTTTGTCAGAGGTTTATATGAAGATTACTTCCCAATTTGTTGCTTTCCTTCTGATTTTAGTTACATTGGTTTTGTTTGTACAAAACCTTTTTAATTTGATGCATTCCAAATTATTTATTTTGCATTTTGTGACTCTTTCTATGTCTTGCTTGGTTTTAAAGTCTTTCCCTTCCCAAAGGTCTGACATATATACTATTCTGTGTTCCCCTAATTTTCTTATAGTTTCCTTCTTTATGTTCAAGTCAATCACCCATTTTGAATTTATCTTGGTGTAGGGTGTGAGGTGTTGATCTAAACCTAATCTTTCCCACACTGTCCTCCAATTTTCCCAGCAGTTTTTATGAAATAGTGTATTTTTATCCCAAAAGCTGGGTTCTCTGGGTTTGTCATATACTGTCCTGCTGAGGTCACTTACCCCGAGTCTATTCCACTGATCCTCCTTTCTTTTTTTTTTTGACATTCCCTTTTCTTTTTTTTTTCATGTTTTTAATAGCATTGCTTGCATTTAATTCTTTTTTTGTTAAATATTATTTTATTTGGTCGTTTTCATACGTTATTCACTGGAAACAAAGATCGTTTTCTTTTCCCCCCCTTCCCTTTCCCTCCCCCCGCCTTTCCCTCTCCCATAGCCGACGCATGATTCCACTGGTTATCACATGTGTTCTTGACTCGAACCCATTTCCCTGTTGTTGGAATTTGCATTATAGTGTTCATTTAGAGTCTCTCCTCAGTCTTATCTCCTCCAACCCTGTAGTCAAGCAGTTGCTTTTCAGCGGTGTTTTTACTCCCACAGTTTATCCTCTGCTTGTGGGTAGTATTTTTTTTTTTAGATCCCTGCAGACTGTTCAGGGAAATTGCATTGATACTAATGGAGAAGTCCATCACCTTCGATTGTACCACAATGTATCAGTCTCTGTGAAAAATGTTTTCCTGGTTCTGCTCCTTTCGCTCTGCATCACTTCCTGGAGGTTGTTCCAGTCTCCATGGAATTCCTCCACTTTATTATTCCTTTTAGCACAATAGTATTCCATCACCAACATATACCACAATTTGTTCAGCCATTCCCCAATTGAAGGGCATCCCCTCATTTTCCAATTTTTGGCCACCACAAAGAGTGCAGCTATGAATATTTTTGTACCAGTCTTTTTGTCCATTATCTCTTTGGGGTACAAGCCCAGCAGTGCTATGACTGGATCAAAGGGCAGACAGTCTTTTATCACCCTTTGGACATAGTTCCAAATTGCCCTCCAGAATGGTTGGATCAATTCACAGCTCCACCAGCAATGAATTAATGTCCCCACTTTGCCACATCCCCTCCAGCATTCATTACTTTGCATAGCTGTCATGTTAGCCAATCTGCTAGGTGTGAGATGATACCTCAGAGTTGTTTTGATTTGCATCTCTCTGATTATAAGAGATGTAGAGCACTTTTTCATGTGCTTATTAATAGTTTTGATTTCTTTGGCTGAGAATTGCCTGTTCATATCCCTTGCCCATTTGTCAATTGGAGAATGGCTTGATTTTTTGTACAATTGATTTAGTTCTTTATAAATTTGAGTAATTAAACCTTTGTCAGAGGTTTTTATGAAGATTGTTTCCCAATTTGTTGCTACCCTTCTGATTTTGGTTACATTGGTTTTGTTTGTACAAAAACTTTTTAATTTGATGTAATCCTGCTTATTTATTTTGCATTTTGTAACTCTTTCTAATTCTTGCTTGGTTTTGAAGTATTTCCCTTCCCAAAGGTCTGACATGTATACAATTCTGTGTTCGCCTAATTTTCTTATAGTTTCCTTCTTTATGTTCAAGTCATTCATCCATTTTGAATTTATCTTGGTGTAGGGTGTGAGGTGTTGATCTAAGCCTAATCTTTCCCATACTGTCCTCCAATTTTCCCAACAGTTTTTATGAAATAGTGGATTTTTGTCCCAAAAGCTGGGATCTTTGGGTTTGTCATATACTGTCTTGCTGAGGTTACTTGCCCCCAGTCTATTCCACTGATCTTCCTTTCTGTCTCTTAGCCAGTACCAAATTGTTTTGATGACTGCTGCTTTGTAATATAGTCTGAGATCTGGGACTGCAAGACCCCCTTCCTTTGTATTTTTTTTTCATTATTTCCCTGGATATCCTTGATCTTTTGTTCTTCCAAAGGAACTTTGTTATGGTTTTTTCTAAATCAGTAAAAAGAATTTTTGGAAGTTCCATGGGTATGGCACTAAATAGATAAATGAGTTTGGGTAGGATGGTCATTTTTATTATATTGGCTCGTCCTACCCATGAGCAGTTAATGTTCTTCCAATTGTTCAAGGCTAGTTTTAGTTGTGTGGAAAGTGTTTTGTAGTTGTGTTCATATAGATCCTGTGTTTGTCTCGTGAGATAGATTCCTAAGTATTTTATTTTGTCTTGGGTAATTTTGAATGGGATTTCTCTTTCTAGTTCTTGCTGCTGAGCTGTGTTGGAATTATATAGAAATGCTGATGACTTATGTGGGTTTATTTTGTATCCTGCAACTTTGCTAAAGTTGTTGATTATTTCGATTAGCTTTTTGGTTGAATATCTAGGATTCTTTAAGTAGACCATCATGTCATCTGCAAAGAGCGATAATTTGGTCTCCTCCTTGCCTATTTTGATGCCTTCAATTTCTTTTTCTTCTCTAATTGCTACTGCTAGTGTTTCTAATACAATGTCAAATAATAGAGGTGATAATAGGCATCCTTGTTTCACTCCTGATCTTAATGGGAATGGATTTAGTTTATCCCCATTGCAGATGATATTAGCTGATGGTTTTAGATATATACTGTTTATTATTTTTAGGAATGACCCTTCTATTCCTATGCTTTCTAGTGTTTTTAGTAGGAATGGGTGTTGTATTTTATCAAATGCTTTTTCTGCATCTATTGAGATAATCATGTGGTTCTTGTTGGTTTGCTTGTTGATGTGGTCAATTATGTGGATAGTTTTCCTAATGTTGAACCAGCCCTGCATCCCTGGTATAAATCCTACTTGATCATGGTGGATGACCCTTCTGATCACTTGCTGGAGTCTTTTTGCTAGTATCCTATTTAAGATTTTTGCATCTATATTCATTAGGGAGATTGGTCTATAATTTTCTTTCTCTGTTTTTGGCCTGCCTGGTTTTGGAATCAGTACCATGCTTGTGTCATAAAAGGAGTTTGGTAGAACTCCCTCTTTGTTTATTATGTCAAATAGTTTGTATAGTATTGGGATTAACTGTTGTCTGAATGTTTGATAGAATTCGCTGGTGAATCCATCAGGCCCTGGGGATTTTTTCTTAGGAAGTTCTGTGATGGCCTGTTGGATTTCTTTTTCTGATATGGGATTATTTAAGAAAACTATTTCTTCTTCTGTTAGTCTAGGCAATTTATATTTTTGTAAATATTCATCCATATCACCTAGGTTGGTATATTTATTGCCATATAGTTGAGCAAAGTAGTTTTTAATGATTGCCTTAATTTCCTCTTCATTGGAGGTGAGATCCCCCTTTTCATCCTTGATGCTATTAATTTGCCTTTCTTCTTTCCTTTTTTTAATTAAATTAACCAGTACTTTGTCTATTTTGTCTGTTTTTTTCAAAGTACCAGCTTCTAGTCTTGTTTATTAGCTCAATAGTTCTGTCACTTTCTATTTTATTAATTTCTCCCTTAATTTTTAGGATCTCTAGTATGGTTTTCCTCTGGGGGTTTTTTAATTTGTTCATTCTCAAGTTTTTTGATTTGCATTTCCAATTCCTTGGTCTCTGTCCTCCCTAATTTGTTAATATATGCACTCAGGGATATGAATTTTCCTCTAAGTACTGCCTTGGCTGCATCCCATAAGGTTTGAAAGGATGTTTCGCCGTTGTCATTTTCTTCAACGAAATTATTAATTGTTTCTATGATTTCTTCTCTAACTATCCGATTTTGGAGTATCATGTTATTTAATTTCCAATTAATTTTTGATTTGGGTCTCCATGTACCCTTGCCGATCAATATTTTAATTGCCTTGTGATCTGAAAAGGCTGCAGTTAATATTTCTGCTTTTCTGCATTTGAGTGCCATGTTTCTATGACCTAGTGTATGATCTATTTTTGTGAATGTGCCATGTGGTGCTGAGAAGAAGGTGTATTCTTTTTTGTCCCTATTTATTTTTCTCCATATGTCTATTAATTCTAATTTTTCTAAGATTTCATTCACCTCTTTTACCTCTTTCTTATTTATTTTTTGGTTTGATTTATCTAAATTTGATAGTGGTTGGTTCAAGTCTCCCACTAATATGGTTTTACTGTCTATTTCCTCCTTCAATTCTCCTAGTTTCTCTATTAAAAATTTGGATGCTATACCATTTGGTGCATACATGTTGATTAGTGATATTTCCTCATTGTCTATACTTCCTTTTAGCAGAATATATTTACCTTCCCTATCCCTTTTGATCAGGTCTATTTGTACTTTGGCTTTGTCAGATATCATGATTGCAACTCCTGCCTTCTTTCTATCGGTTGAGGCCCACAAGGTCTTACTCCAACCTTTAATTCTAACCTTGTGAGTGTCAACCCGTCTCATATGTGTTTCTTGAAGACAACATATGGTAGGGTTTTGGGTTCTAATCCAATCTGCTATTTGTCTGCGTTTTATGGGTGAGTTCATCCCATTCACGTTCAAAGTTATGATTGTTATTTGTGGATTCGCTGGCATTTTGATATCTTCCCCTAGTTCTGACCTTTCTTCTTTAGCTTTCTTCTTTTGAACCAGTGAGAAAGTGTCAGTCCCCCTAGTCCCCTCCCTTGAGATGCTTCCCTTTCTAGCCCCTCCCTTTTTATGCTCCCTTCCCCTCCCCCCTCTCCTTCCCTCCCTTTTTGTACTCCCTCCCCCCTCCCCCCTCCTTGATTTTCCTTTCTTTCTTGCCCTAATGGATAAGATAGAATTCAGGATCCCACTGGATCTAGATGTTCTTCCCTCTCAGATTTGATTTCACTGAGAGTAAGGTTTAAGTAATTCCACTTCATGCTCTCTTCCTCTTCTTCTGGAAAGATTATTCTATTGATTCCCCCCCTATTTCTTGAAGTTAATCTTAGTATTATCGCGGTTCCCCCCTCCATTTTCCTTTCTTTGCCCCAACTTTCCCCAAAGCTTCTTAATGCCCCAATCTTTCCCTATGCATGTTTCTTCTAACTACTCTTATGATGATACAATTTATGAGAGTTACACAAAACATTTTCCCCACATATTAATATATATAATTTGATGTAAATGTAGTCCTTATAGAAGAGAGTTTGACTTAAAGAAAAAGATAAGATTTATCTCCTTTTCCCTTTCTTTCATATTTACCTTTTCACGTTTCTCTTGCTTTCTGTGCTTGGATATCGAACTTTCCACAGAGCTCTGGTCTTTTCTTAGCAAATGCTTGGAAATCTTCTATTTTGTTGAATGCCCATACTTTCCCCTGGAAGTATATAGTCAGTTTTGCTGGGTACTTGATTCTTGGTTGGAGACCCAGCTCTCTTGCCTTTCTAAATATCGTGTTCCATGCTTTGCGGTCTCTTAGTGTGTTAGCCGCTAAGTCGTGTGATCCTTATGGGAGCCCCCTTATATCTGAAGCTCTTCTTCTTGGCTTCTTGTAGGATTTTCTCCTTTACTTGGAAGCTCTTGAATTTGGCAATTACATTCCTAGGCGTTGTCTTTTGGGGATTTAGTATAGAATGTGTTCTATGAATCCTTTCTATTTCTATTTTGCCCCCTTGCTCCAGAACGTGGGGGCAATTTTCTTTTATAATCTCCTATAGAATAATATCCAGTTTGTTGTTTACCTCCGGTTTTTCTGGGAGACCGATAATACGGAGATTTTCTTGTCTTCCTCTGTTCTCCAGGTCTGTGACCTTCTCAGTGAGATATTTTATGTTTTCTTCCAATTCATTAATTATTTGGGTTTGCTTTATTGATTCTTGCTGTTTTATCATCTCGCTTTCTTCAAGGTGCTTAATTCTGGTCGTTAGGGACTGGTTTTGCTTTTCAGCCTTGTCTGCCCTTCTATTGGATGCTTCGAGTTCTTTTTCCAATTGAGCATTCTTATCTGTCAGACAGCTGATCTCTTTCTCCCATTTTTCTTTCCAGGTTTCCATCTTTTGGATAAGTTCCAGTTTGAGATCTTCCAGAGCTTGTTGATAGTTTCCATTTTGGGAGGCGTGTTCTGAATTTTTTTGGATTTCCTCCTCATTCTCCTCTTTTTCTTGGGTACTTCCACCATAAAAGTTTTCAATAGTCACTTTTTTCCCTTTCTTCCTGGAGGCTTGATTTTGGGCCATGTGAGCCATCCCTTTGGTGATTTTATTCCCCTTTCCTTTTTGGTCTGGGGTCTGGGTTATATGAGCGGTTTTTCTGTGAATTTAGGTTGCTTCAGACTAGTTCTTCCCAGCCTCCGAGGTTTCTTAGAGCGCTGGGTCCCTGATCACAGCCACACTGCCCAGGTGTTCAGCTCCGCTCAGATAATCAGCGCGTGGTCCGCGGTGTTCAGCACAGCCCGCCCCAAGTACAGTTCCGCTGGATTCTCCAGTGAAAGCGCCCTGAGACATTTTTTCCTGGCAGTCCCCAGATCCCAAGGACCCTGGAGTGCCCCCCCCAGACAGAGACGCTCCCCACTCACTCGCTGTCCCGGTGAGCGCTCAGGTAGCTCACTCTGGTTTAGTGGGGGAGGTGGGGGTGGGGGAAGGGCGGCTCAGTTCACTTTTCTGTGCAAGCTTTTCCTTCTTATTTTAGCGTGGAAATGTTCAAGCCCCACGTACCTTCACCTCTATGGAGTACTGGGAGTACTGGGGTGTCCTTCTGTTCCTCCAAAGGTGATTTTATGCTCCTTTGATGTAGTCTATTTCGCTCGGTGCCGGGGAGAGGAAGCGTGTGGCGTCTAGATTGCAGCCATGATTACCCGGAAGTCTCTGATCCTCCTTTCTGTCTCTTAGCCAGTACCAAATTGTTTTGATCACCACTGCTTTATAATATAGTCTGAGATCTGGGACTGCAAGGCCCCCTTCCTTTGTATTTTTTTTCATTGTTTCCCTGAATATCTTTGATCCTTTGTTCTTCCAAATGAACTTTGTTATGGTTTTTTTCTAAATCAGTAAAAAAATTTTTTTTGAAGTTCAATGGGTATGGCACTAAATAGATAAATGAGTTTGGGTAGGATGGTCATTTTTATTATATTGGCTCATCCTACCCATGAGCAGTTAATGTTCATCCAATTGTTCAAGTCTAGTTTTAGTTGTGTGGAGAGTGTTTTGTAGTTGTGTTCATATAGTTCCTGTGTTTATCTCAGGAGATAGATTCCTAGGTATTTTATTTTGTGTAAGGAGATTTTGAATGGGATTTCTCTTTCTAGTTCTTGCTGCTGAGCTGTGTTGGAAATATATAGAAATGCTGATGACTTATGTGGGTTTATTTTGTAACCTGCAACTTTGCTAAAGTTGTTGATTATTTCTATTAGCTTTTTGGTTGAATATCTAGGATTCTTTAAGTAGACCATCATGTCATCTGCAAAGAGCGATAATTTGGTCTCCTCCTTGCCTATTTTGATGCCTTCAATTTCTTTTTCTTCTCTAATTGCTACTGCTAGTGTTTCTAGTACAATGTCAAATAATAGAGATGATAATGGGCATCCTTGTTTCACTCCTGATCTTATTGGGAATGCATCTATTTTATCCCCATTGCAGATGATATTAGTTGATGGTTTTAGATATATACTGTTTATTATTTTTAGGAATGACCCTTCTATTCCTATGCTTTCTAGTGTTTTTAGTAGGAATGGGTGTTGTATTTTATCAAATGCTTTTTCTGCATCTATTGAAATAATCATGTGATTTTTGTTGGTTTGCTTGTTGATGTGGTCAATTATGTGGATGGTTTTCCTAATATTGAACCCGCCCTGCATCCCTGGTATAAATCCTACTTGATCATAAATCCTAATTCTGATCACTTGCTGGAGTCTTTTTGCTAGTATCCTATTTAAGATTTTTGCATCTATATTCATTAGGGAGATTGGTCTATAATTTTCTTTCTCTGTTTTTGGCCTGTCTGGCTTTGGGATCAGAACCATGTTTGTGTCATGAAAGGAATTTGGAAGAACTCCCTCTTTGCTTATTATGTCAAATAGTTAGTATAGTATTGCGGTTAGCTGTTCTTTGAATGTTTGATAGAATTCACTGGTCAATCCATCAGGCCCTGGGAATTTTTTCTTAGGAAGTTCTTTGATGGCCTGTTGGATTTCTGTTTCTGATATGGGATTATTTAAGAAATCTATTTCTTCTTCTGTTAGTCTAGGCAATTTATATTTTTGTAGATATTCATCCATATCACCTAGGTTGGTATATCTATTGCCATATAGTTGGGCAAAGTCGTTTTTAATGATTGCCTTAATTTCCTCTTCATTGAAGGTGATGTCCCCCTTTTTATCCTTGATGGTGTTAATTTGCCTTTCTTCTTTCCTTTTTTTAATTAGATTGACCAGTACTTTGTCTATTTTTTCTGTTTTTTCAAAGTACCAGCTTCTAGTCTTGTTTATTATTGTAATAGTTCTATCACTTTTGATTTTATTAATTTCTCCCTTAATTTTTAGGATCTCTAGTTTGGTTTTCTTCTGGAGGTTTTAATTTGTTCATTTTCAAGTTTTTGATTTGCATTTCTAATTCATTGATCTCTGCCCTCCCTAATTTTTTAATATATGCACTCAGGGATATGAATTTTCCTCCAAGTACTGCCTTGGCTGCATCCCATAAGGTTTGAAAGGATGTCTCACCATTGTCATTTTCCTCAATGAAATTATTGTTTCTATGATTTCTTCTCTAACTAACCAATTTTGGAGTATCATATTATTTAATTTCCAATTAATTTTTGTTTTGGCTCTCCATGTACCCGTACTGATCAATATTTTTATTGCTTTATGATCTGAAAAGGCTGCAGTTAATATTTCTGCTTTTCTGCATTTGAGTGCCATGTTTCTGTGACCTAGTGTATGATCTATTTTTGTGAATGTGCCATGTGGTGCTGAGAAGAAGGTGTATTCCTTTTTGTCCCTATTTATTTTTCTCCATATGTCTATTAACTCTAATTTTTCTAAGATGTCATTCACCTCTTTTACCTCTTTCTTATTTATTTTTTGGTTTGATTTATCTAAATTTGATGATGGTTGGTTCAAATCTCCCACTAATTTTGTTTTACTGTCTATTTCTTCCTTCAATTCTCCTAGTTTCTCCATTAGAAATTTAGGTGCTATATTATTTGGTGCATACATGTTGATTAGTGATATTTCCTCATTATCTAAAGTCCCTTTTAACAAAACATAATTACCTTCCCTATCCCTTTTAATCAGGTCTATTTTTGCTTTGACTTTAACAGATATCTTGATTGCAACTCCTGCCTTCTTTCTATCAGTTGAGGCCCAGAAGGTCTTACTCCATCCTTTAATTCTGACCTTGTGGGTGTCTACCCACCTCATGTGTGTTTCTTCACATGTCTACTAACTCTAATTTTTCTAAGATTTCATTCACTTCTCTTACCTCTTTCTTATTTATTTTTTGGTTTGATTTATCTAGTTCGGATAGAGGAAGGTTCAGATCTCCCACTAGTATAGTTTTTCTATCTATTTCATCCTTGAGTTCCTCTAGTTTCTCCTTTAGAAATTTGGATGCTATGCCATTTGGTGCATACATGTTGAGTACAGATATTTCCTCACTGTCTATACTGCCTTTTATCAGGATGTAGTTACCTTCCCTGTCTCTTTTAATTAGAATTATTTTTACTTTGGCTTTGTTGGATATCATGATTGCGACTCCTGCCTTCTTTTTGTCAGTTGATGCCCAATAGATTTGGCTCCACCCTCGTACTTTCACCCTATGTGTTTCTTGTAGACAGCATATGATAGGGTTTTGGACTCTAATCCACTCTGCTATTCGTTTGCGTTTTATGGGTGAGTTCATTCCATTCACATTCAGAGTTATGATTACTAGCTGTGTATTTCCCAGCATTTTGATTTCTGCTCCTTTACCTGCCTTTTCTTCTTTCACTATTTCCTTCTACACCAATGTTTGCTTTTGAACAGTCCCCCTTGTTCCCACCCTTATTTTATTTCCCTTTCTACCCCTTCCCTATTTCCCCCCCTTATTTTCCCTGTAGTCTTTCTAAAATTAACCTCCCGCTTCCTCCCTCTCTTGTACTGCTTCCCTCCTCACCAGACCATTTGTTCCCCTTCTACTCCCCTATAGGGTGCAAATCTATTCTCTGCCCCCAATGGATTGGATTGTTTTTCCCTCTTTGAGTCACTTTCAAAGCAATAAAAGTTGAGTATTTCCTGTCTCTGACCTCTTTACCCTTCCAGTGTATTGATGTTCTCCCCTGGAGCATATAGGATCTAGGTAGATCAGTGTAACAAACTTTCAACAAGTTGTCATGCTAGCTAGAGAAAAGAAAAAAAAGCCTATAGGCTGTGTGGAGGGAGTTTCACCCCCTCTCCCTCCTCAACTACCAACTTGGTTCATCCCAGTTTGCATGCTGGCACTGCATCCAAGAACATGAATCAAAAGGTGTGGGTATTACCTGAACAGGTTCTATTTCCTTGGAGGTAGCAGTAGAGTACCATGGTTAAGATATTATTCACAAATCTATTCTGTCTTCAAGAAATTAAAGAGCTATCATGTGAAAGAAGGAAAAAATAAACTTGTTCTGCTTCCTAGGAAGAATTAAGAGCAACAGATAAAAGTAGAAAATATAGACATTTAAGCTTCATTTAAAACTTAGGACTGTCCAAAAGTGAGTATTGTATGTTCTCTTACTTGAGTTTTTTGAGCAAAGGCTATATAGTCACTTGTTAGTCTAAGAGTGGAGTTGAAAATCCCAATCCTCTTTAATCCTGATACATTTATCAGGTGTGAGTATATCTCAATTGTTCACTTTACATCATACCAACCTAGGATGTAAAAGAAACAAATTTTGATTGGATAAGAAACTTGGTCACAGTCACTTAGGCCCATACAAAATTACCAAGGTACTTGAAATGAAACTTTTGTGCCTGGCAATGCAGAGGCAAGATCATTTTACTTAAAAAACCTCCTGAAAAGGAATCACTTGGGGGACAGGAACGTATTTCATTCTCACTCACTCCCTACCAATTTGAATGGAGATTTTGTGATTTTAGAAGACCCTGGAAGATTTTGAGCTTCCCATCTTCCCACTGACATCATAGCAGAGATGTTCTGTTTGTCCCCAAGATGATGACAGCAGTGTGGTAACGTCTGCTTTGGGAGCCAAGGACAGACAGGATGCAGATTCAAGACTATAAAAAGCCTAGAAGAAAAATTATACTGTACCTAAGGAGAACAGTTTGAGAGCTCCAACAAAAAGATTTCTAGGAGCTGAATTTATATCCTTTGCCACAAATGCTAAACTTGAGCCCACTTTCCCCTAGATGCTATAACTTGTTGGTATATGCTTCCTCTGGACTCTATATATACTCTTATTGAGTAAAATAAAACAGTTGAGACCTTGGGATTTAATCACTAAAAAAATGTCATTATGAAAACACAAACTATTTTTACCATACTACCTCAATAAATATCTCTCCCTAAAATCTAATTAATTAAGACTGATTGACTAATCTCACCTGATAATCAAGGTTACCCATCCCCCACAACCTCCTATGGATAACCCTGTAACTCCCAGGTAGGAGAACTTTATGCTCAGAGAAAGAAGGGATAGATGCAGGGTATGTTGGTCAGTGTTTAATATTTGATTCAGAAAAAATGCCACACTTATAAATTTAATCTATATTATTAAGATTTTCTCTATCACTTATTAATTCTAGATGATCAACAAAATAAATCATTTTATTTATTCCTAGCCTTTGTTGATTTTTTTAATGTGTAAAATGCTTAAACTGAAAAATTTAACAATTAGCTCTCAGGAGACAATTCAATTGGTTCCAGCATATCCTTAAATAGAGCTTTATGAATTATGTTTGTGGAAAAGCTCTTAAAGTAACTTCGATTTATTCCACCTGTAAATTCTATCTTCAAGACAACTCATGAGAGATTAAGAGCAGTTGCAATCTTTGTCAATTGGGAACTAATTCATTCTGATAAAAATGAAAACTCATTCAAGATATTAAACCAGTGAAAGTGGAGCCTGGGATAGGAAATTTTAGTGCTTTCTATTGGACAGGGAGAAGAGGGGATTTATGTTCAGGTATGAGTTGGGTTAATTGGCCTCTGAAGTTCCTTTGAAATCTGAGATTCTGTGAATTAAGTATTGATTGGTAATAAGATTATTTGAATAATACAAGGAAGCAAAAGGCTGAATACTTAAATGGAGCTTTATCAGGGTTGTAGATATTCCCTTCAATGGTAGGGAAATTTCTATGTAACCTGTGGAATTTTCCACATCTTTTTATAATTTTAGTGTGGGGACTCAAGGAAGACTTTCATATATTAAGTACAACATATATATGGCCTTCTTTGATTTATTTTGGTATTAACAGTATTAAACTGTCCTAGAAAGCTGTGATCATCAAAACAATATGGTACTGGCTAAGAGATAGAAGGGTGGATCAATGGAATAGACTTGGGGTAAATAACCTCAGCAAGATAATGATCAATAAGCCCAAAGATCCCAGTTTTTGAGACAAGAATCCACTATTTGACAAAAACTTCTGGGAAAATTGGAAAACAGTATGGGAAAAATCAGGTCTAGATCAATATCTTACACTCTATACCAAAAAAAAATTCAGAAAGGGTAAATGACAAATATAAAAAGGCAAAGTATAGGTAAATTATGTGAGCATAGAATAGTATACCTGTCAGATCTATAGGAAAGGAAAGAATTTAAAGCCAAGCAAGAGATGGAGAACATTACAAAATATAAAATGAATAATTCAATTACATTAAGTTAAAAAGATTTTATACAAGCAAAGCCAATGCAACTAAAATTAGAAGGGAAGCAACAAACTCGGGAAATTTTACAACAAAAATTTCTAAGAAAGGTCTAATTTCTCAAATTTATAAGGAACTAAGTCAATTGTACCAAAAAAAAAAAATCAAGCCATTCCCCAATTGATAAATGGGTAAGGGACATGAATAAGCATTTTTCAGATAAAAAACCAAAACTATCAATAAGCACATGAAAAAGTGTTCTAAATCTCTCATAATTAGGGAAATGCAAATCAAAACAACTCTGAGGTATCGCCTCACACCTTTGGTCAATATGAAAGTAAAGGAAAATAATAAATGTTGGAGGGGATGTGGCAAAATTGGAACACTAATACACTTCTGGTGGAGTTGTGAATTGATCTGCAAGGCAATTTGGAATGATAAGAATGAAAAATGGCTGTACAAAAATATTCATAGCCTTGTTCTTTGTGGTGTCAAAAAAAAAGGAAAATGAGGGGTGTCCCTCGATTGGGGAATGGCTGAAAAATTGTAGTTTATGATGGTGATAGAATACTGTAAGGAATGATGAACTGGAGGATTTCTATATGAACTGGAAGAACCTCCAGGAACTGATGCAGAGTGAAATTAACAGAACCACGAGAACATTATACACAAAAAGTGAAACATTGTGGAACAATCCAATGTAATGGGCCAGATCTGCTACTATTAGACGATTGTCCAAGAGACTTATGAAAAAGAATGCTGAGAGAAAAAAAATGAAAAAGAATGTATAAAGAAATTGAACTGTGACAATTGAAACACAGAAGGAAAAAAATGACCTATTATTTGTTTATATGGATGGATATATAATTGGGGGTTTTGGTTTTAAAAGATCTCTCTATTGCAAAAATGAATAACTTGGAAATAGGTGTAAGTGATAACATATGTTTAATCCAGTGAAAGTGCTTATTGGGTGTGAGAGGGGGGAGTGAAGAGGGGAAGAAAGAAAATGAAATATGTAAGCATTTATTTTCTAAGGACCATCCAATCTACTCTATCCTGTCCTATTCTTGGTCCACCTTAGTGTGCATTTGCAGTTTCTAAGATATACACACCCTCACACACATATATAGATTTCTATTTATCTTGATGTGTGAATACTATAATTTCTCTGTTCTAACTACATATTCTAGTCTGTTCAATAGTTATTCTCCAACTAATTTATTTTTCCTGTGTGGTTAGGAGGCTCTCAGTGTTCTGGGATTTGATGAAATTAGTACAATGCTATCAGCAAATAGGAGATCTGGAAGACCTTACAATCTATAAAAAATTCCTCAACTTTAGACACTACACTGTATCACCTCCATGAAAATGTTTCTTAATTTTATGTCTTGATTCGTTTAATGGCTGTAGGGATTGAAGACTTTGTTATATGTTTGCCATATATTTTCTTTGTTATATATTTTAAGGAATTTTATAATTGTAACATATGCATTGGAGTCTCATTTTGCTCTACTAAACAATATAAATGTCTTTTTATATTCAACATATACAATTATGGAATTCTATTGTGCTATAAGAAATGATGATCAAAATGATTTTGGAAAAATTTGGTAAGACATTAATTCTGTGATGGCAAATCAGGTGCTAGAAGGGGCATACAGAGCACTCTCTGTGTGCATGCCTGCAGTCACCCAACAGAGTTCATTACTAGAAAGTAAGAGGGACTCTGTGTGAAGCTGTTCCCCTACCCCCCTCCATGCACCTGAGGACATTCCTCACTTCACCCACCCCTCTGCCCAGCAGCCCAATGAGACTGCTTCCTCCATCCCCTGTCTGGGGTAAAAGGGAGGCTGTGTGAGTGTGAGGTGGGGGTGGGGGGGGAGCTTGGCACAAGGTCTCTGGTGGGGCAGACATGGCACTGGGTCTGGGGGATGGGATAGGGGAAGGGCCTGACACTCCATCTCTAAAAGGTTTGCCGTCACTGCATTAATTGATGCAAAGTGGAGTAGAACCAGCAGAATATTGTACACAGTTACAGCAATACTTTTTGATGAACAATTGTGAATGACCTAATTATTCTCAGCAATACAGAATTATAAGACAATTCCAGAGACTCATGAGAAAAATTCCATTTGCCCTGAAAGAAAGAACTGATGGAGTCTGAATGCAGTCTGAAAAACATCTTTCTTATATCTTTCTTCTCCTCCTAGATCTCTTCCACAAAAAGACTAATATGGAAAAATGCTTTATGTGATTACTCATGTAAAATCTATATCAGGTTGCTTACCGTCTCGAGGGGGAAGAGGGAAGATTAAGGGAAAGTAGGAGGGTGAGAAGGAAGGAGAGAATTTGGAACCCCAAATTTAAAAATATATATTTTCATATAAAATTGGGAAAAATAATATATTATTAAAAACAAAATAATAATGGAATCTTGTATTCTTTCTCTTTCAGTCAGTTTTGTGATGGAAAAGAAATGATCTACTATAGAGGATCACTCATGAAAGTCTACCTTTTAACTTCTTATACCTTCATTGAGGATATCATCAATATATGTGTATGCAAAGTATTTTCTTTTAAATATTGGAAAATCAGCATTTTATGGGCAATAATTAATTATTTCTGAGTTACTTTCTTTTTTTGTAGTAATAAGATTAATATTTTCTATGCCTTTTGTATTTTCCTCTCTTTCAGATTCCTAGGAGAATCTGAATGCTTTTAAGAATGTCCTTAAAATTTTGGCACTGGTACTTTAGACAATTGTTTCCAAAATGTTCTGTGTTGTTTAGCCCACATCTTGGTAATAGAGAAGTAGAAGAGGAACAAGAAAGGGAGTGGTGGGGAGGGGAGTAATATAAGGGAGGGAGAAGTTGAGGGGTAGTTATTAAAAGATTCTATATCCCAGTGAATCTGGCTGTTCTTTCTTCTCTGTGCCAATCCCAGAGAGAGTAAGGTTTAAGTATTACTTGTCACCACCCTCCACTGTAATAGTTTCCTGCCCCCTGAACCTCTTTATCTGATATAATTTACCCCTTTTTATGTCTCTCTCCTAATTTCTCTTAGTGCAACCCTAGATTCAACCCTAGACCCTTTTTCAACCCTAAATTACTTCTTATTACTTAAAACCAACAGCTTATTACCATAGCCTCTGTTATGTATACTTCTTATAAATACTCTGATAATGCTAAAAATTTTTTAGTTACAAATATCATCTTTCCATATAGGAAAATAAACAATTAGACCTTATTGAAGACCTTAATTTTTTCTCTATCTTACTTACCTTTATATACTTCTCTTGAATTTTGCATTTGGACATCAAATTTTTTGTTAAGTCTGTTCTTCAGAGATGTTTGGAAAACTTCTATTTTATTAGATGACCATATTTTCCCCTGAAAGAACATAGTCAATTTTGATGGATAGGTGACCCAGTTCCCTTGCCTTATAGAATATCATATTTCAAGCTTTCTGATCCTTCACTGTGGAAGTTGCCAGATCCTCTGTTATCCAGACTAGAGCTCCATAATATTTGAATTTTTTTTTTCTGGTTGCTTACAGTATTTTCTTCTTGGCCTAGGAGGTCTTGAACTTGGCTATAACATTTCTGGGAATTGTCACTTGGGAATTTTTTTCAGGAGGTAATCTATGGATTCTTTTAATTTCTGTTTTATCCTCTTGTTCAAAAATATCAGGGCAGTTTTCTTGGATAATGTCTTGTAATATGATGCTTAGTTTTTTTTATCATGAATTTCAAATATACCAGTAACTCAAATTGTCTCTCATGGACCTATTTTCCAGGTCAGTTCTCTTTTTTCAATGAGAAATTTCTTCTTTTTTTCATTCTTTTGATTTTGTCTTATTTCTGGATATCTCATGAAGTTATTAGGTTCAATTTGCCCAATTCTAATTTTTAAAGAACCTTTTGGTTCTTTTATACCTTTTGATCCTCCCTTTATTTTTGATCCATTCTACTTTTCATTTTTCTTCAATGACTTTTTGTGCCTCTTTTTCCAGTTGAACAATTTTGCTTTTTAAGCTATTATTTTTTCCATTATTTTAATTTCTTTTTCCCGTTTTTCTTCCAACTGTCACACTTAGAAACTCAGTTTTCTCACCTGTAAAATGGGAGTAATACTTTTTGTACCATCCACCTTACAACTTTGTTATAATAAAAATACTTTATAAATTTTAAGTGCTACAAGAATGGGAGTCATTTGCCATGGAATGTGGGAGTATAATAGCAAAGGAGAAAATGTGCAGCTTTTTCAACAAAATACCATTGTGGATAATAATACTTACCATATTCAGGAGAAGAAGGAAAAGGAGAAGGAGAAGAAGTAGGATATTTCACAACTGAATGATATGGTCTTTCTAACTTCTATATTTCAGAATCATGGCCATATGTGACCCAAAGGTTAATTAATCAATTTGATAAACATTAAACACCTAAAATAGCATGCAAAGCATTGGGGATATCAAGACAAAAATAGTATAATCCCTATCTTCAATGTATCTTAATAGAGAATTTTGACTTAAAGGGTAAGATTGGAATGGTTTAAAAGTGATAAATAAATAGGAACTAGTGGTCTGAAGTTGTGTGATCAACTAAACTGTGCAAGTAAAAGATATTCAAAGTGAGTGGATTTCACTGTGGGGTGGAAGGATGGGGAATAGGACTTGCCTTGCTCTGGAAGTGGACCATTTTTTTGTGTGTGTGATGGCATCTACTACCATCATTATAGAATCCTGGCCCTGGGCAAATTGATGCTTAAATTCAAAGATTTCTATCCAGGGTGTTGGATGAGTAAATGGTGAGAGGAGTCATGGCAGATTTCCAACTGTGTCTTCACCTGGCACCTCATTTGATGAGATACATTAGTTGCTTGATTTGAAGCCACTAGAAATCCTCACTTTCTAACTTGCTTATTTATTACACTTCCATATTCCCTGATATCCTACCACTGGATAGTCATAAAAGAATGACAGTGCTTCTATTTATGTAACTATGAGAGATTTGCATAGGTTGAAAAAGGAGTTTAGTGCCACATCCATGATGAAATCATCATCAGGAGAGAAAGGGTTCTTAATTAGGCAACCAAATATTGCTGCGAAAATGAGTCAATAAGCTGCTACCAATTGATATTCATTATGATCAGTGAAGTTACATGATGGCCATGGAGTTCTATGGCCCCTCTGCAGCCTTTCTGCAAAATGTTCCCACTTGGGATTCTGTAAAAGCACAGATATCAGGGCCAAACCAAATAAAGAATAGAATCCTCTCTATCAGTTCTGGGCTAACTTCCATTTGAAGACTTATGGAAGGTATTCTAGGTTAGTGGTTCCCAACTTTTTTACGTATAAAGGCTCATTTTGAATATAAAACAATTCCAAAGACTGTCCCATATGATAACTGTTTTACTTGTAATATCTACTTGTTCAAGATGGCCATTGAACTCTATTCTATTAATCATAATAGCAAATATATGTACATATATTTGCAAAATAATATTATATATGAATGAGGTACAAATTTACTCATGTTACTCAAATTTACCAATTGTAATTGACTGAATTGAAAATGATTGTTTAGTGTGCATTAAGGCCCATGTATTCTTGCAGTAATTTTATGTTCTTCACTGCTCCCTGAGGTACATAGTCTGTGTGGAAACTAATGCCCTAGGCTATCAAACTACATGATGGAACATCACAACAATGACTTGTTCCCTCTACATGAGCCTTTTTAAAGCTGCCTTTACCAGCCATACTACCTTCTAATATCATTTTTCATTAGGCATAGGGGTCAAGCCTGAACTATGGGTTCATCTGGGAGAGGATACTTCCAACCACTACTTCATCTACTTCAAAAGGACCTGGAATAGGTCCAGGAAGACCGGGAGGGTTAAGGTACCTCAGCCTCCTGGTATAGTTCCTCTGTCCTTAGTGATCACTAGAAACTCTATGTAGATGAGAAAGAAGAGAATTCTATATAATAGATAATAACAAACAAACAAACAAACAAATAAATAAATAATAATAATCTGTGGTAGTGCTTGGCCATGAACTTTCCATCTACCTTTCAGGGTTAAAGTTAATCTTTCCTGTGTTGCACATGTCTCCAGAATTTTAGTTCTATATAAATAGTATAGGGGTCCTAACTGAGGAAATAAAGAATTGGATGAATATTCGCTACCATACGTGGGTGTGGCATGAGGAAGGCAAAGGGTTCAAGACTAGATTGTAGGTGGTCTGTGTAGGATTTAAATTAATGTCCAATACTTCAAGTATTATTTTTATAAAGTTTATTATCTGACAAAACAGAATCGCATGACTAAGTTTTTTTCTACCTGCTCATATTTCCCCACTCCATCAAAGCTGTGACAGGCAGGAAAAAAGAGACAGAGAGATGGACCTCCACCCAATTTATATCCTGTCTACCTCAGCACATAATGACAGGAAGTGGGGTTCTTGGAATTGTAGTTTTGCTGGGGATCATAGTTTTTAGGGTAATAGATTCTAATTACACATCTGAAAGAGGATGGTTCGCACCACCAGGTAGGTTGTAGGCTGCTTTTACCTTTCCTATGGAAAGATGTGGTCGGAAGCTGGTGCCAAAGACTTCTTGTAGTACTTAGCTATCTGGGCCAGCTAGTGAGTTGGAAAATCTTATCACAACTGGTACTCCTAGAATTGAGTCAGTACACACTTTTCATTTCTCAGATGGGAAAACTTCAGCCACAAACTATGGGTATGGGATTAGACGAATCACTTAATTTCTCTAATAGGCTTCTGTTTCTTCATCTTTAAAAGGAAGGGATTTGAATAAATGATTTCTAATGTGCCTCCCAGTTGCAAAATTGTAGAAATTCATGAATAACCCCCTTTCATTCAGTCACTCAACTCCAGGTCATGACAATTGAGCCCATAGTCAGGAAAATCTCTGCCGATCTGTACCTGGGCATAGGTATAAGAGTACAATGTCAGGGTAGGATTAGAAGAAACAGAAGAGCTGAGAATAATCGTTGAATCTAAGGATCCCTAGTCCTTCTATTTCCTCCATCTAGGACCAGAAAAAATCCCAGAACCTGAATCCCAGGATAAGACTGAAAGTATATGTGTTGGGAGTGGAGCGGGGAGCGTAGGTAAGGCTGAGAGGGATCAAATGGCCTTTGCTTTGGGAATTTAGAGGATTCTGGAGGTAGAGATGCAGATGGATCATTACTAACCCCAGACTTCTTAGCCTCCAAATGGTCCTCAAGGCAGGATTGGACTAATTTCTTAACCTAAGAACCCCACCCCAGGTGTCCTGGGGCTGCCAAAACATCATCTAATTTTTCTTCAGCTTGCTCCCATAAAAAACCCAAATACATTATGTAAATTAGACAAATGAATAAACAATACCTCCACCACACACCCTCCTGGGTTTCAGGTAAATACAGTTAAAATCTGGTCAGAAATTTATAGTCATAAACTGGTTTACTTCAGTTTATGTGGTCCAATTGTGGATATGGTACCCCATAACAATTGAGTTTCTATTCCCCCAGACAAAACATCGTTGACCAAATTTTTAAGTACTATATCTTATTTCCCTATACTCTATAGACCTAAAAAAGAATGAGAATTAGTTCTCAAATTAAGATGCTAGCCACAATGATATTAATTAGTTTCTCATTAGGTGTACACTTTGAAGACTCAGCCAGAGAAAGTGGGATTTTTCAGATTTTTCTAATGTATGTAGATGCTATTGTTATGGATAAAAATATACATAAATATAACAAAAGGGTGGTGATTTTATCATTCTAGGGAAATCCCAGAGTGGGAGCTTCTTCTACCAGTTGAGGTTGCTACCCATTTATGATTTTAATCCTACAGAGTTTCCTGAAGTATATACATGATCAAAGTGGCCATTGCAGAATCACAAATATAATAATTGTCAAAATTGGATTTGAACCTAAGTCTTCTTGATTCTTAAGACCATTTATTTTGGTCTTAAAATATTCATATATTTACATATATTTTTATATTTATGTACATCTATGTGTTTTCATTTGAAAGCTTTGTTGAATTTGTATTTTCACACTTAATGGATATTTACAGTATGACACATTTCTATTTAGGCATCTGTGATTTCTTTCTTTTTATTGTTAAAAAAGGGTTCTTATACTCAGGTATGAAGCAAAATCAAACTAATCAAATTGCTATCAGTGCTATGCTTTATGGTTATTATATTCAGATTCTAATGTTATTAAGGGAGAATAAACCTAAGGGGACAGAGTGAAAAGGACAGTAGAATTACTGAAAGATATATTTCTAATTTTTTAGCTATTAGAAACTGGCTCCTACTGGTAGTAGGTTGGGAGATCAAGGGTGGTCTGGTTATAGATTTAACTTAAACATTTTCCCAGAATTAGTGGTATTCATACATACCCTTATTTGTTGGTGGTCACAAGTCTTTCTTTCTTATAAATATACATGTATTTTAAAATATGTTCATAATATGCTAAATACCCTATTACAATAAGACAAAAATTGAAGACTGGGTCCAAAGTGAAAATCTAGATTTAGCTCAGTTTGAAAGTAGTTTCCTATACCTGGGTTGGTACATGTTCTGGAATAGCACCTACCATCAGTTTTATTTTGCCAAGCACATCTCAAACAGGACAGCAGGGGAAAAAAATTAATGCACTGACTTTGCAGTACTCAAGCTGAATCCATAAACCACAATATCTCTCTGTGAGGAAATAGACTTCCTGTCTGCTATTTTTTTATGTGCCCAATTGAGTGCAGATTTTTGGCTGTAGGAGCAACATAGCAGCAGCATTTTTTCCAGAAAAACCAAGAAATAAAATAAAAACTAAACAAGAAAAAGCCTTATAAAAAGATGACCTGATAAGAGCTGTATGACAATATTTTTCTTGCTTTACACCTGATAGCTCCCAACCTGGGTGTGACTGACCTTCTACTCTAACTACCAGAGATCATATTTCTGAATGACTTGGCAACTCACCACCTCCACTGGATGTTCTCAGGTGTATTTCAAGTCTTTACGTGGAACAAAACAGCAGGGCATTAAGACAGGGTGGGTAGTTCAATAAGCAGGGTGTCAGAGAATTAAAAAATCAGACTTCAGTGGCATTCCTTGCTGAGAAGTAGGAGTGGGTAAACTTGATCAAAAGAAACAAGAATCTGACTGAAACTCGGTCCCCAATTAAAACCTAACCTTACTATTTGAGGTCTTTAAAAGTTCAATTTATTTTCATGTGGGGTTTTGTCCAATGTTACATACACCTGGGCACTTCCTGGCTTAAGGAAGAAGTATCCATGCCAAAACCTTGTGAGAAAGTCTGATCTGGAAGAAAGCCCTTGAAATCTCTCCCCCAAGCTGCATTTCATTCTATTGCTCTCTCCAACCCCAGAAAGGTTAGATGTTTACACAGGTACCTGAACACTTTATTTCAAACTTCAAATGGTTTTGTGGTTCAATTTAGTTCAGCAAACATTTAATAAGCACCTATGAGGTCAAGTAGGCCATTCTCTTTCCTGTGAATTAGCATGGAGATGACTCAATCGATATTTTTAGCAATTCTTGATCCCCCTTAATGCTAGTACTTTTCCTTTGTTGATTATCTCTAATTTATCTGGTTATATCTTGTTTGTATGGAATTTGGCAGCCCCCCCACATGTAACATGAGATATTGTGTGTGTGTGGGGGGGGGTTCACATAGAAGCTAAAATATCTAATTCTATCTAGAATATCTAACTCTTTCTCCTATTCTTCTGCAATGGGAAGGTTTTAGTTCCTGCTAGGAAAAGAAAGAAAAGTTTTGGGCCAAACACCACCATTCTACTTTCCTATACCTATTTGCTCCCCTAAATATTATTAGTTGTGGGGATGTGATTTTAAGGTTCAAGCTAAACTCCTCATTGCTATTTCTTAATGAGAGATAAGTGAGTTCTGAATTTGATATCCAGTGCTTGACTCTTCACTTCCACATAGAAAATAGAAAACTCATTTGTCCAAATCAATAGAAAAATAGAAACCAGAGAAAGTATACACATTAGAATACATACTTGGCAATGGTTAGTTGTTGTCCTTTAAACTCAAAGAAGACCAAAATGACATTAGAGGTGATGTCTTTTGACAGTAAATAAATTAGATTTAAGTGAGGCAGAGTTTCATGAAAGCATTAGCCTCACCCTGGTCCAGAGTCATCAAAGTCCAATGGTAAGACCAAAGTCAAGATTTCTGGTGACAATATAGAGCAAAGGAACTCCCCTACTGGAAGCAGGATTACTAAGTTCAACTAAGAGACCTTACCTAAAAAGGAAAATTCCCAAAAGTCTTCATGACCCTGAAGACAATTTAGAATTCTCAGAGACTCCTTTCTCAATGTTGGAGGTCAGAAGAACCTAAACATTTAGCCCCATTAGTCATGCCGGCCTGCAGCATTGCTCTTCACCAGGGAAGAGAGAGTCCCATATCAATGAACTTTCTACCTAATTATTTGCATGATGTCTCTCCAATTAGACTGAGCTCCTTGAGAGCAGGGGTTGATTTTTGTCTCTCTTTGTATCCCTAGTCCCATAATGCCTAACAAGAACTTAAGAAATACAAATTGACTAACTGACTATATGTAAGGAAATCTATGACTTGGAGGTTGGAAAGGTGGTTCTGGCAGAAAATATTGGCTTTAAGCGCTGTCCCCTTTCTGGAACTGGTATGGAGAACACCAAAAGAGGACCCAAGACCAGCTGAGAAGAAATTCATTCTCATAAGAGACTTCACAATACTCTGTAGGGCATACCTCCTTTTCATAGGACCCACTTGAACCAGGCATATTAGTTCCATTGTTAGGATAAGATCAAACAGATGAGTCCCAAACTACATAAAATATTTAATGTGTTTTATGCCCCCTTCATGCCTGAAAGGAGATTTTCCCTGTGAATTCCCCTTTTACTTAGGGTTTATCCTTTGCCCAGTTTTAAACTTTGTAAGCACCTTGAGAGCAAATTTTATTTTCTTCATTGTATACCCAGTATCTTTCTTTCATACTATAGGCACTTAATAAATGTTCGTTGATTAGAAATTAATAAAATTGGGGACAGGCAAATTTGATGACTATATGATAAAAAAAATGTTGAAGGCTATATGATAATAGCCAGCAAATAATTTCAAATTTTTTGTGAGTTAAAAATAACTGGAGAGTTTGCCTATAAAGTATAATCTGAGTCCCTATTCCCTCTTCTATGCTTTCTTTGCTGGCTATACTTCTATTACTTAATACAGAAATGCCCACAAAGGCTTTTGCTCTGGATTCACATGAACCCAGCTCATTTTTAGGAAAAGGTGAGTCAAAAAAAAATCAAGTTTTTCTTGAAATTCCTGAGTTTGTTATAACCTCACCCGAGAGTACAGCTTTGAAGAAAATCTTTAAATAAAGTATATTGCTGTCTAGAATCTACTTAAAGGAGAACAAGTCCCTTCAAGGAATGATATTAAATGTTCAAAGTAGATAGATATGGGGATTTATTTCCTCTAGTACATGAGGAGTGCTTAAAGCATAAAAGTCCCACAATCACACATCAATCAATATTTAAAATGTAAAAAATGACCCACCACACCTATTATATTTTCTAAGGAATTAAAGATAATTTTGTGGGACTACTGATCATTTATTTGACTTTCACCTTGAATTTGTACTATCTGATTAAGCCACAGTCATTTGAAGATATGATTGGTTTTTGCTTTGATCGGAGTTCTGGAGTCTTTCAAAGTTCATTATTCTTGTAGTCACTACATACATTATTTTGGTTCTGATCATTTCATTCTGCATTAACTCATACAAATCTCATATTTCTCTGAAATCTTCAGATAGTCATATAGTTTATTTAGCTTTTCCTCAATCATGAGAGACAGCATTCTAGCTTTTTATTATTACAAATAATGATACTATGAATATTTTTGTACATAGAGGCCCTTTCTTGCTGCTTTTATCTTCCTTGGTGGCACAAACCCAAGAATAGCACCTCTAGTCCAAAGGGAATAAACAGATTAGTGATTTTTTGCTCATAAAGCTAAACTGTTTCCTAGAATTGTTGGACAGATTCACCAGGAATGAAGTAATATGCCTAATCATTGATTTTTCCTGTATTTTTCATATTTGTCTATTTAATGAATATAAAGCTAAACCTACTATACATTTCTCTCTTTATTAGTGATTTTGAGTCATTATCAGGCAGTCATTGGTTATTTCCATTTCTCATTTGGGAAACTTTTTATCCTTTGAAAATATATATCAGGAAATGACTTTGAACCTCATACATATTTGTCAATTCTGGTTATCAGATCTTCTTAAAACATAGGTAATATTATGAAGTTTGGGCCTTGGAAACATTTCAAACTGAACAGTCACAACCACTTCCTCTTCCTCCTAAAAGACCTATTTTTCCTGCAACACCAATTCATTGTACATGTTAAAAAACTTACAAAATCCTATAAAGGATTAGAGATCAATAGGATCAAAGAAACGAAATCACTAAAATCCATAGGCTTCCCTTCAATTGGTCAACAATTTAGTTTTTAATTTGTATTTTTACAAATAAATTAAGTATTTAATTGGCTCTGTGGTACCAGACCTTTTTCTAGATTTAGAGAACAGAAAGACAAAAGTGTCCTGCCTTCAAGGATCTTAGGCAGCTAAGTGGCAGAATGGGTAAAGCACAGGAAAATTCACCTTCATGAAATAAAATCTGGCCTTAGACACTAGCTGGGCAAGTCATTTCACCCCATTTGCCTTTGTTTCCTCGTCTATATAATGAGCTGGAAAAAGAAATGGGAAACCACTACAGTATTTTTGCCAAGGAAACCCCAAATGAAGTCATGAAGAATCAGACATGACTGAAATGACTCAACAACAACATCAAGAATCTTACTATTTATTATGGTAGGTAGTAGTAAAAAAATAGGCATATGCAAGACATACATATATATCATACATGTGTATATACATATATTTACATATATAAGACCTGCATGTATATGTACATGTATATGATCATTTGGAGGAAGGGATAACTTTTCATCTTTTTTATGTATGTACTTTATTTTTTAACATGCTCTCTCCTCAGAATGTGAGTTCTTTGAAAAAAGGAATAGCAATTTTACCTAAATACAGAAACTAGTACATTGTAAGCACTTAATAAAAAATGCTTGTTGACAGACTAATAGGTGAGGGATCAGGAAAGGCTTCTTCTAGAATGTGACACTTGAGGCAAACCTTGAAGAGGTAGAGATGAGGAAGGAGTGAATTCCTCTCCACAGCAAAGATGAAGGCAATGAGGTGGAGCACTGTGGAACAGAAGTGGCAAAAGAGTTGTATTAGCTAGACTTTAGTTTGTGTGAAGGAGAATAACACACACACACATCTAGAAATGTAGGTTTAGACCAAGATGAAACTAGGCTTTGAATGCCAAACTTCTCAGAGGCGGGAGTCACCTCTTCACACATGTACCAAAGGCCATATGAGTTCCCACTTCTTCACACATCTTCCCTAGTTATACCTATTCTCCTCCATGATGATTTGGATTTGGATATTTGGGAAAGCTTTTTTTTTTTAGGTTTATAAAGAAAATATTCTATAGCTACTTTTTTTACCCTGCAATTTTATTAGAGGACTTTGCTTTGAATTGTGTCCTCTGACTAGCAAAACTAAAGATATTAGCCTCAATCTAAAAGTTTTGAGAGGATTCAGACTCAAAGAGTATTTCAAGCTTTTATGACTTGTATAGGAGGGCCCAGGTGTTATATGAATAGTAGGTCACTTCTATGTGGCGCTTCCTATGGAATAGTTATAATAACGTCTCTCCCGATGGTGGGAGGGAAAGTGAGATATTGCCTATGGAAATATTCCAAGATCTTTGTTAAGACAGACATATTTTTATTTCATCTGAACTCAGTTCAACAAACATGAAGCACCAACTATGTGCCAAGTGAGAGAGGCTATAACCTAGTGGATGTGACACAAACTGCTAGGTGACTGGGTAAATTATTTGTCACTCAGGCAAAAATATGCAACTCTCTAAAACTTTAAACTGCTGAAAAAGTGCCCATTTCCTGATGGGGAAATTGCTTGTATAAAGGAAAGCTCAGGTCCATTCCTTATGTACAATATAGTTTTTTTTTATTTGGAAAATTTTATTTAATTAATTAATTTAGAATATTTTCCATGGTTACATGATTCATGTTCTTTCCCTCCCTTCTTCCCCCCTCTCATAGCCAACAAGTAGTTCCACTGGGTTTTACATGTGTCATTGATCAAGACCTATTTCCATATTATTGATATTTACACTAGGGTGATCGCTTAGAGTTGACATCTCCAGTCATATCCCCATCAACCCATGTGATCAAGCAGTTGTTTTTCTTCTGTGTTTCTACTCCCACAGTTCTTTTTGATGTGGATAGCATTCTTTCTCATAAGTCCCTCAGAAGTGTCCTGGATCATTGCATTGCTGCTAGCAGAGAAGTCCATTACATTTGATTTGGACAATGTACTTGTGTGCTATGTTTGGTGCTAGGGAAGATGGGGGGTGTATGGGGTGGTCTGGGAGGAGTAATATCTTTGGTATGGAGGGCTTGTCGTGCCCTCCTGGGGCAGCTCTCCAGCCTCTGACCCTCACCTGACATCCAGCTCTCACTTGTGGCTCCTAGTAGCTGCTAGCATGCTGCAGCGGCCACACCCTGGGCAACAGCTTCGACAGGCCAGCTAAACCTTGTGAGGGTAGCCATCTGGTCAACGTCGACCCCTGGTGAACCAGGGCTTTGCTCACCCAGCATGTGAAGACTGTTTCGGCAGAACAGGCGGAAGAAACCAGCAAGAAGGTTCAACGGCTGAGATGGCGATGCAGCAAAGCACTGTGGAGTGCTTAGGGTGTGTTGGAGCACAAAAGACAACACGGCCATCCAATGCAGCTGAGGAAGTCTCCAGGTGTAACGATTTTTCGTGCCAATGGACCCAGGCTTCCAACGCCGAGAGAGTGGGACTGTCTCTGTGCATCGACTTTTCCACTTACATCTTCGTGCACAGGTGTCTTTGTGCACAAAAATGCACAAAGACAATCGTCATCCTCGGTTACCGAGAGACTACAATAGGGAAGATGGAAAAATGAATAAGACAGAATCCTTGGCCTTTGGATGCTTAAATCAAACAGGAGTCAATAATAAAAACGTAAAAATAAGAAGTGCTAGGAAGGTACACAAAGAGAAAAATTTGTTATCTGACTACACAAAATCAATCTAAAATAAGCACCAGCTATTTGGGTTTTGTTTGTTTTTTATTTTAGAAAAAGAAAGAAAACAAGCATTTACTTGAGTGTGGCCTGGCAAGTGAATTTCGATACATTTATAGATACAATAGAAAATGTTGACTAATTGGAGGAGAATAACAAACCAAAAAAAAACCCCAAATCCTTGCCTATGGTGGACACTGGAGGATCCATTCTGAGATTCCAAATGCTTTGTAAATCAGTTGGCATTTTACATATTTAAATTTATTTCCCTTTGCCACTGTTCATCAAAAGAGAGAGGAAGTGGAGCAGAATAGAAAGATACCAGACTCAAAGTCCGTGAACCTGTGTTTGAATCCTGCCTCAAAGGTTTCCTATGTGTGACTGTGAATAATCACTTCCCTTCTCAAATTCCATTTTCTCCATCTGTAACATAGAGATAAGGATGTTTTCACTCTCGGAGTTAAAGATACCTCAAAAACCTGAGAGTGTCCTATAATATGACTTATTCTATCTCAAAGAAGAATAAATATGAGACTAGAGAGGTACGTTGAAATTTAGATGAGATCAGAAGCAAAGTGAACTCACTTAACTCGACCTCGCCCCATTCTCGGGAGTCTGCGTGCTTTGTGAAAAGTAACAGCCCTGTTCAGAAAGGGCCCTCCTAATGAAGCCAATTTTGACTAAGACGTATTCCAAGAATAATACTTGACCAAAATTGAATGCAATTCTCTTGTACTTATTATAATTTTTTATGACAGAGAGCAGGGCTGACTTTGGTGAAAGTATTGTATTTCTTCTCAGCCTAGTTTTGCCAAAATTTGTTTTTATCCCTCTGCCCCCTACCTTGCTCTTGGTTCCCCCCTTTTGGAATGATGTGAATTGTAACCAAGTAGGAGCATTGCTGGCATCTTAGCGGTGCCTGCTTTCACGTCAAACCTTTTCTCCTTAAAGTGTTTTTGGTATATAATGAAAAGATTCCCAAATGGAAGAAACATTAACAACAGAGAAGGCATGAGAGACCTTGAAATGAGTCATCTGATATTCCATATACTGAGAACAATTATCAACAAAAGAGTGTAAGTGCTACTTGAGGACCTTAACTTTCTTTTCAATAGCGAGGGAAGTATGTCAGCTAGTCAAATTAATAGAGGAATCTAAAATATGTGTGGTCACATACCATTAAAGAAGATTATAAATTTAGCATCAAGGACCTCCCCTCCCCCCAAAAGCCACAGGTAGTAGTCTCATATTATATTTGTTTGAGCTGTCAGGTCAAAATATTGGAGAGAAATATTTTTTATGACATGGAAACTAAGTCATGCTTTCCAAAACTATTTCCCACTAACCTAAAACCATATCTCATTGTGCAGACTTAGAGATGTCTATCTGCAGCTTCAAACATTTGCATCTTTTTTGACAAATGGTAAACATTTTAAACATGCTGACATGGATAGAAGTCGGGTGGTCTAATAGCTAAGCAAATACTGAAAAATGGGGGATTCTCCTTTTGATCTATTAGTGCATATCATTTCATCACATTCACAGGAAATGGCCAAGAACAAATGTCAAAATCCTCTGGCCAAAGGGGTTCAGTAAAACCCAGAAGGTAAGGAAACATTGTAATGTTATAAAGATTACTTTTTCTAGCTCTAGAAAGAACCTTAAGCCTACTTTTATAGAGAATTAAAAAAAAAACCCTGTCTCTTCAAACTGTTCCCAACTAGATAACCAGTAGACTAGAGGGTGCAAAGTTTTCTGAAGGGGATCAAGGTTTCTTCACAGTCAATAAACAAACATTTTTTAAAGACTTACTGTGTGCCAGACACAGTTAAGCACCAGGGATACAAAGAAAGTCCAAAAGAAAGCCCTTGCCTTCAAGGAGCTCACATTCTAATGGAGGAGACATGTGGCAAAAAATTAAATTAATTTTAAAAATTAGTAAATATAATATTATAATACAATAAATAATATAAGACTATATGATTTGTTATATTGTAATAAATAATATGATATAATAATAAAATAAACACATGTGAGAAAATAATAATAAATGTAAGAAAAAATAAATTAAATATCTATTATATATTTTATAAAGTGGTTAGTAATCTCAGAGGGAAGACACTAACAAGGGGGATAGATTAGGCTGGGGATAGAGTCAGGAAAGGATTACAGTAGAAAATGAGATTTGAATATAGTCTTAGAGAAGCAAGGGAAACGGAAGACAGAGGCTCAGAGGAAGAGCATATCAGGCATGGATTAGAGAGTCGGAGCATTTTGTGCAAGAAATAACAAAAAGTCCAGTGATGCATGACCTGTCAAACATCAGGACAAAGGCCAGTAGTCTAGAACTAATACCACCTATAATACCTAGCATTTATATAGTCCCTAAAGGTTTGCAAAATACTTTTTTTGTGTTATCTCCCTTAATCCTTACAATAATCTTTTAAGGTATGTATTATTATCTCCATTTTACACAAGATGAAACTGTGTTAAATAACTTATTCTAGGTCACTCAGAGAATAAAAATCTCTGTTTAACCCTGATCTTCCTGATTCTAAGACTACCCAATCAATTTTTTTCTTTTAGAAATATCTGTGGAAGATGATTTAATGAACAGATTTCTGGATGATGACTCAAGATGGAAGACATCATGATACCACGGAAGGAATGATGGAGTAAGAACCAGAAGTTCTTGGTTCAAATACCAGCTCTGAATCTTTCTAGCTCTGGGACTTAAAATCCTCTGCTTCACCATTTTCTCAACTATAAAATGAAAAGGTAAAATCAATCATTTCTATGGCCATCAAGACAAGAACTTTATAATTATATGAAATGTCTTATTTAAGACCCAGATCTTTTCCAAGCCTCTCAGAACCTTCTTGTGACCTCCCCTACCTTTGAATAAAAAATATAAATAAAAATAATAATAATAAATATAAATAAAACTTTGCCTCTCCAAAAATTGTTATAAGGTTAAATTCTCAAGTCTTGAAATAGACACTGCTATGTAATAAATAGTTTTAATGAATTCAGTTTTACTAAGAGATGAAAACAGAAGAGCTACTTTTTCCTTCCTGTATTTCCCCTGTCTTTGAACTTCTTTTTGAACATAACCATGTTTGTAGTGGAAAAACCTCTGGAATCAGAACTAGTGTCAAAACCCAATGTTACTTTGACCAAGCCACTTATTTTCTCAGCTTCCTTATACGTAAAATGAGATAGGGAGAGTCTAATCTCTGGGGTCCCTTCTTCCCTCTAAATTCTATAGTCCTACAAATTAGATTTATTACCCTCCAAAAGTTGTAGAAGAGGATTTATCCACACCCAGGACCACTCTGACACAAAATTTCAAACAAATCTCTCCAAATCTAAAATTGAGGGAACTATGAGAAAGTAACTTGATTTTTACTTCACTGGAAAACCTGACACACAACAACAACATAATCAAAAGAACAATAACGCAAGGTGAGTTTGAGGTCAGCATACTGATTGCATCAGAGAGTCTGAGATGAAAAGGGAAGAGGGAAAATGGGCAAGAACCCTAAAATAGCACTTTAAAGGGGGCTTGGAGGTTTATATTATCAGACATTAGTCAGGGAGGTTGACTTTTCTTTTGTTGGCTTAGAAGAAAACTGAAATAACACATTAAATTTTTTATTCTTTGATTTTTTTCCTGGAGATGTTTCATTTTGATATATTCAACAACAGCCAAAGAGCCTCAAAATACAGACAAAATAAAAACACTTTATGGTCCACAAACACTAGCCTAGTTCTCCTTTCTTTGTCTTTCTCAATCCAAATCAACAGCATAGCTAGGCTGTAGAAAAAAGGTCACAGCTTTAGAGCTGGAAGAGAGCTTAGAGCTAAATCTACTTCAATCCCATTGTTTTATAGAACTCTATCTTCTAAGGCTGCTTCCCACTTTGGCTACTTTTGTAAGAGTAATATTCAAACTCTGGTAATGTCTCCCAGTCAGAACAAATAATGACTAGGATAGTGGTTCATAATTATTATCATCAATATTATTATTATTTGTTCATTGTACAGGATTCTTTGCTATGAAAAATCAAGACACACTAAATGTTGAAGTTGGCAATAAAGACAGGTTTCCAAGCAATAGGTCCTACAGATCCATTATTTGGGCCTTGGAATTTCTCTCCTTACCTCACTCTGTTCTCCCCTACCCTAATTTTACTTTCCCAGAAACTGAAGGAGAGAGAAACTAGTTTTTTTGTTTTTTTTCTAGAGCTTCTTTTGTGATCATCGTATTGCCAAGCCAGGTAGCAAGAGCTGAGGACTATGGATATCTTGGGGTATGGTCAAGTAATTTAGGAAGCCATCTAGAGACACTTGCAGCACACCCTTTGAAAATCATTGCACTAGCAGTGATTTCATGGGACTAGATGATTTAAATGGTCCTAAACTTTTCTTGTCTGGATGCTTAAAAATCTTTTCTTCTATTTTAAAGTGAGGGTTAGAGCGGTGGTAGTGGAGGGAAGAGAATAAGCATTTATTAGGCACCTATTATATGTTAGTACATATGCAAAGTGCTTTAGAAATATTATCTCATTTGACCCTCACAATAATCATGTGAGATAGATGCTAGTGTTATTCACATTTTATACTTGCGGAAACTGAGGAAGATAGAGGTTAAGTGACTTATTCAAAGTCAAATAGTTAGTAGGTGTCTGAGACTTGATTTGAATCCAAAGACTTTTTGAAGAAAAGTGATGTTAGGAAAAAAAATCACCGGAACATAAAAAATACCATCCCAAGTCCAGCAAATGGTCCACCCAGTCCAATCAATCTAAAATGATGAGGTTGGTTTGTGGGTGAGTTTGGTAACTATCTTCAATATTAGGAATTTATTTTCCTTAGGACTATATTGTGAATTTATAATATATAATTATATCTACTCTAAAACGTTTTGATTTGATTTATTTTTCATTTTTCTCCAGGGGGAATTAATTCTGTGTTTCCTACAAATTGTTTATAAAGCCTTACTTCCTACATGTCACCAAGACCTTTGATTCAACCTCCTGCCAAGTCCCAATACTGAATCATCCCAACACCTGCATTCTCCACCCCTACACCAGGACAACAGAGGAAGAAACTGAATAATCATGATCCATCACAGATGTACACTCTTTCACTTCAATCTGACCTTTGAATCTCCTTGCCAATCCATTTTTATTCACCCTTTGAATTGCCCACAATGAGGCTCCAGTTCAATTTGCTGAAAATATATGAAGTACCTGATATATAAATGTTGTGCTAGGATCTTTGAATATAAGGTCCAAAATAAGTGAAATAGTCCCTGCTTTCAAGGTTTTTACATTCTGCTTCCAAAGGAGCCCCTGTCCTTTTTACTTATGCCATTGATTCTTCTTTTTTTCCTATCCCCAATTTTCCTCTCAGCAGTCTCCCTCACCATCCATTTTATGAAAATGATTCTATAATCTCATAATTCATAATAATCTCAACAATTCCATCTAGTCTCAGAGGAAGAGTTTATCGAAATTTTCTCCAAAGTTTACCCCCAAGATTTTTCTGGAATCTATTCCTAGCCTCTCTATTCTATAACCTTGATCATATAACTTTAGCATGTTCTATTTCTCCTCTTTCCATAGATTTCTTCTTTTTATTCTTTAAATTTACTTAGATTTTTTTCTCACTAAAGAAGAAAAAGTTTTTTCTTGAATCTAATACTCTTCTCTCTACCCTTATCTCTTGATTTTCTTTTGAAAATCAGATCTTTGAATTTATGCCATGACCAAAAAATTTCATTACTTAAGAGTCATCTTACTGATTATTACAAATTCAGGATGTGGCTAGAAGTCTTTATATCTTTGAAAATGGTTGGAGTTTGTTCTCTGTCAGTTATAACCTTTGAGGAGCTATGATTACCACCATTTTACATTGAAGGATATTGTTATTATTACATAATAATATCATCTTCTTTACACCTTTTTCAATGGGGCTCAAAGACTCCATTGGTACAATCTTGCTATTATTCTTTTATATTTAATGTTCTATGAACTGTTGTATATCTAGATAAAATTCTTCTATACTAAAATAAAAGTGATAGGATGTATATTCCTCATCTGTAGGCTTATTGAGTATAACACCAGCATCAAATAGACTGATAGATATTATGTATCTGAGATTACTCTTTTGATTATTTGACTTGTCTCTCTATACATTTTAACTTTTAAATTCCACATGACTTAGAGATCGCATTTGGAGTAGTGAAATCTATTAAAAGCATTGGTCTCAAAATGTTCTGGAATATTGTTATATCTATAAAATTATGAGCAATACTTCTGTCTTTTATGATGGTCTGATTTGAGTAGAGTTTATTGATTAATTTCTACAAAATAGTTGGAGGTTAATATTTGCCCAGAAGAAATGATCAAGTCTCAGTTCATTAAGTTAATTAGTTTTTGGTGTATAATTCTAGCCACAAGGTCATATCTTCAGAAGTTGCCTGACTTCTACAGTCAGCCAAATAGAGTAGTTAAATACAGTCATAATAGTTTAGTCATGCAAAACTAATACTAGGAACAAAATATTTACTGAAAAGAGAAAGAAGATTTATTTAAAAAGCAATGTTAATGGAACATCTGGGTGGCTCGGTAGACAGAGAGCTAGGTCTGGAGACCAGAGACTCTGAGTTCAAATGTTTCCCTAGATACTTCTTCTGTCTATGTGACCCTGGGTGAGTCATTTAACTCCAACTGCCTAGCCCTTACTACTCTTCTCCCTCAGCACCAATATTTAATATCAGTTATAAGAGAGAAAGTAAGTTTTTTTTAAAGAAATGCTAAAAGAAACAAATGAAAGAAAACAGTAGCTAAGCAATTTTAGCTCTAAAGGAAAATGGATTAAACAACTCAACAAAATGAAGAGAAAATAACTCCTGTCATGTTTCATCAAGAAGAAGAGTTATAGGAGAATGGACAAGGTAGCCTAAGGAAGCATTGAAACAGAAAGGGGAGATCTTGATTCAATAGAGGCAAGAAGTCCCACTTAAAAATACTCCCATGGTGAGGGATATAAAATCTTTAATGGAAAATGAAAACCTTACCTTGGATCTAATCTTCAGGAAACTGATACACAGGGAAACTGCTTCTTCTGAGAAAGTGTGATGCTTCCATGAGTTGGAAAGTTGTAGTTATTGGGCCTAAATGACAACCAGAAAAGTGGGAGAATATGGACTTAGAAAAGACATTGAAGGACAAATGAGAATAATGAGGAACATAAATGATTTGAGAACACAAGAAAATTTCTACCATGCAGCAATGCTTCTATCTTCATTGCTTCTCTCGTGAATTGTTCCTTCTAAAGAGAGAGACATAGCAGAAAAAAGGAATGAAGGGGCAATAACATAGATAAAGGTTAGTAGAGCAAATTCAAACTTTGTACTTTAGAAGATTCAGTTGGATGAAGATCATAAAGAAACTAAAGAGACAGAGTAGAGCCAAGATGGTGGAATAAAGATAGGGACTCAACTGAGCTGTCCCAAACACCTCTCTAAACAACTTTCAAAAAAACTCAAAATAATTATTGTGTGGCACAATCAAAAAAAGTCCATTCAAAGACAATTTAGAAGGTCAGCAGAAAACGTCTGTCTCACTGGATTGAGAGCAGAGCATAGACTACGGCACACCATGCCCAGAAAGCCAGCATCAGGTCTTAGGGATAATTGAATCAGTGGCTTCCAGAGTTCTTAGCATACAAGGTAGTAAGGGGGTTGAACAACTTGTCTTTGGGATATTGCTTGCACTGGAAGCAGGACTCTATTGCATTGCCCATATGCCATGGTTCCAAATAACAGTTCCAGAATAAGGAGTAGCAATAGCAATAGCAGGGACCTTGGGTCACATTTTCAGGATGGAAAAGACTGTTTGTGGTCACTCACAGACATAGGATAGGAGAGCAGTGACTATACTTCTCCTAGATCTGACTACTGACAACAGTAGAAGGACAATTCTGAAGCTTGAGGTAGTGGCTCCTCCACCATGAGAGTGAGAGGCTTCAACAGCATGTTAAAAGACAATAAAAATGCTGAGAAAATAAACAAACAACCAAACAGAACATACCCATACAAAGTTACTATGATGACAAGGAAGATAAAAACACAAAATCAAACGAAGATAATATTGTCAAAATAGCTACATGCAAAACTTCAAGGATATATGTGAATTGGTCTAAGAACTTGGAAAAGCTCAAAATGAATTTAAAAAATCAAATAAGAGATAGAGAAAAAATTGGGAAAAATAAGAATGATGCAAGAAAAACATAAAAAAAATTGGTCAACACTGTGGTTAAAGTAGGCACAAAAAATACTGATGAAAATTACATCTTACAAAACAGAATAGACCAAATGACAAAAAAACAGGACAAATCCGCTAAAAAGAACTCTTTATAAAACAGAATTATACAAGTGGGAAAAGAACACTGAAGCAAAGAACTCTTTAAAAAATAGCATTGGGCAAATGGAAAAGGAAATATAAAAACTTGCTAAAGAAAATAATTTCTCAAAAACTAGAATTGGACAAGTGGAAGCTGATGCCTCCATGAGACACCAAGACATGGTAAAATGAAATCTAAACAATTAAAAAATAATAAAATATCTTATTGAAAAAGCAACTGACCTGCAGAGTAGATCAAGAAGAAATAATTTAAGAATTACCAGACTACTGAAAGCCATGAGAAAAAAAAAAAGAAGGCTAGATCATTTCTTTCAAGAACTTTCCAAGGAAAACTGCTCTTATATCCTAGAACAAGAGGGTAAAATAGAAATTGAATGAATCCATCAATCATGTCCTGAAAGATAACCCCAAAACAAAAACTTCCATGAAAATTATAGCCAAATCCCAGAATGCCCAGGCCAAAGATAAAATATTGTAAGCAACCAGAAAGGAACAATTAAAATATTATGGAACCAAAATAAATAAGTAAATATCATGGAACTATAATCAGGATAACATAAGATTTAGCAGCTTTACATTACATTACATTTACATTACATACATTAAGGAACTGGAAGACTTTAAATATGATATTCCAGAGGGTAAAGGAGCTAGGATTACAACCAACTTTCCAGCAAAACTGATTATATTCTTCAGTGGGAAAAAATGGATATTTAATGAAATTGAGGACTTTCAAGCAATTCTGATAAAAAAAAAGATCAGAGATCAATAGAAAATTTTAAATTCAAAACTTAAAAGAAGAATAAAAAAGGTAAACATGAAACAAATCATTAAGGATTTAATAAGGTTGAACTACATATATTCCTACATGGGAAGATAATATTTAAAATTCCTAAGCATGTTATCATTATCAGGGCAGTAAGAAAGAGTATACATAGCAGTGGGAATGAGTGTAAGTTGACCATGATAAGATGATATCCAAGAAACTAATCAAATTAATATATAAAAAATAGGCCTGCATTGGGGAAAGGGAGAATGGAAAATACAATGGGCAAATTATCTTACATAAGAGAGTTTCAAAAGAAAAAAAAAAGGGGAGAGGAAGATGGAGGGTGGGCACTTCTTGAACCTTACTCTCATCAGAATTGACTCAAAGAGGGAATAATATAAACATTCAGTTGGGTGCATAAATCTATCCTATCCTTTATGAAAATAGGAAGTGGGGTGGAACCTGTGAAAGGAGAGAGAGAGAAGGATAAACAGAGGGAGAAAGCAGGATGAAGGAAAATACACAATTATTATAACTGTGAATGTAAATGGGATAAACGTATTCATAAAATAGAAATGGATTAAAAACCAGAATCTTATAATATATTGTTTATAAGAAATACACCTAAAGCAGAGAGAAACAGAGAAAAAAGTTAAGGAGCTGCAGTATGCTTTAGATGAAGTAAAGAAATTGGCTATAAAAGGAAAATGTACACATATGTATATATACATATATGCATATATATCAATCACAATCAAAGAATTCAATTTAGGACAGATCGAAAAAGAAAATAATTATTGAAGAAGATAAGAAGCCCTTGGAAAAAATAGTTTTAAAGAATCAATAGGCCAATCAACATACAAAATAAGTTAAATGAGAAGGGGGGGGGTAATTCAACACAACTGAGAGGGGAAAAAGGAAGGTGGGAAAGAGGCGAACAATTAGAAAACTAAATAAAAGAAGGAAAGGAAAGCAATAGTTTATGTAAAACTCCAAAGCTAAAGAAAAGGTGGAAAAATGAGAGGAGGAGGATTTGAGGGAAAGAGAGCTGTGAGAATAGGATTGCTTGGGGGAAAAAATGGAAGTAAGGATAATGATAGGGGCAAAGTACTATCCTAAAAGAAGAAAGGGAACAAAGAAATCATAAATTGGCGAGACATAAACAGACAAGAATATAAACCTTACTTTGAAAATTTTAACTTTGAATGGATGAATACATCCAATAAAAGGAAATATAATGACAGACAATAATGAGAAAGTAGAAGATGATGTTGAGGTGATTTGAAAAGAAGAGGGAACTTACAGTGAATGATATTGCTTTTTCCAAGGAAATATTTGAAAATGTATATAGGGTGAACCTATGGCATGTGTGCCAAAGATTCTTCCCCCTCATCCCTCCCAACCCCCTAGAGTTCTTTACTAGAAAGGCAGAGGGACTGGAGTGGAGTTGCTCCCTTCCCCCTTTCCACCATGTCAGATAACATTTTTTTACATCATCCGTCCCTTTGCCCAGCAGCCCAACGTTCTCCCTCCCCTGTCCAAAGTAAGGGTCTGGGGAAAAGTGGAGGTGGGGAGGGTCTGGGGGTGCATCAGAGGCCATGTCCTATCTTGACTTTGGTCTTGCCACTGGACTTTGATGACTCCAAAAAAGAGTGAAGCAGATGATTTTGTGCAACTCTGCCTTGCTTAAATCCAATTTACATGCAAGTCAAAACATTACCTGTGATGAAGGACAACCAATATTTGGAATGATGTTTTTGCTGGGCAGGAGTTGGAGAGGTGTTTAGGTGGATGCAAGAGGGAAAAGAGACATACTGAAATGAAGTATCAGTCATGGAAAGACTGGAGGACAGTCATGAGAACTTAATTAGGATTTCATAACATAAATCAATTGTGTATCCAGTCATCCAAGTTTCAAGGCTTCTTTTATCAATCAATATTCAATGCACAGTTAAAATAGGAGCAGAAATGGAAAACGGTGATAGTAAGGGTTGGGTTTTGGAAAAGACCAATCAATGATAAAAGGAAAGCAATACTCAAGGATAGAGAGCAATGCAAAGTTGAAGTGCTTAAGTTGCCCAAGACCATAGAGATACAACCTCCTTTTCTAGATACACCAAGTATTCTAATCTCTTACAAAACTCAGACAGATAGCTCATCACATGCGTGTTGTGCATATTTTACTCAAGATTTTTTAACAAAAATATTCACTTTCACTAAAGACATTAAGCAAGGTCTTCGTTTTACATTTGTCTGGTGCCAGCTCTCCTGCCTTACCATTTCCAAAGAGTTTTCCTCAAATAGACATGATTAAAATATTTTCCCATTTCAAGTTATATTGCATGTGCACTCCCATGTGCAGGTGTAGCCTATGTCCTAGAGGTCTGAACTTATATAGACTTTGGTTATTCTGGGGCAAAGTCTCCTAAATCATTTTGGCTCATATTGATCTCATTCAAAATTTATTATGGAAAGTTTTCCAATATAGTTCAAATATAGGATCATTAACTGGTAGATAAAGAATTGAAAGGGACTTTAGAGATCAGCTAATCTAATGTTCTCATTTTGCAAATGAAAAACCTGAGGCCCATATAAATTAAAATAGCATCCAAAGTCAAAAGGTAGTAAGTGATAAGAGAGGAACAGACTTAGAACCCAGGCCTTTGACACCAAGTTCAACATTTTCCCCCACTGTACAAGTGTGCTTTGTGACAATCTTTCTTCTGACACTGCTAAAAGGTTCCCAGTACCCATGCAAGAAAAATTCTTCTATAGGCTTGGCACAGGATTCTGTCACATAGAAAATGCAAAAAACATAAACCATAAACTATCAAACCAATTCTCCTCCCTCTGCAGTGTGCCATATCTTTCCCTGCTTAGAGCCTCTGTTGTCCACTATAGTAATATATAGTATATAGTATACTATACTATTACCCTGTGCTATGAACTACCCTCAAGAGGAAATGAGCTGCTAGATAGGCTACTCATTATCCTTCCCATTGGACCTACACTATTTAATAACTCACAGTAATAGTGGAGGGCATATTCCAAGTCTTTTGCTTCCCATCTCATGGTGGCTTAGAAACCTTTGCTGCTCCTTTACTTTTGCACCACATGCATTTTCCTCTCCTTCCTCTTCTTTCTCTCCCTCTCTTTTCCTATTTCTTCACATCTTCTCTGTTGTCCCCTTCCTCTGCCCATCCTTGCCCTTTCTCTTTCCTTCCCTTCCCCCCTTTTACCTCCCCTCATCCTTTTCTCTTCTTCTCTTTTCTCTCTTCCTCTCCTCTCTTCTGCTCTTTTTTCCTTCATGCTGGAGCTGGCTAAATTTTCCATTTCTTTTACTGTACATCTGGGTTCTAGAACACTTGAATTAGAGGTTGCTAGTGACATAATCCTGAAACTTACACTGTAATAAAATCCCTATTTCCTTTTTTTTAATCCAGAGCTTACTTTTATTTTTTTAGTTCATTTAAAAAAATTTTTCCATGGTTACATGATTCTTGTTGTCTCCCTCCCCTCTTCCTTCCCCATTTCTTTTTAACTTGATGCACACCTATTGAGAGCTATATTTCCTTTGTTGCATACCATCACATGACCATAATTTAAAAAATAAAAAATAATTTAAAACATAAAAAAATTCACTACTTGGATTACTATATTAGATTTTATTTCTTACTGTGATCAGTTCCTTGATGTCTTTCCATATTGTTGAATATGTGTGATCAGACACATGTAGGAGTGCATGTTCAATCTGCTTTATAATCAGAATGTCCCATGATGAAGATAGCATGGAACTGGAAGTTGCCAAAACTGGTTTCTAGTCTTAACTCTTCCATTAGTTAGTGAGATAACAGTAGATGAATCATATGATCTCTGTAGGACTCAGTTTTGTCATCTATGAAGTGATGGGCTTATACTAACTTCCTTCTAGAACCAAAATTATATGATTCTATGACTTCTTAAAATGTAGTTTCTAGGAACACATTTTGTTATGTTTTTCCCCTTATCTCTCCCAAAGCCTGGATTTTGGTACCATGCTGCCCCTCCTCTATGGAGAAGGCTGGTGTCCAAGACAGCATGCTACAGTGGAAAGAATGCTGGATTTGGAATTAGAGGATCTGTTTTTTCTTTTTAATTCTGGTTCTCTGACTTATGAGCTGATTCCTAAAGGATTTGGGGCCTACAGCTTAGGGCCGCTCCCATTTACTACTCCAGTTTCCATAGTGATCTTAACCTCCAGGTCTAAATGACCATGACTCAGGGCTTTTTTTTTTCCTCGAGGGGGGAAATGTTTGATGCATCTTGATGCTCTAAGGATTGTTGGCACACTTGTAGTGTCCATATGCTTCTTCTTCAAGACAGCTATTGCTGGTCCATGGTGAAAAGGAGACTATGCATATGAATAGGGTTCTTTTTGATCAACCTATATGAGGACCGGTCTGTCTTTGAAACAGGAAAGGCATAAGAGAAGTCCACATACACCAAGTACCCTTAATCATTACCCTGTTAGGTTCCTCACACAGTTTTTTGTAACCCTTCCAGGAGAGAAAAATACAAGAAAAACTGCCCAAGGCTAACTGTCTGCAAAGGAAGCATCCTGCTCTTACCATGCCCCTTTTGCCCTAGTGTCACTGTTTACTCATGGCTCAGACATTATCTAAGGTCAATGGTCTGGATTCATGTCATTTGTTATTCAGCTTTGAAAAGTTTATAAAATAAAAGTCAGATTCTCTTTCATTTGGTCAGAAGTCAGAGAGAACTCTCCCCATAACAACTCCTATCTGTGCCTTTCTCTTTCTCTCTTTCTCCAGTTCTCTGTGTCTCTACCTTTCTCTGTCTCTGTTTTTCCCTTTGCCTCTCTCTGTCTCTGCCTCCATCACTCTCTCTTTCTCCTTAATATACCCCACCATTTATTTTTGTAGTGTTCTATTCACAAATAATGAAACATACAAACCAGAAGCAGTTTTGATCAATCAAATCTGTATTTAAGCTGATGGTGAAACTAATTAAACAAAACATGTAAAGGTGCTTTAATGTAGCAAAATTCTGAACTCACCATCTCAAATCCTTTATATACACATATACATATGCACAGACAGATCGCTAGGGGACTGGCTAGACCTATATCTCCCCACAGAGTTCTAGGAGAATCCCTTAGACAAAATGGGTTTTCTTCTAAAGCTATGGACTCAAGCTCTCATTCCAGTATGTTCTCTATAATCTCTATAATCACCCCATTATCACTGAATGACCCGGAGTTTGGTGCCCCATTATAAATTTGGTCAACTAATACTGATTGACTTTTTTTCAATTTGAAAAACATTATTTAATTAATTAATTTAGAATAGTTTTCCATGGTTACATGATTCATGTTCTTTCCCTCCCCTCCCACCACCCTTCCTGTAGCAGATGCACAATTCCACTGGGTTTTACATGTGTCATTAATCAAGACCTATTTCCATATTATTAGTATTTGCACTAGGGTGATCATTTAGAGTCTACAGCCCCAATCATATCCCCATCGACCCATGTGATCAAGCAGTTGTTTTTCTTCTGTGTTTCTACTCCCACAGTTCTTTCTTTGGATAGGGATAGCATTCTTTCTCATAAGCCTGATTGACTTTTCCAAAGGGATATTTATTGAGAATATGTAAAGTACAAACACATCCCACAAATCAATCTATGTTTTCTCCCCTACTCACCTTTGTCTCTGAGGAGAGTAGGCTCAAACTGAAAACCACTGTGAAAATCATCCCAGCAAGTTTACTTCTGAATGTAACCACTAGGCAAGTTGCAATCTTGTTTGCGGGACACAATATCTCAGTTAGAAAGTTGAGTTATTGCTGGACTGGACGCCAGAGGTCCTTTTAAGGGCTATACTGGCAACTTACCTGACTTGATTGCTGGCAAACTCTGATAGACTTTTGGTCTTTTCAAATAAGACCTTGTGCCAAGGGAAAAAAGACATAAAGTAGAACTGAATGGATCCCAGACACCAACTTACTTAGAAGGCTCTGTGTTCATGGGTTCTGTGGTGGTTCCTGGTGAAAGAGGGCTCTCCCTCACCCAAAGAACCACAATAATTCATCCTCATTTCAAGAAGGAAAAGATCAAGGGGTTGAGTATATTCACACTCAACTTTAGCTAATCATATATTCAAAAGACATTGACCAGACATGCAAAAGGGGTCAGAGAACAGTCAAAGAACACTTACACAAGTTTCAAAATGGAGAGCAGGGTCCTTTTTTATGAATGTCCAGAAGTAGATTCACCAAACTCCAAACTGGGGTATTGCATGATATACAAGCTATCTAGGTCTGGGTTCTCACTGGCTGGTTTCCCTGAAACATTAAAAAATAAGAACACCTTGATTTAACATATGCCCCTTCTCCCCAACACACCCCCATGGATGGTGGAAGGGAAGGAGAAATAGGTATTTTTTCTTCTTTTATCAGATCTCTCAGAGGGAAAAGTTCTCCACCAATTCTATTCCAAAAATATCCTCAAACTTTTCCATAGTTCTCTCTAGTGAAAAGAACTACAGCAATAGAACCCTGCCTAAAGTTCAAAGATCAGCTAAGTGAGCCCATCCCAATGGTTTGCTCTAATTCCAGTGCTAATCCCACATCCAACACCTTTTCTTTTCCAGTGCTTCTTTTCGAGGGAGAGATGTCCCTTTAAAATTCACTCAGCTTCTCTTTGGTTTTAGGATCTTGACAAGCCAACAAATTTACTTCTAGCCTACAGAGGTGCATTCCTCCATGTCAGTGAGGTGTACCCAGCTCATAATGCTACAAATGTATCCAAAGAAAAGAAAAGGTAATTTTTTGTGGTCAGATGCTAAATCTGAGGAGATGATCAGGAAAGACCACATATATAGGATATGGCACGCGAGTTAAGCTTTGAAAGAAGCTTAGGGATTCTAAGAAGTACGAGTAAAAGGGGAGTGTCTTCCAAGGAGTGAACACAATAGGCATAGAAGTGGAATATGGTATATTACATATGAGGAAAAACAAAATAATCAGCTCTTCTGTACCATAGTGTGAAGGCAATGAATGTGTAATAAAGCTGGAAAGATAGGCTGGGTCCAGGTTGGGACTGGACTTAAATGTCAAACAGGACTTGGTATCCAATTCCAGAAACAATAAGAAACTACTGGAGTTTTCTGAGAGCCATAGTCAGGCCCTCGCCCTCAACTTTCTAGCAAACAGCTAAAGTGCATTTATAGCTTAAGGAAACTTCTCAAAGGCAGACTTGGTCAAATCTTAGCCATCCAATACAAACTCTAACCTCCGGGTCATGTAGATCTAGCTATATACCCATTCTTGAAATCTCTGTCTGGTTTGCTCCATCCATTAAAAAGGTATTTATCTAGTGTAACATTAGAAAGTTCACTGTACATGTAGTGGCAATCATGTGTTTTCTCAGTTCTACTTTTAACATCTTTATTATTTTAACTAAGAACTACAGTTATTACTTTTCCTTTTTTTCTAGAGACTCAAATGTGCTCCATAGACAGGTTATTACAAGCTCTTCCTCATCCTTCTATTCTTGTCTCAAAGACCACTAGGAAAAGAAAGAGCAAATAAGTTTTGGATTGTATGGAAAATTTGACTCAATCCCCTAAACTCAGCCAACACCACAAAATGGGTTGGAAACAAATCAGATAAATAGAGAAAGAAGGGAATACAAAATATTTTTGAATGACACAGTATCACAAAGGTTAAAAAGCTTGACAAACAACAACAACGACAAAAAAATAGATTCCAAAAGGTCAGCCCGCAGGACAGCTTTCCTCTAACAAGTGCTTTCAAACAAAGTGGTTAATTAAAGGATGCTTTCTTTTACTATGTCCATAGCAAAAGCCATAAAATGCTCACAAACATACATTCCTGGTGGGTTTAGTTGCTGTGACTGAAAATATTGCTTGAGAAATTACCAAAACCACCCAGTGTTTTATTCACGTAACCTAGATATCACATGAAAACAAAATGTACAAGAGGCTAGTGCCAGTTAGCATGTGAAAATATCTGGCAACACTCTCTTTTTCCTGCTTTGATACACAGCTTTGTCCTTTTGCTAGTGGCATACAATGAACAAAACACTGGTTTCCGTAGTGGTCCTTACCTATGTATTATAAACTATTTATCCCTGAAGAGGAAATGAGGTGGGGGGGGGGGACTCTGACAGTCTAGTGAGGGGGTAATCTTAGATGTCTGTCACCATTTTACATCTGGGTCAAATGAGAATGTGCACTGTGCTGCTAATTCTTGATTCAGTTTGATACTTTCTATTTTAAGCACCCCTGTGTTTCAATGCTAGGACATAGCTTATCCAGAGTTTCTGAAAGCCTTAAGTCTACAAAATTGTATTCATCCAAGACTTCTTGCTTGTGTTTTTGCCTGGAAATAATAATATTTATAATAATATATCCTGAAATGCAGAGGTGTGCCCAAAGGAAAAATAATGAGAAAAAAGGGAACCAGACATTTTCAAACCTCAAGTGTTTGGCTTGGTGAGTGTTTTGGGTGAAAGCTCAAAAAGTGGGGGTGAGTTTCATTTACAAAATTCAAAGCAAGCTTTCCCATTCCTTGTAGAAATTAGTTTGATACTTTTCAAATAAAATATTTACTCTATGTTAAGTAAGTCAAGGAGAAGGAGAAGAGCAAAAGGGAGGATAATTTTTAGAATTTAACTTTTTATGGGAAACACTTAAGAGAGAGAATAAACGCTAATCCTTAGTGCATACATTTTTAGCTACACGTCAGATCTTGTACTGTCTGAGGTTACATCACCTGTTTGAATGGAGACCAAGTATTGCCCTTTTCAGGCAAAGTCCACATCTGCTAATGTCCTTCGAATTACCTTTTGTGCCTCTTGCTAGGAGTAACTAATTCCATTTCACTTGCCTGTGTCTAAGGCTGAACTCAGAAAGAAGTATCCCAAGACACTATCAGAAAACCTACCCTGAAGCAGCTGCTGCCAAGACAGGGTTATCATTAGGTGATAAGCCTAAGACATTCTTTTCTCCATCATTCATAACGAGGAAGTTCTTGCTTCCTAGATAATTAAAGGTCGGCGGGTTTATTAAACATGTTTGCGTTGCTATTTTATCCTTCATCTGCTTTCCTTTCATTCTTGCTCTTACCTTAATGACTGTGGCTTAGCACCTTTATACAATAAAAAGGTCAGAAAGGCTCCTTGTAAAGCACCCCAAATACCTGGCAGCCTATCACTCTGCTATTAGCAATAATTTAGCTAAGCAGTCAGAGCATGTAGGAACAATGAAACAATACAGTATTTTGGAGTGCATCATCCAAATGGAAGAAAGACAAAAGAACAGGATTGCAAGGCAAAGCAGAGCCCAGAATGATAGAATTTCAGAGTTGGAAGGGACTGCAGTAAGCACCTAGTCCCTACCTGAAGAAAATCCGCAGGATAATACATCTGATATGGTATTATCCAGGTTTTGTGTGAAGACTTCTGGTGAAGGGGAAGCCCATTATTTCTCAAGACAGTCTGTTCCACATGTGGGTAACTCTTAACTTTTAAGATTTTCCCCCATTACATTAAGCCTAAATATTTCTCTTTGAAACTTCCACCCTCTGCTCTCATAAATAGAAATGTAGAATTTGAGACTGTCCAAGCTGGATTTTCAGTAGTATCCACTGGTGTAGTCAATAGTTTATGTGGCCTAGGTCTGATCCGGGGGATTGGCTAGTAAGAGAAAATTATTCTGTTTGACTCATTACTCCCACCTGCAGGGTCTTTAGGAAAATCTTCTAGAATATTCACAGCTCACCTCCTGTATTGGTTTTTTGTAAAGTAATGAAGGGAATCCCAGCTCTCATACAAGCACTTAAGGTACATAATACATTTGGAGTACAATGCAGTTAGTCCTTAAACATTTATTAAGTACCTGCTATGCACTAGGTACTGTGCTGAGCACTAGAGAAACAAAAAAGGCAAAAGACAGTCCCAGCCCTCAAGGAGCTCACAACTGGCAATGAGTTTTTTCTGCAAATTACTTTTAAGTACTTCCTCGCAGTTCTCCAGAAGAAGGCATGTGAATTTTAGGTTTACTCCACCCTGCTTAGTCTTTAGAATTCTAGCAACCAGGAATGTATACACCCCCACTTAAGGATTAACTATAGGGGAGGATGGTCTGTGACCTGCATGTGATAGCAAGTGACCAATAATAAACAACTGATTGACCCCCTGGGCTGTCATAAGCCAAGTTTAAGCCACCATTTGTACATGTGAGACACAGGAAGTGATGTAAAGAACTGCCTTTATATTTTGCATCACTTCCTGTGAGAGGAGCTTTTGGCATCTTTTGTGGCTTTGGTGGACTTTGACAATGGAGTTGACTGGGAGGAGCTATGAAGCATGGGTCTAGGTGAGACTGCTTCCCTGAATGGCCACATGGTAAGTGACAAGGCTGACTCCCCATTCCCTTGACCCTTCTGAAGGTTCCAGCCTCCAAGGAGGCCCCTCATCTTGGAGGAGGCCTCCTAGCTGGAAACCGAGCTAGATTTAATCTTCTGGGGAGGCCCCTTGGCTGAGGCCTCTGAACTCCCCCTGGCTCAGGCCAGGCCGGAGCTGATCTTCAACCCTTTTCCCTCTTTCTCCTTCATTCTTAATTTCTTCCTTCTATTGTAAATAAGCCACCATAAAATCCTATTCTGACTTGAGTATTTCATTGGGATTTTGACTTTAAATCCCTGGTGACCACTAAATAAAATATTCAGCAATAATCCTAAAATTTACCCTGAACAGTCACAAGGGAAAAGGTTTTCACAGAGACAGATAAACCATACAAAAAGGTTCCCCTCACAAACTGTTAGCTCTTTTTCTCCATTTTAGTTTCATTTAAAACATAGGGAGGAAGGGTGAGCTGGGTGGCACAGTGGATAGAGAGCCAGGCCTGGAGACAAGAGGTCCTGGGTTCAAATCTGGCCTCAGATGCTTCCTAGCTGGGTGACCCTGGGCAAGTCACTGAACTCTAATTGCGTTACCTTTCTTCTGTCTTGGAACTAATACTTAGTACTGGGTTAAATACACACACACACACACACACACACACACACACACACACACACACAAAACCATAGGAAACTCAATATGATTAACTTCTCAGTAAGTAGCTGGTGAACTTGCTCACACTCTAGAGGGAAGAGGATCTATCTTAGTTGACTTCAAAGAACCTCCTTATAATATTATTAAATTGATTAGTAAATCATTTGAAAGGGTCTTTCTAGCTACAATATCTGATGATGCTGAAAGAAATTAAATGTTTGGTGAAGTGAATAAAAGAGCTGGTAGACCAGTGAATAGAGCATGGCATTCGGAATCAGGAAGACCTGAGTTCAAATTCAGGCTCAGATACTTCCGAGCAATGTGCTCCTGGGCAAGGCACTTAACCCTGTTTGCCTCAATTTCCTTAATTATAAGATGAGCTAGAGAAGGAAATGGCAAACCACTTTTGTCTCCTTGCCAAGGACTAAACAACAAACACCATATGCAATGGGGTCTAGTTTAATTAAACCATTTAATTTAATAATTTAATCTGGTTAATAATTTAGGCTATCTTTACAAGTGATATTAGAAAAGTAATATCACAAAACTGAAAGGGCCTCTCATAGGTTAGCTAGTTTAAACCCTTACATGGTCCATGAAACCCTCTATTATATTCAGAGTCTATACTTCATCATCTCCAGTGGCAGGAACTAATTATCTTCCAAGGTAACATATTTCACTTTTTGATAGTTTTCATCATCATATCCAAATCATTATGCTAATTACTATAGTCCCATTGGTATATAGCATTCTTATCAAGATGAATTGAATGAATATGTAAAGAAAGCTATATCCCAATCATTCTATATGTATCCACAAACCCATTATATAAACATGCAACTTATAGATTTGAACTATAAGTTGATTAATTTCAAATAGAATTTTCCAAATCTTTTCTTTAGACATGATGCTATATCTGACTATACGGACTTCATTTTCAAAGTCAAGTGAAAGTACTGGAGATTAGCCTTTTGTTTCTTTTGTGTTACTTTCTGCATGACCTTTCCACTTCATTACCAAGAATAATAAAAGTTGTCAATGAATATATATGGCAAATAATGGAAAGACAGATCATTCAAGGTCAGGAGACAATTTTTATATGAGCCAATTAACTAATTATCCTTATACAGAGGAAAATTCTGTTGTATAGCCACTTGTTTCAAAAATGTATACCCTTCCCCCCCCCCCGAGGGCCTTTCTTCCTTGCCCACCTATAGATGAGGGTTACTTTCCATTCTTGGTTCTAGACAAACTTGGGGAAGTTTGGGGTTTTGAGTAGAGTATGGCTTTCAGACATGCATAATTCAGTTCCTTAAAAAAAGGACTAAATATGTAAGTCTTTGTTACAGTAGATTCATTTTTGTATACAATAGACATATTTCTTTTAACCTCTTTTGGTAAGGGCATCTTACCACAATTCCTACTTTTATGTTAATGCTTATATTTTAGGAAATTTTAGTATAGACTTAATGAATCAGAGGAAGAATTGCTCTAATCTGCCTGAATTTGCCCCAAACCTTTAAAAGCACTCAAAAATGAACCAAGGAACCTAAATTACAGTATACTGTATATTTTCTGTGGGAAATCCTTTACCACTACCAGATTCGTATAAGTGATTGCTCACCATATAACCAAGAATCAAACCACTTCATGATTTCTAGGTCAGAGATTTCAGTCCAACTTCAGGATAAAGTCATTAATTTTCCTCCAAGAAGCAGTCAGACTATACTAAGTTTAAAAAGAACTTGGGACAAGAAGAAGTATGTGTAATCAATGCCAATGTTAACACAATGGTACGTTATAGAGTGCCACTTTTTTTTTGGGGGGGGGTCTATAATATGTGCTAATATGAGCCATTCTCAATGAAAAAACTAGTTTATCGAATTTCTAGGATAAAGAGACTTTAGAAACTAGTGCAACTTCTTACTCAATACAATTATTTCTATATTTTCTCTAATAATAGCAAACTTACTACCTATAAAAATGTTTGGAGTTTTACGTTGAGATAAAATTACATTTTCTGTAACTTTTATCCTTTGATTCTAGTACTGCCATCTAGATTTATGCCAAGTTAATTTAATCTGTAATCCATAGAATGACATTTCAGACATATGAAAGAAGAACATTTATGACCCCCCCCAAAACCTTCTCTTTTCCAATAGCCAAAAAGCAAATAGGATTATACTCCTATATTAAGTCTCCATAGTAGACTTTCTTTAAGCAGTAATCAGTTGGGGTAGTTGGTATGACCCTAGGCAAGTCACTTAATCCCAATTATCTAGCTTTTACTGCTCTTCTGTTTTAGAATCAATGCTTAGTATCGATTCTAATACTAAGTATGGGATTAAAAAAAAAAGGAATGAGTTGGTGATATGAGGCCAATTAGGACAATTTATGACCAGGATTGGACTGCCACATTGCAGAAAGCACATTCTGAAGAAGCAAATATGAATGAAGTCTCAAGTGTTGCCCTAGCTGATATTTTCTGAGGACTGAGAAGACACTTGTTTTATCAGTCTCACAACCCTTTGAAATCATTATTTGATGTACATCAACGGAATGACTGAAACCATGGTTTCCCAAGGACAAGGTGGAGCAAGGGATCTGTGTACCTTAGATTCCTTCCAAAGGTGGGGTCAAGTGTTTCTTCTACCTTAATTAGTTGATGATCCTGCTAGCATTTTCCTCAGGGCATTCCATCCATCCCAACAAATTCTTACTTAGCAAGTTCATTTTGTAAAGATTCTCTGCTTGGATTGTAAATTGGATTTGTAAAGATACTCACTTGGATCAGAAATGATTATTTATTAATTTATTTAGTAATGTTCCCTATCTTGATTCCATTGGGTAAAGTGTAACCAGGAACACTGAATTTCACTGGCAGTCCTCACACATAAAAGCTGTGTCAAATATGGCTTGCAAGTGAGAATGAGCCCATACATATCTGCTCAAATGTGTGCATGTGTTTACCTGCCCATGTGTGGGCATGGACAAAAAGAAAAGGAAGATGGTAACAGCTGGTAACTGCAATGTGAATAGAGGATGCCCTCTAAAGCCATGCATTTGATCTGGCCAACTTCATTCCACAGAAAGGTGTGCCTAATGACAGGCCAAGACTTACTGATGGATGCCTAAAGCTCACACTAACATTTGGATTTGTTGTTCCGTTTCTGTCTCAGTGACTATATGGTGAAAATGAGGCAGGGAAAATTATGCCTCACCCACTGTCTGTCTCTAGAATCTCATGTCATAGGAAGAGGCAAGTGAGCCAGCCAGCAAGATAAAAGAGCATGGAAATCTTATTTCCTTCACAGAGGGTGGGGCGAAAGTGGTGGAAAGGGAGAAAAAAATGAATTAGGAAAGAGAGGGAAAGGATTTGTGAAGCATAAATAATCTGAGGAAAGGGAGGTATAATAGGAAAATGTGGGGAAGAAAATTTGGGAAGAGGGAGAAGATGAACACTGAAGGAAAACAGGGTGGGGAGTTCAGGAAAAGGCTGAAGAAACAAGAAAAATATTATACCTTCTAGGCCAGAAAAGATCACTGGTGTTAGTCAAGGTCACTTTGGAAGGGAATTTAAAAAAATTCAAATGCTTCATATTTGTAGGTTCAAATGAACATTTTTCACAGTAACATAACAACAGGATGTTAGGATCACAGTTTTAGAACTGGAAAAAAAATTTAGATCATTTAGATCTTCACTTTATAGATAAAGAAACTGACGTCCAAAGAGATTTAAATGAGTAGTGGAAAGAACATTGGATTGGGAAGTAGGGAATGATGCACTGGAAATAATGCCATAGCTCACATTTCTGTTGTTCCTTTCCTTTTGGAAATCTCACGTGGCAGATAGTGTGAGTATTATTGTCTCTATTATACAGATAAGAAAACTGAGGCTCTGTGAATGAAGTAAGTGACTTGCTCAAAGTCAGGATTTGGACCCTGGTTTTCTGACTTCAAAAGCAAGGTGTTACCTAAGAGGAACTCCTATAAACTCTCAGGGAAGGGATTTGTAGTAGTAGGAGTAAGTTTCCCCTAGGATAGGTCTATGTCCTCATATATGGATAGTGGTAATTTACTCAGTTTGGTTCTCAAATCAACCAGGAATAAGATTGTGCCAGAGCTAGATCCCTCCTTAGTCTGAGAAACAAGGCCAGACTCATCTAGGGCAAGGCTCTGAGGAAATGAGACTCATAAATATTACTGAGCAGAAGAATGAGATGGACTACCTAGATCATCATCTAGAAAGGGTTAAATAAGAGGCCAGTGAGCACCCAGAAAGAAGTATGGCTCTGGAGAAGGTGGGTAGTACAGGGTTGGGGGAGGTGAAGGGAGAGAGGATTCAGGGAAAAGGCATTTATAGATCTAAAATGCTATAAAAATAACTTCACTAATGACAAAGGATAAAAAGGATTCAATTCCTCCGTTTAAAAAGACATTTACTTAGATTTTTATACAGGGCTACTCCCCTCCACCTCTGCATTCACCACAGCAACCAGCATAGCTATGGTCAGAAACATTCCACAAGCAGTAAAAGCTCAGATAAAACCTCTGAAACAAAATTCTCCTAGACTGAGCCTTTGATGCCTTAGGCAGTGAGGAAGCCAAACCAATGATAATCTCCAAAAGGAAAACCAGCCCAGTCTACATATAACAGGTGTTGTTCCTTCAACACTCATTCTTGAACACAGTAAATCTTTTACTAGTCATGGCCTCAAACTTAATTGTATGTCGGAAAATCCCTCTGTAGGAACACACACCTCAATGACTAGGTTTCTCAAACGCAAGCCTAGTTCTTTGGTGGTAGTTGTAATAGACTCCAATTCAATTTGATCTCATCCTACCTGGGAAAGACATTCTGCCAAAGATAGGATCCCTCCTTACTCCAAGAATGTCTTTCCTGCCTAAAATGACTACCAGCTAGACTCAGTTAGAGCAAAGTGCTGAGGGAATAAGAATCATAACTGTTATTGGGTAGAGGAGGGATGAGGACTGTCCTAGAGAAGAGCTAAAGAGGGCAATGCCAGATAAAGGCAAAATTGGAAGATGGTGAGAATCCAGAGCAAAGCATGAGGACTTTGGAATAGAAGCCTAAACGCACTAAAGCCAAATGTATTTGCTAATTTCTTAATTTAAGCTTGGGCCCACTCTGTACCCAACTCAGCACTTTATCTCCTCTAACCTGCCATTTCACTAGTATATCAGTTTAGGTGCAAAAAAAAAAAATCTATGTGGGTAGATATATTGGGATGAGAGAAGACTTTGGGAAAAGGGACCAGGGAAAGAGGGTCACGTGTTGCAAGAACAAGATTTCACCTGATTTTAATCTAAAGTATTACTTTTAAGATCCAAAATCAGCCTCTTCATTTTAATAGCTATTGCAAATGCCAGCCTGATCTCAATGGCAGCCTGTGTTCTGGATAATCCTTCTTAATCCAGGTTGTTTGACAGTGACAATCCAAAAATATTGTCCATTATAATCTCTTCAGTGGCAGCTTGAAAAACTGAGATGAATTCTTTACTAATGGCAAATCCCTCTTTTGTGTTAGCAATCTAACTGTGAAGAGAGTCAACCTGTTGTAATTAGCCCCAGAACTGATTTCTGCCTTGATTAAATGTTTGTGAAACATTACACTTACATCTCAGCAACAGTTTTATTAGCAATTTCATACAAGAAACCTGAAAAAGAATTATTATTATTTCCCAGAGGAGGAAATTAGGGCCCGGGAAGGTCAAGGGACTTGAAGAGATAACCCAAGAAGTCAAGATCATGATTAGAATTATGGTTTCCACTTTACTACTCAGATCATGGAGTCACTTTGTCACAAGCACTGGTTAAGGATTTTTCATTTGAATGAGTATATTTTGATTCTGCTCAAATCATAGCACATCAGTGTGTATGTGTGCACTCACATGAATACCACTTATAAAGATTTACTTCCATCCTAAACTATAATTCTTGGTTCCTCTCTGACCACAGAGTGGTGAGATTCTCAATTTATTGGCTTGTTGAAAAGGCTGTCATGAGACCATCAGCTTTACCACTAAATTCCTTATAGTGAAAACATCATAAGGTAGAAAGCACTTCCCCACTGATGAATCAGTTAGGTCCATTAGTTTCATTCTTCCTATTTTCCCAGGAAGAGATTCAAGTGTGTGTGTGGGGGGGGAATTCATGGAACCTAATAAGAGAAGAAATTCCTTCAGAAAAGCAGAAATGGGGAGACTGAAGGAAAGTTGTAGAGTTTCCCTTTTCTGATATTTTTGTTGTTGTTCAGTCATTTAAGTCATATTCAGCTCTTTATTCTCCTTTCATTCAAGCTTCCTACAAAAATAGCAGCTACACTTAAAGAGATAACATAAAAGGAAAAAAATATGCAAAGATATGCAAAATCAGTACCAAGTAATGGGGAAAAGGAAAGAATTAGCATTTTGAAGGGAGGCAGGGTAAGAATCAGGTAATATTTAAGTTGAGTTTTGAAAAAAAAGCTAGAGATTCTAAGAGGTGAAGGTGAGGAAGGAATTCATTCCATGCATTGAAGACAGACATGGAGATGGAAGATGAAGGATGTGTGTGAAAAATAGCAAGGATTGTAGATATAGATATGGAAAGGTACATAGGAACCAGATGGTAAAATGCCAATTTTGTTCTTTATTTTGGGTTTCATATCCATAAAGAAAATTCAGTTTGAAATCTGACCTGGATGGATGTAAATAGGAGATGAATATAAACATCTGGGAGTCATCTGTATAGGGGAAAGTGAGACCGTGGAGGCTGATATCATCATCATCAAATGAGCAAAGGTACCAAGAGAAGAAGGTTAGGTCAGAACCCATAGTTAGAGAGTAGGTTATGGATGATAATTGACCAAAAGATATAGAAGGAATGGCCAGACAGTTAAGAAGAGAACTGAAAAGGAGCAGTGTCATGAAAATTTGGAGGAGAGAGATTATCCGTGCTGCCCAGAGATTGAGAAAGATGAATACAAGTTAAAAAGGCAATTCCTGGGGATAGTTAAATCATCAAGATATTACTGTTTGAAGATGACATTGTGCTGGTTTCAGCAAGTCCTGAAATACTATAAATCCATCTGGAAGACATCTAGATTCAAATTAGAATAAATTATCCTAACCATATAGGGAAATTCAAGTAGATGTAGAATGCCTATTGCTAGGATTATGACATGTTTTAGGATGGACAATTGAAAACATGGTGGGTATGATCAGGCTATAACACATAGTAAATGAGGAACTTTGAAGAAAAAGAGTAAAGGATGTCATCAGGAAAATGTAAGGGAAAAAAAGTGGGCTTCTTCATATGATAAGAAAGAGAGATGGCATATGAAACAACCTCAGGACTTCAGAAATGGATTGGTTGATTCTTGTCCTTTGCTACTCAAAGAGAATCAAAATAACATCACTGGTGACGTCTGACTTGAGAATAAATTGCATTTAAGTGAGACAGAGTTGTACAAAGTCATTAGCCTCACTCTTTCTTTCTGAGTCATAGAAGTCCAATGGCAAGACAAAAGTTAAGATGATTAGTGATGGCTCAGGATGTAGTGGATAACCTTGCCTTCTTCACTGTTAAACCAAGCTCACCAGTGCTCCACCGCACCTGTTTTAAGCCACCTGCATGGTCATTGGAACAAATTTTCTCATCTGCCCATTCCAAGTGGGAAAGTTTTCACATGCCTAGGTAGACACCCCCCAAATCATTGATGGGTTTGAGACCTGTCAGTTATCCTCTGCCTACCTTGGCCCATCTGCCAAGATGGTTTACTGAAGTGTGGCTGCTGTACATATTACAGCTTCTTGGAGCCACAGGTGGGAACCAAGAGGCAGATGGACACCAAAAAAGGACAACAACCCTGAAAAAGGCTCAGCAAGCCCTCACACAAGCCCCTCCCTGAAGACACCCTATACCCCATTTCAATGGTATCCTTAAGATATCAGGAGAATGCAAGGACATTGACTTCTAATAATTGACCCAAAGAGGCAATTAAGATAAGTCTTGAACAAGTTGTATAGGGTATGGATGGGTTGTGATATTTATGCTTGGAAAGTCTGAGTATACAAACAAAAGGAAAAACTAAACTACATAAACTTTTTTAAAAAGGAAAGAATGAGGGATGGTGAAAGAAAGACAGTGAAAATAAAATGGAGGGTAGACCTATTTCTTCTTATTATTATGAGTGACTTCTTCTTTCCTTCGCCCCTATTTCAGGCACAAATAGGAATCTTCTGATTGCTTTCTGTTAGCCATGATGACTCCAGGTCCCCAAGTTTCCTCTTTCTGTTAGTTTCAAAATGTAAAGATGACTGTCTCAGCTGTCTGGAGGGGCAGGTGGGTGGTGTACTGCCTTTCACCTGGCTGCAAGCCACGAACTAATGGCCTCTTAGGCAAGCCTGTGCCTGGGATTTGGGCTGCCTCCCATTTATTTCTTCTTTTCCTTTGTACAAGGCCTTATGAGATCTCCAAAGGTAATTGATGTCTTCCCCTTGCTAGGCACCCAAAGAGCAGTCTTACAATTACTGAAACAGTTGTAATAGCTAAACAGCATTGTAGAAGCAGACAGTATGAAAAGGGAAAGAGGTCCACTGAAAGACTAGTCAGTTAAAATGCATTTATTAAATGCCAAATGTATGTCAAGCATTGTGCTAAGAGGGGAATGTGAAAATGGTAAAGGACAGTCAGTCACTGCTCTCAAGGAATTCACAGGCCATTGGGAATACAATATGTGCACGAACAAGTTCTTTATAAGAGAATAAATTAGAAATAGTCAACAGAGGCTAGTATTAAGAGAGATTGAGAAAGGCTTCCTGTAGAAGGTCAGATTTTCCCTGGGATTTGAAGGAATCCAGGGAAGCTAGAAAGTTAAAATGAACTGGAGAGCATTCTAGAACACAGGTTTGAAACATGTGATACTGTAAAGATTAAAATTTAGGGTAGATGGGGAGACTGAGGCAGGTAGAAAATAGTTTCTCTCTGCAAGGAGTATTATATTTTTTTTGAGGTTTATTGAAGATTAAGGATTAAAGAAAATACAGGATAAGAGACACATGTCCAGGCCATTGAGTGGCCTAGACACAACCTCACCTACATTATGAAAAAAGCCAGGCCTGCCCCAAAACGGAAGTCCAAGAGTCAAGAGAGACCCTCAAAAGCCATTGAATCAGCTTAAATACCTTCTCGATCTTGGCCCAGGTGAAATTACAAGGCATTCTGGGGAAGTGGAGCAAAGGCTCATGGGAATTGTAGTCCTGTATTCGAGTCTATTTTTTACAATACAAGGGCAGCAGCCTCCTAGGTGTAGCCTGGAGATGATAAACTAAATTAAAATGTAATTGGGAAATACTTAATATAAAATACATTAGAACAAAGATAATGTCAATATGTGGTTTTCTAAGTTAAAATGCAGTAGCAGGGATCCTGACTCTTTTTAATTGAGTTTTAGACCACTGGGAATACAGAACTCTAGGTACTTTTCTAACTATACTCAATAGAGATAAAGGACAAAATGGCTAATTAGCAACCCTAATAAGAAACTTTGCAAATGCACCAATGAATCTTGAATATTAGCCTTTCAACCAATTAAATTGGTGGGAATACGTTACTGGATATTGCTTTAATTATTCTTTAACATTCCCTTTTCTGTGTGAAACAAAGCTACCTGTTCCATACCTGATTTAAATTGTATTCTGGATACATCATTTACTTAATCTTATGCCTTCCATATCTTCAGTCAAGTCTTTAAAAACAAATTTTGAATAAAGTTCTGTAGCAGTCACTAGATAGCTCCCCTCATGTTTGGCATTTTTATATATAGTATCTACAAATTTAGCTATACAGTAATCAGCCCACATTTCTCTATCTTGTCCACAGTAACATCATGAGAAACTCTTTTAAAAAGCCACAAAACTGCTAAAATTCAAGATATGGTCTGTCCGTATTATAAAGTATTAGTCAAGGAACTCTATTAAAAAGGAAATGGGATTACTTTGCTGTGACTTATTTTTAGTGAGAACTATACTGATTCCTAGTCATTACCATTTAATTTCTAATGCTCACAAATGATACTACAACTAAAGAGAAGAAAGAGGTAAGTAAATAGGAAAAAGGCAGAGATTATTTCAGGAGCTTCTTTTTTTATTTTATCTTCATTATTCTCATTAGTTATTTTCATTGTCTTCCATGTTTGAAATCTGGAATTTTTTTCTTTTCCTTTGCCTTCACATTTTATATTCAACAGTAGCTAAATATTGTTGACTCTCTCTGTTCATTCCTGTTGATCATTTTCTCCCTCTTCCTAACACCTCCCAGAAGTATAAGTTCATATTACCACCATACTAAATTACTCTACTGGTCCCCTAGCAGGGTCTTTCTTCACTCTATACAGTCTATATTCCTTACCTCTGATAAAGTAATCTTCCATATAATATACACAGTTCCAATTGCCTACAAAGTTCAACAGGTTTTTTTAGAGATTAATGGGCAACCTACCATATCATGTTGCTTCCAAGTCTATTCAGGACCAAATTTTATACACACACACACACACACACACACACACACACATATGTATATATGTATATATATATATATATGTTTATTGTTTCAATGTCCATCCATCTTCTCTTTGAAACACTCATGGTTAACTTAAATTTTTTTTTAAACCCTTACCTTCCATCTTGGAGTCAATACTGTGTATTGTGTGTGGCTCTGAGGCAGAAGAGTGGTAAGGGCTAGGCAATGGGGGTCAAGTGACTTGCCCAGGGTCACACAGCTGGGAAGTGTCTGAGGATGGTTAACTTAACTTAACCACAACTTAGAACTCATTTTGTAATCAAAAGCAACTAAATTGTGAAAAGCATGATATCAAGAAACATCAAGTAATGGACAACATAAAACATAGATATTACTTTCATTGTAGTCTCAAAGTCATCTGTTTCATACATGTCCTCCTGCTCCCATCATCTGTTCAGGCTAGAGCCTTGTTTCCCTCTTCATTCTTTGCTCTTTAATTCCTAGGTTGGAGATTGGTGATTCTTCCTGCTTTCCTAGGTTGATCTCTTCTTATTTCCCGTATTGTATCTGAGCCACAGGAAGGGAACCTAAAAGATTGAAGAAGTTGGCAAAAAGTTTGGGGGCATGATGGTCATTGCCTTCCTAGGGCAATAATAGAATTTCTTGATTTTTTTACAATTTCTTGATTTTTTACAGCTTTTGCTTCACATTGGGATGCTTATGCTGATTTTGTAGGATGGAAACAACACTCCATCCAACTGCTCCAGGACCTCATAGACACAAAAGATATAACTCTCCTTACCAGCAAGCAAAACATGGAATCATTTTTAGAGCACTTTATCTAGATAATCATTGCCTCTCTATGTCTTTCTACATATTTTTCCAGTAAACATTTTCAGAAATCCTCTCCATAATATATTTATTCATTCCAAATCCATAAGGCACTGTCCTATTCAAATACTTTCCTAAAATTGAGAAAATAAAGCAAATAAGTGCTAGTATTGAGCAATGTGCAAATGTCCCAAAATGTCAAAGTGTTAAGATACTTACAAAGTGAACTCAATAAAGTTCCGATTTTTCTGCCTGGCATTCATGACTCTCCTCTATATGGTGCTACCTTATCTTTCTATATCTGTCTCATATTATTGTCATCCATACCTCCTATTATATTCTAGCCAAAGTCTGTCCTTGAATATACTCTAAACTTTCCCTCCTTTGCTTTTGATCATATGAGCAAATGAACAAAAAGGCATTTATTAAGTACTTACTGTGTGCAAAGTAATGTACTGTTAGAGATAAAAATAGAAAAATGGAGATAGTACCTGCTTTTAAAAAGCTCATTCTCATGGAGTAGTGGCAGGGTGGTGGTAGGGTAGGACTGGTGTTGGGGACACTACATAGAGAAGTTCTCAGCTGCAAGTCAGATGGAAAACTTCTATTGTCCTTAGGGTGTAGTAGCAAAACAGATGGTAATGAATATTCTTTACTTTAATTTTAATTGATAAAGTCATCTCAGTTTCTACTGCTAAACCATTTGAGAGTGATTGGATTTGGTAGTGAGAATTTCTTTTTATGAGTCTTCAATAGCTGTAGCTACAGCACTACTAGCTGTAGAACTACCCGGGAGATGGCTATGAGGTTTGGACTATAATTAAAACTAGTGGTCTAGGGAACAGCTGGATAGCTCAGTGGATTGAGAGCTAGGCCTAGAGACAGGAGGTTCCAGGTTCACATCTGGCCTCAGACACTTCCCAGCTATGTGACCCTAGGCAAGTCAATTGACCCCCATTGCCTAGCCCTTACCATTCTTCTGCCTTGGAGTCATTGACTCCAAGATAGAAGGTAAGGATTGAAAAAGAAAAACTGGTGGTCTAGGGAGTGCCACCATTTCCCCAGACTCTTGAACTTAGTTACTTTTTGATAGGAGTAGGTCAGAAGTTGGAATTGTGTTAGTGGTAGCTAGGAAGATGGTCCCTTGGGATTCCAGTGATATCAAAGACTAGAAGCATACATAAAGATGTAAATTACACCATTGCATACCATGATGCATTGCTACATCATGGCAGTTAGACAATGTAAAGTTGATCAGCCAGTTACCTAATCTGTAAAATGGGAGTAATAATAGTACCTATCTCACAAAATTGTTAACTACAAAGCTAGAGTTTATGGTGGTGACTTGCCTGGTATGTACCTTATTCTGACTCTCTCCTAGGATGTTGCCTTTCCTTTCCCATACAAAGCAGTTGGCTAGGCTTTAATGAGGATGAGCCCATCACTTTCTTCACAGGAGTTGTTCCTCACATGATGACTCAATATTGCACCTGTGCTAGAAATAAGAGCAGCATTTTGGGATATTTTGCCATGCTTGGGTTCTTGGACTTAGCTGTTGATGGGTGGTAGTTGATGCCAACTATATTGGAGGTTGGAGTTGATGAAGAAAGTGAGCTCTTTTTTTATAGCGATGTCTCAGATCTCTTGCAAGCACTCAGACTATCAAATCATCAGACATAGTATTCTTGGAACATTCTTCCTTTTTTTGACTGTTGAATTCCTACTTATTCATAAGCCTTGTCTTCCCTATTGATAATAATCTTTTCCCTGGGATCTTAGGAAAATTATAGTTGTCATTTTGATCAAACTTCTAGTACATTTGATCTATTCTGTAATATAGTAATTTTGTGTCTTCCATGCCCCCTACTAGATTGCAAATTATACGAGGACAAAAATGATATCTTATTTGAACTCTGTATCTCTTCCATTATGTTTTATAAAAATGAGATAATTGTTGGGAGCCATCAAACCCCCACTGGCTGACCAAGTCACAGTTTGGGAAATGGGGGCTGTAAGACAGCCCCCAGAAAATGATACCCCTACTGATCCCCCTCTGTGACTTATCTCTCTTTAACTTCCCTCACTAATGGATGATTATTGTTCTCTAATACAAAAGAAATGATACAAGAGCAAAGACTTGTAGAATAAACATATATCCCACCTTAATCCTCCCACATTATTATCCTAAAAGATTATATTTACAGAATTAAAACCTAAAGTTCATTACCCGTTACCCCCCCTCCTTTCCCTCTCCACAGAGTTACATTCACTCCCATTATAAGCCAGGCAAGCCAAGAACATCAATTGCCTTCAAGACACACTCCACTGCAGACAGAAACCAGGCAACGTTGGCAGGTGCTTTAAAGCAACACAAGAAAAATGGAACTTGTAAATTGAGGAAAACTGCAAATCTGGTCTGTCTAAAATTGCCTTCTAACCCTGTACGTAGCTATGGAATGTTTTGTTATCCATCTCCTAAGTAATTATGATTGACTATGAAAGTTGACCAATAGTAACAATGATTCTTCTTTGGTCGGGGAGAACCAACCTCCAGATCACCCTGTTTATGTCATTCATCTATAGCAACAATGTTTCTTTGACTATCTCCTTAAGTTATGCGTCTGTTGTTAAGTTCTATGAAAACATGTATGTAGAAAATTGATTGTGTACCAGAAAAGCATGTACTCACTGAACCTATAAAATAAATGAACCTCTGTGCCATAGCAGAACACTATGTGATACTTAACATGTGGGATTGAGCACGCAGAGCTTCTCACTTCATTATTTGACCAAAATCATCACACCTGGACAGAGTAGACCATGGACCCTCAGAGAGACCACTGGACAGTTCTCAAAAGATAATATTTGTAAAATATAACTCAACACAGTGTCTGATACATGATAGACAATAAATGCTTCTTTCTTTCCCTCTTTATTGTATAGTATTAATGTTTACCAATTTGAACCAAATGTGAATGAAGATATTTAGGCAAAGAAAAAAATGAATCTACAAAGCAAAGGAGCTCAGAACTTTTGGAACACAAATCATTGGGGGAGGGGAGACTGTTCCAATGGAATCTTGAAGGAAGCAGTTAGGAGGCTCCAGCTGCCTGGGACTTCATTCTTGACTCTTTCTGCCTTAAGGTGGCTTCATCGCCTGTCTGGCCATTGCCTTTCACCTATACTATGAGCTGAAGAGATATTTGGTTTTGCCCAGAAAAGACTTATCAGCAGTACTGTTAATATCTACCCTTAGAAGATAATTTTGTTTTCTGAATTGACTTTATTTCAAAGCCTTCAATCAACAAGATAACTTGGAATTAGGGAGACCCTAATTTCCCTCTTTCCCCCAACCTCTTCTTACCCCCTCTCCCCAAAGAATAAAAGATCCTTTAGTTAAAGTAATAGTTGTGGGATTTGGTTATTAGTGGAAAATTTTTCAACTTACCATCTGTGAGAAGATCTTCATCCAGACAGTTGGGAAGAAAGAAAGAGGAAGTAGTGTAGGGGAGGGGCTCAAGATTCAGTTTATTTCTTTAATTACTTCCTAGTGCAACTTCTCTAAAATTCCCCCCTCTATAATTCACCAAGTCTTCATATCTAATACACAAGTAACGAAGAGAACTGGAATAAATTCATAGTACATTTGAAGAAGCAATCCTGTTTAGTGTAGACTCCAAAACATATGTGTTATTCAGTAAGATAAACAAATCACTTTCTTGACAGTTCTAAAAACTTTCCAATGAATGCTAGTGTCATTTACTATTATTGTCTGTGGAAACTATGCATTTTAAGAATCAAACAAAAATCTTTTGCTCCTGGTCTTTCTTAACTGAACACTTGTAATAGGCAGATTTGGAAGGTCAACTAAACTAAAGACAGTCAGTCCCTGTCTTAATCAGGAAGGTCATTTAAGAGGCCAAGACTCTGCCAGTTCTAAATCAGTCATCAGTATTTATGGTTCAGGAATTTTTCTCAGCCATTTCTGAGGATGAAAATTAGCTGTAAAGAGTGTCACATGTTATTTCCTTTTCACAAAGGAAATCTTGGTTCTTAGTGATTCATGAACGGATTGGAAAAGAAAAAGAAAAAAATGAGTTATATCGATTTAAATGAGTTGTAATGTCTTCCATTTAGTAGGGTTGCAGTCAAGTACAACTTTTCTCCATAACTCGCATATTACCTATAAGGACCCTTGGTGGAATTTCCATTCCCAGCCCAATTCAAAAGCATAATTGAAAAAAGATGTTGTTGGTCTCCAGGTGTTTGCTTGAATTGGCCAACTTCCTTCTTCTTAATTGTGTTTCCCAGGGAAGGGAGGTTTGAAATTGGGTGGTAATTGGTGAGGTTCCTGGCATGGAGAGGTAGTTTGGAAAAGAAGTCCAACCAGTCAGACTGGAGGTCTTTCTTTTTGGGGATTTGGCAGCCCACAATATGGTAAAGATGCATTCACTATCTTTTTTAAAGGAAGATTCAAGATGTAGTAATGAAAAGTCAAAATGTATCTGGACATTATTGATATTTTGTGCCACACCTGTCTCCCTTGAACTTTCTTTCATCTACTTCCCTTTCAAAGTGTAACTCAAAATTCATCTTTTCTCTGATGGTCCCTTAATGACAATACTCATTCAAAATATTACATCTTGGTTTTGATACGATTATGTGTTCCTGAAAGATAATGTGCAAAAAGGTTTATATATTGTCATATTTTAAGTGTAGAAGAATAGTCCTAAATAATTCTTTCATAAAATTAAAAATCTTTTGAAAAAATCAATTTTTAGTCTCTGATGTATTAAATTAAAAATTTCACATAAAATGATTATAGTTACCTTTCTCTTCCTTATCAACTCCTTGAAATAATCTAGAATAAGGGAAGGCAAATTGATTAAGCCTTGTAACAGTTAAAATTTAGGGAGACTGAGGCAGGTAGAAATTAGTTTCTCTCTGCAAGGAGTATTATATTTTTTAGAGGTTTATTAAAGGTTAAAGATTAAAGAAAATACAGAATAAGAAAAACGTGCCTAGACCAGAGTAGCCTAGACAAAATCATCTCACATCATGGAAGAGACATATCTGCTCCAAAACGGAAATCCAAAAGACCCTCAAAAGCCTTTGTAATCAGCTTAAATACCTTCTCGATCTTGCCCACCTCAGAATTCCGTGGGATTACAAAGCATTTTGGGGAAGTGGAGCAAGGACTTGTGGGGATTGAAGTCCAGAGTTCAAATCTCAATTTTACAGCCTGTAGGTCCTACTTCACCATACCCCTCACAACTCTTTAATAATCTTCTTACCCCTCCCCATTTGCTAAATAACAGTGTTCAATCTAATTTGCAACAAAGTTTATTTGCATTTACATTTCCCCAAATTTCTCCCTTCTGTAATTTCTTGTGCTCTTGAAAAATTCTGCTGAGTGAAGTATTGAGGTAAAATTTTTTCTTCTGAGAGAAAAATTATTTGTATTAATTATATTATATATATAATCATAATTAATTATATTAAATCTATCCCTTTCTTATAATGAAAAGGAAGTAGAAAAAAGTAAGCAAAAATTATTTTCAAATAATTAAAAGATGACATTGAAAGATGGCAGAATATTTTCCTCCAAATAAGTCTAAAAGAACTCAAACTGAATATTGAACTGTCAGAGCCAAAGTGAGATTTTTCTCCAAACTAATACAACTTAGAAGGTCAGCAGGAGAGCTCTATGACACCAGGGTAGAGGACAGTCCACAGCATAGCAACAGTAGCTCTAGCAGCAGCTTTGACAGCTCTCAGCCCAGAGACAGTAAGGGGATTGGACAACTACTCAGAAAGATATTACAGGGGACCCTTTACTGGCACTAGGTGCAGCTGGTACTTATTGCCAACTCTATTGCCCTAAATAATACTGGGTCACAGTTCCAGAGTGGAGAGGAGCTCTTGTGATTGGTAACAAGGGAACTGGGGCATTGGTCACAGTCCTAAAGCAAAGAATAGTACTACCACATACAGCTGAAGAAGGTACAGGCTCTCCTCTAAAGAAAAGAGCCCGAACTATGAGATGAATGACCATACCTCTCCAGATGACACCATCTTGGAAGCACTGAAAAATTGTAGACTCCCAGAACCAGCTCTAAAAACAGGATGACAAAAAAGCCTAAGGCTTGGGACAGTGCCTCCCCACCCCTAAGTGAGCAGAGCCCAACTTCAGTGCAAAGTTCAGAATCAAGAAATCGGCTGTAAAAAATAAGCAAACAACAAAAAAATGAAATTGACCATTAAAAGCTACTGTGGTTACAGGGAAGAACAAGACAAATCCAGAAGACAAAAATGTAAAAACAGTTATAATCATCCTCAAAGAAAAATGCTAATTAGACTCAAGCCCAACAACAGTTTTTGGAAGAGTTGAAGAATGAGATGAGTATAGAGGAAAATTTGGGGAAAAGACATGATCATGCAAGAAAATTATGAAAAGAAAATTAATGGTTTAGTAGTAGAGGCATAAAAATGCTTAAGAAAATAACTTCTTAAAAAACAGAATTAACTTAATGGTTAAAGAAAAGCACAAAATTCACTGAAGAAAAGAATTCTTTGAAAAGGTCAAATGGACACATTTGACACAAATTTGACACAAAAATCCATTAATGAAAAGTATCCTTAAAAAGCAGAATTGATCAAATGGAAAAGAGGAATAAAAACTCACTGAAGAAAATTATTTATTAAAAATTAGAATTGGGAAAGTGGAAGCTAATGGACATCATGAGACAATGTGTAAGTGGAATTTTGTGTCCCAGGACTACATTTCCCAGCACCCCACTCTCCTGATGATATAGGCAGGATGTGGATTTCTGTATAGTTCCACCTCTTGGGATGGGGCTTCTAGTCAGGGTTTTTGGCAGGGGTGGGAGCCAGGCAGGCTGCTAGAGCTCAGGCTCTTGTCTCTGCTCAAGAGAGAAAATGAAGTTCTTTCTACCCTCTGGCTCCCTGAAGCCCTAGCTGTAGTTCATTGCTCTGCCTATACATGTGGCACTGACACTGTGTCTAGGGAAAATAACCAGGCAGATACCACTGGAAAGCTAGAGGCTTTGGAAGGGCCTGAGTTAATTTTAACATTGACAACTACTGATGACTTAAATCTATCCCTTTCTTATAATGAAAAGGAAGTGGAAAAAAGGAAGCAAAAATGTAAGGCCAAACAGAAAACTCTTGCTCCCTAGGAGTTTTTATCATCAAATTTGCCAATCTATTCACAAAAATGTTCATTTTGGTACCCAGGGAATTGTGAACTCTGTTAAAAGAGTATGGATGGTCCCTGGCATAGGGGGTTCTACCATAGCCTCTAAAGTATATACAGCCTGCCCTGCCTGTCAAGCATTTAATTAGCACACCTTTGGTGGCAAAGCTTTTGGTAGGCATCCTCTGACTTACACACCTTTTGAACACCCATGAATTGACTTTATTACTATGCCAAAAGCTGAACAGTATACATTTTGTCTGGTCATAGTAGATCAGCTAACCAGATGGACTGAAGCATTTTCTACTACTTGAGCCACAGCAGCTTTTGTTGCCAAAGTGCTTTTAAAAGAAATTATTCCTCACTTTGGGTTTTAAGTTTTCCTTTTTTCTTTCTCCCATTTTTTTGTACCTTAATGACCATGTCAGTAGTACTAAAGAGATTTTTTTTTATTTTGTACTAGCATAATTTAAAATGTCCATTAGCCCTAAATGTAAATGTATATGCAAAAGTTTTAGACTGTGGAAACCTACCATTTATGGGACCTTGTTTGCTGAATGTGTCTGATTCAAGGAGAAGGGATCACAAAGGAGCACAGACTTAGCCTGCAGAGTGCCAAATGTACACTTTTGTACCAAGGGGACTGCCCCCAATTGGTTTTGTTATTTTTTTCTTGTCCCAAATTGTTGTAATTTCCCCTTAGAGACTGCAATGCTGTCTGTACCTTTAGTTGAAAATATTTGGAATTTAAGTTTGTTATGTTTAAATGATACACTGGGACAACTATTCTCCCAAAGGGTCACAGGGGAACTCTGTAAGTGGAATTTTGTGTCCCAGGACTACATTTCCAAGAACCCCACTCTCCTGATAATGTAGGCAGGATGTGGATTTCTGATTAACTCTGTGTCTTAGGAGTGGGGCTTCTGGTCAGAGTTTTTTGGCAGGGGCAGGAAGGAGGCAGACTTCTAGAGCTCTGGTTCTTGTCTCTGTCCAACATCAAGAAACAATGAAACAGGGCACATATAGGTATTTCATTGAATTGAGTGCTAGGACTAGCACTGTGAAGTCCTGGGTTCGAATCTGGTCTCAGAAACTTCCTAACTGTGTGACTCTGGGCAAGTCACTTAACCCCTATTTCCTAGCCTTTATAGCTCTTCTGCCTTGGAATTAATACACAGTACTGATTCCAAGATAGAAAGTATGTGTTTAAAAAAAGAAAGAAAAAGTGAAACAAAGTAAAAAGATTGAAAAAATAGAAGAACATGTGAAATATCTCACCAGAAAATCAGCTGACCTAGAAAATAGATAAAGAACAGAACACTTAAGAATTATTAAACTACTTGAAGAAGCCATAGTCTAAAAAAAGAGCCTTGACATCATAATTTAAAAAATTATCAAGGAAACTTGTTTGGTTATCTTAGATCTGGAGGATAAATAGAATTGAAAAGAATCTATCAATCATCTTCTAAAAGAGAACTCAAAATGAAAACTCCCTGAATTCCAGAATAGCCAAATTCCAGAACTCTCAGGTCAAGGACACATATTATTGGGGCATTTAGAAGGAGTCTTCATAGAGTGCACAGGTGTGAGTCAATTAAATTGAGATGATCACCACTCCCCCACAAAAAAAAAAGGAGGGAGAAAGAAGAGGAAAGAATAATACAGAATGCAAATTTTTTTCTCACATAAAAGAGGCTCCCAAGAAAGAATTTTTATACTAGAGGGGGAAATGACAAATGGCAATGCTTGAGCCTCACTCTTTTTGGAATTGATTCTGTGATGGAAGACTATATATGCATACTCTGTTAGATATAGAAATCTATTTTACCCAATAGAGAGGAGAGAATAAGCGACATGAGGGGTGGTGATAAAAGAGAAGGCAGATTTATGGAGGGAGTGATCAGAAGCAAAATAAACTTTTGAGGAGAAAAAGGATAAAGAGAGAGAAAAGGACAAACAGAAGAAAATAAGATGGAGGAAAATACACAGTTATTAATCATAATGTGAATCAGATGAGCTCGCCCATAAAACAGAAGCATTTAGCAGAATGAAATAGAAACCAGAATCCAACAATCTCTTACAGAGTCATACTAGAAATGGAAAGACACACACAAAGTTAAAATAAAGGGCTGGAACAGAATCTTATGCTTCAGCTGAAGTAAAAAAGGTAGGGGTAGCAATCTTGACCTCAGACAAAGCAAAAACAAAAACAGACCCAATTAAAAGAAAAGAAATTTTCATGGAAGCTACATATTGCTAAAAGTATCATAGATAGTGAAGTAATATAAAATAATTATAACAAGTTTCTCTGATAAAGGTCTCAAATATATAGAGAATTGAGTCAAATTTCTAAAAATAAGAACCATTCCTCAACTGACAAAGAATATGAATGGGCAGTTTTCAAAAAAAAGAAATCAAAGCTATTTGTAGTGACATTTTAAAATGTTCTAAATTACTATTGATTAGAGAAAGGTGAATTAAAAGAACTCGTAGGAACCACCTTACATCTACCAGAAATGACAAATCCTGAAGGGGATAAGGGAAAATAGGTGCAGTTGGTATAGATGACTTACTAGAATTGTGAATTGAACAAATTATTCTAGAGAACAATTTAGAACTATGCCTAATGGGCTATAAATCTGACCCTTTAACCCAATAATACCCCTACTAGGTCTGTATCCTGAAGATAAGAGAAAAAAGGAAAAGGACCTATATGACAAAAATATTTATAGCAGTTCTTTTTGTTATGGAAAAAAATGAAAATTGAGGTCATGCTCATTATTTGGAGAATGACTGACCAAGTTGTGATATATGGTTGTGACAGAAAACTATGGTGCTATAAGAAATGATGAGGGAGTGGTTTCAGAAAAAAAATAGCACACTTAAATTAAGTGATTCAAAAGACAGAGAACTGATGAATTGTGAGTGCAAATTTAAGTACACTTTTCTCACATTTTTTTTTGCTTTTTTGTGATATGGCTAAATATGGAAGTTTGTTTTCCATTTATCAAGTATCATTGATATAACTTTTTTTTAAGCCCTTACCTTCCATCTTAGAAGCAATATTGACTCCAAGGCAGAAGAGTGGTAAGGGCTAGGCAATGGGGGTTAAGTGACTTGCCCAGGGTCACACAGCTGGGAAGTGTCTGAGGCCAGATTTGAACCTAGGACCTCCTACCTCTAGGCCTAGCTCTCAAGCCACTGAGCTACTGAGCTACTGAGCTGCCCCCCATTGATATCATTTTGCTTGCCTTCTCAGTGGACGGGGGGAAAATGTGAGGGAGGGAGAGAATTTGGAACTCAAATTAGAAAAGATTGTTACAAAAAATAAATGATGAATTTGGGGAGAAAGATATTGCTGAACTTTGAGATTTTCTTTCCATTTTAAGACTTTGGCTTTGACATTTGTGATGCTTTAATTATAGGAAAAGGACCAAGCAGCTTCTATTATTCAAGTTGCCCATTGTTTTCCCCATAGGATTTGAGAGACACTGGGGGAGCTGACAGAATTGCATTCAAACCATAGAGAAGGAAAAAGGGAGATATGCTTCTTCCACCCCAAACCAAGCTTCTGTTAATCATTCAATCAACAAATAAGTATTTATGAAGTACCTTCTATGTCAGATGATGTAGTGGGCACTAGGAACACAAGCACAAAGAATCAGTCTCTATTTGCTTACATTGTAATAGATGAGACAGACATACAATTTATGTCCATAGCTATACTGCATAAATATAAAGTTAATCCATGGAAATGTATTCAAAGAAATGCTTTCCAGGTATGTCAGAGGACCGGTGCAAAGGCACAGAGAGATGGGAGTGATATATAAGAAATAGAGATCAATTTGTTTGAATTGCAGTGTGTGGAATAAAGTCATGTTCAAGGAGTTGAAAAATTAATCTGGGGCCAGGTTTGTATAGTATATTAATAGTTAAAAAGAGAAGCTTATATTTTATACCATAAGCCAAAGCAAGTCATATGGTCAAATATGCACTTCAACATTATTTTGGCTGCAGTAAGGTAGACTGGAAAGGTGAGAGACTTGAGGAAGGGAAAAGAAATAGGTTGTTACAATGTTCTAACTAAGAAGTAAGAAAGGCATGAATGGAGAGAATGGGTTAGATTGAAGAGTTGCTAATAATATTGTACAATTTCAAAGAATTCAAAAGTAGCATTTGGGAAAGGTTGAGGATAAATGAGACAAGAATGAGGAAAATGAAAGGGGGTAAATCTTTTTAAAAATTTATTTTCATCTTAAAAAGTACATTTCATGCAAATCAAAACAACTCTGAGGTATCATCTCACACCTAGCAGATTGGCTAACATGACAGCTATGCAAAGTAATGAATGCTGGAGGGGATGTGGCAAAGTGGGGACATTGATTCATTGCTGGTGGAGTTGTGAATTGATCCAACCATTCTGGAGGGCAATTTGGAACTATGTCCAAAGGGCGATAAAAGACTGTCTGCCCTTTGATCCAGCCATAGCACTGCTGGGCTTGTACCCCAAAGAGATAATGGACAAAAAGACTTGTACAAAAATATTCATAGCTGCGCTCTTTGTGGTGGCCAAAAATTGGAAAATGAGGGGATGCCCTTCAATTGGGGAATGGCTGAACAAACTGTGGTATATGTTGGTGATGGAATACTATTGTGCTAAAAGGAATAATAAAGTGGAGAAGTTCCATGGAGACTGGAACAACCTCCAGGAAGTAATGCAGAGCAAGAGGAGCAGAACCAGGAAAACACTGTACACAGAGACTGATACATTGTGGTACAATCGAAGGTGATGGACTTCTCCATTAGTATCAATGCAATCCCTGAACAATCTGCAGGGATCTAAAAAAAAATACTACCCACAAGCAGAGGATAAACTGTGGGAATAAAAACATCGCTGAAAAGCAACTGCTTGACTACAGGGTTGGAGGAGATAAGACTGAGGAGAGACTCTAAATGAACACTATAATGCAAACTCCAACAACAGGGAAATGGGTTCGAGTCAAGAACACATGTGACAACCAGTGGAATCATGCGTCGGCTATGGGAGAGGGAAAGGCGGGGGGGGGGGGGGGGGGAGGGGAGGGGAGGGGAGGAAAAGAAAACAATCTTTGTTTCCAGTGAATAATGTATGAAAACGACCAAATAAAATAATATTTAAAAAAAAATAAATAAATATCCAGAGTCCAACAACAACAACAAAAAAAAAGTACATTTCATATGTGTAGATATAACCCTGCTGTGAAAGGGTCTCTTGTAACACACTCAGGTACACTTTGGAGACTGTCTGCCCAAATCTCTCTGGCTCGTGCTCTCTAGGGGCAGTGTAGGAGTACAATGATCTAAAAGAGTTCTCAGATATCTGACAAAAACTAAGGCAAAAAAGGAACTAAGGGTAGCAAATCAAAAGGTATAGAGAAGGGTTTTTTTACCCAATAAAAACATAGCAATGGCTCAGAGCTCATAGGTAGTCAAGAACAACATCCCACTTGTCACTTGAACCTATACAATTCTTCTGACCCTGATGAAGTCAATAAGTGAAATAGTATTGAGGGAAGAGAAGAGGGCCCAGGATAGAACCCCTCTTATGAGGTACTCACAGTTAATGGGCAGGACCTTGGTGAAACTGGATAGATGAAATGAAGTTTTTTTAAGGATTGGGTGTAGGCAGTAAAGAATCATGTAGTAGAGAGTGAGTGAAGATAAATGAGTGGTGATAACGAGATGGGAACAATCTTCTAGAAGAGAAAGACTATAACAAGATCATTTGTGCATATAGAATTGACCTTGACAATGAGAAGGGTCAATCATCATATGAGACAGGGTTGAAGGAAGAGAGAGCCATTGAAGACATTTTGGTTATGTGAGGTAAGGAGGAAGGGAGAAGAGGGAGCTTTTGGAGAATAGCCTCCATTTTTTTCAGCAAAATATGAGGTAACAGTCTCAGATAAAACAGTGGGAAGATTGTGTCACCTTCCTTTACCTTTGACTTAGAAAAATTATGATAACTCACTTTATATATCATATGAACATAGTTTTGGGGCTAGAAAGGTCCTTAGATGCCACTGAGTTCAACAGCATGTTTTTACAAATGAAGGAACTGAGACCCATAGTGGCTATTTAAAAATGGCTTGCTCAGGGTTAAGTAGTTGGTAAGTATTTGAGATAAGTTTTGAACCTGGGTCTTCCAGAATATTCTGTCTCTCTCTTACTGTCTCTATTTGTCTGTCTCTCACACACAAACACACACATACACACTCACTCACTTACTTTCTCTGTCTCTGTCTACTTCACTCTCTGATGTGAAATAGGTTTTTACTTTTTTTTTTTTAAATAGCAGCTGATGTAACAAGAAGTGAGATATCTGTGCTTAGTGTGTTCAAAGGAAAGTCCTACTGACCTGAGCTGTTTACCTGCGGAATGTTGGCAGCAGCAGACATTTGGAGCCTTCTTTTTTCTGGCAAGGGACCAAAGGAACCTCACCTTTTATGACCAGCAATGAATCCTTGTGCCGTATAGCTAAAGTATTTCTTAGTATGTGACTCTCTTCTAGGATTCATTCTAATCAAGGTCAAGATTTTGAGTGCAAAGGACTTAAGGGGATATTTGACCAGCACTCAAGTTTAAGCCCTTGTCAGCCTAGTGGACTATGTAGCCATCTAATTGATCTTTCACTCTAATCTCTCCCCTTTTTAATCCACATAGCTGTTAAAATGGTATTCCTAAAGGATAAGTTCTAACTATATCATTTCCCCCCTCAATAGACTCCAGTGTTTTCCTATTGTTTCTGGGATCAAATTTAAAGTTCTCTGTTTGGCATTAAAAATCTTTGCTCCAACCTACTATTTCTAGGCTTGTTAGACATTACTCTCCTTTATACACTCCACTGTACCATGTACCAGCCAAACTGGTCTTCTTGATGCTCCTTACAATGACCTCTCTCTTGTCTTTATGTCTTTGCAATCCCTTCTCACCTGTAGCTTTCAGAGATCCTAGTTTCTTTCCAAGCTCAGCTCAAGTATCACATCCTACACAAAGCCTTTCCTTACTCTCCTAGCTTTCTGAAAACATACCCTAGAAATTAACTTTGTATAAATTTTGTCTATACTTTTAGGTGTACATGTTACTTCCATTGAATGTAATCTCCTTGAGGGCAGAGACTGGTTCATTTTTTATTTCATTCCCCCTATACCTAGCACAGTGGATGTGTGATGAGAAGATAGGGAAAAGGGCACTGTGTCTTTCCCCCAGATCATATATTGATTCATTAGCACTCTACAAAAGTGTGTGGGTATTTCTGGGCATGTTACGAACTGATTATCCTAGCAGGTTTCTCCTGTCTTTGTCAGACACAATGCTCCCAAATGCCCACACAAGATTTCAGGTTTCAGAAAAACAGATACATTTCTGTCTTTCTCTTTTCAAACTATCTTTCCAAACTAAGGAGTTTTTTGTTATTGCAGCTTTTCTGCTTTTGACAACATTTGGCATCTTTAAAAAAAAGCTTAAGAAAACAAACCTCCCTGAGTCCAATGGCAACATGTTCAAGTGTGTTTATATTTTCTTGTTTGTATGGAGTTTGTTTATGACTCACTCAATCCCTTTTCCAATTTTTTTACTGTAGGCAGGTTCTGATGGGTGGAACCCAGATGACATCAGATTTTGAGGTTCTCGGGTGATTAAGATTTTGAAAGTCCCTGTGAAACAGCAGCAGTCACTGTCTGTTGATAAGAGACAATAAGAGTCTTCCTTATCCTTATTGCCATTGCCAGCAACTTCCCTGACTTTTAAGGACTACTATTGTTTTAAGGCAGACATATTTGAAAAGAAAGGAAATGTGTCAATATATTTATCACCAAATCCTCTCCTCCCTATCCCCAATCTACAATGCAATCAGATACAATGCAATCTATTAGAGAAGCCATCTCATGCAACCACTTCATTTTACAGATGAGGAAAACTGAGGCCAAGAAAAGTTCAGTGAATTCATCAAGTAAATAGTTGTGGATGATTTGGACCAACGTTATCTGACTCCAAATCTACACATCATCATGATCTCTTTATAGCAGTGAAGAGACAAAAAGATGTGACTCCCTCCAAATTTCACTCCTGACCTTAGCTCAGTTTATTCTTTTTGAAGAAGGAGAGTTTTGACTCTCCATGTTCATTCTTGACAGTTAATAATAAAAACCATGGGCTTCTAATTTAGTAAGGAATTTGGGTCTATTGTTATGGGGTAGAAAAGACTTGTTCTGGTGAGAACACTGAGACAGGAGCCAAAACATCTAAGGCTTGCATCTAACTCAACTGCTTAACAGTTGTCTCATCTGTATAATCTGTATGATGATAATTAAGAGGGCAGTTCTGAAAATTAGATGAAGTTAGGTCAACTAACTAACAAATAAGAGATAGATATAATCATACGAGATGAAATACTTTTGGTTATATAAAATTTTAAAGCTTCTGTTCAACTGAATGAAAAGTTAATGTGGAATATTTATATGAAATTCTTCTGATAAGGGTCTGATATCAAAGTTATATAGTGAAATAAAGCAAATATATAAAATAAAGAGCAATTCCCCAAAAGATAAACAACCAAAGAATAGGGCCTGGAAATTTTCAAATGAAGAAGTGAAATCAACAATCATATGAAAAACAAAAGTTCCAAATCACTAGTAATCAATGACATGAAAATTAAAACAATTCTCATATGTATAGATCATCATTGGCAATGATGATGAAAGATGAAAACAGCTGGCTTTGGAGGGCTCATGATAATGCCCTGCTGGTGGAGCTTTGAACTGCTTCAACCATTCTAGAAAACAATTTGGAAATATATTCCAAAAATCTCTATACCCTTGTTGGTGAACCTATCATGCCAGAGCATGATGGAGGGGGCCACTCCATTCCCACTTCTCCATGTGCACTTGAGGACATTTCCCACATCACCTGCCCCTCTCCCCAGCAGCCCAATGGGAGCACTTCCTCTCTGCCCTCTCTGGGGTAAGGTAGGAGACTCACAAGTGGCATGAGGGTTGCAGTTTGGGCACTCAGTCTCTAAAAGGTTTGCTATCACTGCACTATACTGTGTATAGGTATATATCCCTAAAAAGGTCAAATACAAAAAGAAAAGATCTATACAGAAAATAGTATTTATAAGAGTGCTTTTATGACATCAAAGAACTGGATACAAAGTGAATATTCATTTGGATAATGGCTGAAAAACTTATATATGAATGCAATGGAATGTTAATGAACCATAAGAAATAATATGATGGATTCAGAAAAACTTGGGAAGACTTGTATAAATTAGATGAAATGAACAGATTAGAACCAGGAGGAAAATGAGTGAAAGGGAACTTGTCATTCCCTTTGTCTATTTTAAGTTAATCTAATAGGAACTTGAAGTACCCCTACTTAACACTTAGTAAGTCACTAAGGAAGAAAGTTCATATTTACTTAGTCCTTAACACTTAGTTGGTCCTAAAAGACCATAGGTACTGCCCCATCCCCTGAGAAGTACTAGGCAAATTGAGAAACTTTGTTTGGTTCCTGAGATGTGATAGATCAGCCACAGTGAAAGGAAGGAGAAACCAGAGAGATAGGAAGGGATGCAGAGAAAACTGCTTATAACAGTCATCTGAGGACAATCTGATTCACTTCTGCTGCCTTGGTGGCTCTTGCTGAGGAAAAACTTCTACACTGGTGTCTTCTGCATTGGAGGGATTCTTTTGTGTTGGAATTCTGTGTTGGAGATTAATTATGTGCTGATAAGACTCTTGCTGAAGAGACTACCGTAACTCCTAGTTGGAGATTGGGACCTGGGAGAGCCTTTGTTAGAGTTGAGCTAGATTTCTTGGTTTGGCAATTATAAGGTATTTAGCTAGGCAATATTTTCTATTTCCTTCCTACATTTCTCTCTTTATTATCTCTAACCTGCTCTAATAAAGCTACTAAAGCTACTAACATACCCATAGTTTAATTTTTTATTTTTATCAATAGCAACCACAATAATTCTTTTTAACTCATAAATTTAGTCAAACCATTTTTAACCCTTATAAATGTTAATGAAGACCACATAACATAAAAGAAAATAATTTTGAGGGACTGCTAGGTGGATCAGTGGACATTTTGGATTCAATTTTGGCCTCAAACACTTCTTAGCTATATATAACCCTGGGTAAGTCACTTAATACCAATTACACACTTAATACCAATTACAACTCTTATGGCTTGGAATTACTACTTAATATTGATTATAAGATAGTAGGTAGTGGTTTTAAAAAAGGGAAAATAATTTTGAATGACTCTCAGATTCTAATCAGTACAGTCCCCAATTATTTCTACAGAAGATCAGTGATGGAACATGCCACTCATCTCTCAGCAGAGATATAATGGATGGGAGCTGCAAGACAGATATATTTTCAGATATGGTCAATGTATTTGTCTTGATTTATTATACTTCTTACAAGGTTCTGTGGGAGGGAAATGAAGTTAGTGGATAACAATAGAAATGGGGAAAGAATCAACTAACATTAAAAAAATACACCAAAGAAAACAAAAAGAAAAAATAGATCAAAGAAATAAAAGTAGAAAAGCAAAACTAACAGGGCCAAATTCTCTCTCCTTTCTACTCCCAGTCCTCAATACTCCTCCTTAAAAAACAGAGATAGCTTAGTATAATTCAAATCAGGTAAACACTCTGAAAATCTTAAAGCACTATATAAATTCCAGCTATTATTATTGTTATAGCATTGTTAATGTTTTCTCCTATGAGATTAGAGCTGAGAAATAATCCAATAATTTCACAAGGTCACCAAAGAAATCCATGTAGGTCAGTGACATTTATCCACCACCGATTGTGCTGAATTTAAACTGATGACTTACTCATAAAAGACTTGGTGTCTATTTTCTCTCCAACCAAGTCATTCAGTCCCCAAAGAGATGTGCTAATCCCTCTGTCTACTCCTGATATGACAATGCAATATTATCCTTCCTAACTGATTTTTTTCTCTTACTATATTTTCTGCAAGGAATTTCAGGAAGTATGAATTGGTAACAAAACAAATGGGAACCATATCTTGAATTAGACCATTTGGAAAATAGGGCCACTGAAATTAAAGCACAAGATTCCTTAACTTCTACCACTTATGTAATCCATTATGCTCAGAGAGGATGCTTGGCCTCCAGGCTATTTATTATAACTCAGTTTTCTTATGTCATCTGGGAAAATTTAGCCATAAATGCAGCAGCTACACAAGCCAAATTACTATGTTTCTCATAACCACCTAATGTGCTGATCTGTTTTGGCTGGGTCTCTTTTTAACAGTGTGCAGAATAGTATGAGGCCTAAACTCAAGTCTATACTGACAACTCTGCAGGAGTGAACCAAGAATCACATGGAACAGGTATCATCAAATTTTGCGTTATTTAATAAGATGCAGCTGCTCAGCTTACACCCCAAGGGCTGCCCTAACATTCCTAGATCAAAGGGAGTTCAAAAGAAGAAATGAGACTAATTCAGTGCAGGAAAGTTGCCTGGACAATATAGTTCAGTTCATTCTTTTACAAATATGTGAATTAATGAATGAAGACCCTAAAATTAAAAATCCCCAGGCTCATTATTCAGCTTTAAGAAGGAATCTACCAATGAGAAAAGTATATTCACTTATGAAGGAGGATGTTTTCATTATATTAATCTAAAAATTTTCAGTCAGCTTTCATTTTTAAATATACTATTGCAAATGTATTACATAAATCACTTAATTCCTTCCCATAGATTCAAATTATTAGCTAGCCTACGATTTTGATAAAACCTCAAGAAAAGGAGAATGATTAAGGCTGGCATAGTAAACCAGGGATGGGCAAAGAGAAGTTGAGGATCCTTTTAGAATTAGTGAACTATCTGGGGGTTTTTGTTTGTTTTGAATGCTTTAATGACAATATTTCAGTATTATTGATTTCCTTTGTAATTTTTTAAGATGTATTTAAAAACATTATTATCAGATTCCCAAAGGGGTCCATAATACAAAAATAATTAAGAACCTATGTCTAAGAGAGCCTTTAAACACAAATTCATTCTAGGTCAGTAACAGGTTACTTGTTCCACTTCTGTTGCTTGATGGTCAGCTGTGTGAGAAGCTGGTTAGAAGAATCATTTTCTAAATAGACATAGGCCCAAGTTATGATCCACACCATTTTCATCAGATCTCAGTAATCACCTTTTCTTGAATGGCTGTGCATTTCAATAGTTTGCATTTGCATAATGTTTAGGATTTACAAAGTGTCTCATATATATTGTCAGTTCATCTTCAAAATAACCCAGTGTGGCAAATAGGGGTATAATATAATTAATTCAATTTCATAGATGAAGGTATGAGTTTCAGAAGATGTTAAGTAACTTGGTCCAACTCATATAGTTATTAAAGTGGTGAAGCGATTGAAAGCCAAGGTTTTATTACTACAAATTCGATGTTCTTTTTATTCTACAACTGCTGGATAGCAAATAGTCTTGTAATTTCTTTCCCTTTGACATTCAGACAGTTAATAAATATGAATTAATGGCTTACTATATGCCCAGATTGTGTGCTAAGTGCTGTGGATACAAAGAAAGTAAAAGACAGTCACAGTTTAGTGAGGAGACAACATACAAACAACTCTTCACAAAGAGGGTATATACAGCATATATAGGAAATAATCAACAGAGTGAAGACCATATAATTATTAGGGATAGGGAAAGACTTCCTGTAGAATACAGGGATTAATCTGGGACTTGAAGAGAGCCAGGAAAGTCAGGAGGAGGAGGTGAAAAAGGGAAGAATATGTAATGTATAAGAGTAAAGGAGAGCATTCCAAGCTTGAGAAACAGCCAAGAGAAAAGTCCAGAGTCCAGAGAAGGAATGTCTTGCTCAAGGAACAGAAAGGAAACCACTATCACTGAATCAAAGAATATGTGACACAGAGAGGTATAAAGTATAACAAGACTACAAAGAGGAATGGATTTAATTACAAAGAGTTCTTTATACCAAATGGAGAATTTGACCCCAGAAGTGATAGGGAGCCATTGCAGCTTACTGAGTAGAAATGTGACATGGTTGGACCCAGCCTTAGGTAAATTACTTTGCTGCATGAATAAAGGAAAGACTGGAGTGGGAGAGACTTGTGGTAAACTAACCAATCAGCAGACTATTTCATCATCAGAGGAGAGAAGGAAGTATATTTAAGAGATGTTGCAAAGGTAAAAATCAATGGGCATTGGCAATAAATATGGGGGAATGAGAGAGAGTGAAGGGTAGAGAATAACACTTAGGAAGGATAATGGTATCCATAATATGAATGGTATCCCCAAAATAGGGAATATTTGAAAAGGGAGAAGTTTAAGGGAAAGATAAATACTTCAGTTTTGGGAACACTGAATGTAAGATGTCTAAAGGACATCCAATATAAGATTATATATTATGAGATGTCTGAAATGCAGCTGTAAATGCAAGAGGTGAGCAAAAGAGATTGGACTAGCTTAGTAGATTTGAGAATCATCAGGATAGAGGTCATTAATAAATCCATGGGAGCTGATTAGTTTAGCAAGTTAAATAGTATAGAAAAAGAAGAGAAGGCCCATGACAGAGTCCTATGGGATACCTATAGTTAGTGTGCATAACTTTGATAGATATCCAACAAAGGAAACTGAAGTGTGATCAGAGGAGCACTGAGAGAGTGGTGTCCCAAAACCCGAGATGAGAGTACTAAAGAGGAGAGAGTGCTCAATTGTGTCAAAAAATATGCCAAAAGAGAGGTCAAGAGGGTTGAGAATTGAAAAAAAGGAGATCACCATTAGCATTAGAGAGAGCAATGTCAGTCGAATGATGAAGTTGGAATCCAGACTATATAGAGTTAAAAAGAGAGAGAAAAGAGGAAGTGGAGGCAGCCATTATAGATTACCTTCTCAAGGAGTTTAGAAACAAAATATAGAAGGAAAAATGTAATAGGGTGTTGTATGGCGGGAATTAACATGGGAGTAAAAAAATGCTTTCTCACACACACATGCACACACACACACACACACACACATACACACACAGAAAGAAAGAGAAAAAAGAAATCATCTCCAAACAAAAGAAAACAGAGGAGCATGTCTCACTGGTATAAGAAGAGAAAACCTAATCAGTACAGAATTTGTGAGAACTGACAGAACTCAGACCAGCCCAACACATTGCAATTCTGCCAGGAGCAACAACATTAAGAATGAGTCAAATCCAAGCCACTCAACACAGGCAGTGAGGACAGGAAACCTACAAACTCTCAAGTGACAGCTGAGCATCTGAGGCAGCAAGGGAACAGAGTGGGGACCTATGAACTGTTGGAATCTACTCCCTCCCTCATGGCAGCTGAAGATCTAAGACAGCAAAGCACAGAGCAAGGGACTTGCCCAGCCCAAGCCACTTGGCAGGGGTAAAGAAGCTATCCTTAGGACCATCCCAGGCCACAAAACAACAAGGGGAATTGGTAATATGAAGTGCTAAAAATAGCTAGTCAAAACAGCTCCTAACATCCCCAGAGCAAACCACCCCTTTACCACAAACATGGCCACCTTCTTGACAAATATACCACAAGAAACAAAGGTAACTAGGCCTGCTCCAATTACCAGAGACGAGTACCCTGCAAGTTTGAAGCAGTACTCTCTCTACCCCAGAAACAAAGAAAAACCTCAACAGATTGATAAGGTAATGGGGAAAAATAACTAGGAAGATGAACAAAAGACAAAAACAAAAACAAATCTTGCTCTTATAAAGTTACTTTAGTGAAAGGAAAGACCAAAATATGAACTCAGAAAAGGACAACAATGCAAAAAAGGAAATATGTGATACTTCAAAGGAAAGTGTGTTAGGATGTCAGGCATCAGGCCCCAAAAGAACTCCCAGAAGAACTTTGAAAGAATTTTAAAAAATCAAATAAGAGGAGAATTGACAAAAAACAACATCTGGGGGAAGAAGGGGAATTCACCAAAGAAATTAACTCCCTAAAAACTAGAAAACAACAAAAGAAGTGGTGACACAAAAGTACATTGAAGAAAACAACTCCCTAAAGAATAGAATCAACAAATTTGAAATGGAAAGGGGGTGGGGGAATACTGAAGTAAACAACTCTTTAGAGAATAGTATTGATCAAATAGAAAAGGAATCACAAAAGCTCAAAAAATTATAACTACTTAAAAAAGAGAATTAGACAAATAGAAATTAATGAATCCATAAGATATTAGAAAAAATAAGATAATTTTTTAAAATAAAAAAATAGAAGAAAATCTAAAATATTTTTTCTGGAAAAATGACCAACCTGGAAAATTAATCCAGTAAATATAATCTAAGAATCATTGGAATACCTGAAAAGCCATGATTAAAAAGAGAGTCTGGACACCATATAACAAGAATTAATCAAAGGAAAACTACCTTTATGGCCTTAACAAGAGGGGGGGGAGGAAATTGAGTGAATCCATCAATCACCTCCTGAAAGATACTCCCAAATAAAATAACTCAAGACTATTGGAGTCAAATTCCAGAACTCCCAAGTCAAGGAAAAAGTTCTATAAGCATCCAAAAGGAAACAATTCAAATATTATGGAGGCACAGTCAGGATTACACAGGACCTAGCACCTTCTACATTAGAAGGTTAGAAGGCATGGAATATGATATTCCAAAAAGCAAAGGATCTGGAAATACAACCAAAAATTACATACCCAGAAAAACTAAGCATAATCCTCCAGTGGGGAAAACATGATGTTTAATGAAATAGAGACATTCCAGGCTTTCCTGACCAAAAATAAACAGAGATGAAAAGAAAATTTGATGAGTAAATTTATCACTCAAGAGAAGCATAAAAAAGTAAAGTGAAAATGTAAGAGTTTTGATAAGGTTAAACCAAGTACATTCATACCTGAGAAGGTGGTAGTTGAAATAATTAAAATACCAATGATACTTGAGATACAGAAGGTACTTAAAAATATGAAAGATACTTAAATACTTAAGATGCTTAGGAACTTTAGCACTATTGGAACAATGAAAAAGAGTATATGTAGAAAGAAGAAAGCTTAATAAGATAGGCTGATATCTACCATCTCCCTCCAAAAAAAAAGAAGGGAAAGAGGAGCATATGGGGAGAAGAGAAAAGGAGTTAGAAGGGGGTAAACTATCTTTCAGTAAGAAGTGCATAAGAGGCAAATACAGTGGAAGAGAAGATAGGGGACACAGCAGGCTATGCTTGAACCTTACTCTCATCAGAATTAGCTCACACTGGGAATAATATCCATATTCAATCAGCTATAAAAACCTAACTAATGAGCTAATGAGTTAATTACAGAGATATAGAATGATTGTTGAAGTAGCAGTGAGGACCCAGGTGAGGTTATGTATAGATTGGGCCCTGTCAGGAAATTGTGATAATAGAAAGGGAGAATAAGTCATGGGAAATGAGGAAATCAATTAACTAGAAGGTTGGGATGTTTGGTGAAATATTGTGTATTTATTGAAGTCCCCTAAAGATAAATGTCTCTCTAAGATGGGGGCGGGCAATAGAGAGGAGAGAAAGATTATGAACCAGCTACTAAATTTATTGAGGAAGGAAGGGCAGTGTTCTGGAAGTCTGTAGTTGACAGCTATGAGCATTTATATGAGTAATGGAAGTAGATTTGCATGAATCACAAAGGATAGAAGTTATTGTATGATGGTAATAGGGAGAGAACCTTAAAGTGATAATGGGAAACTATTTCAATTCCACCTCCATTTTTGAATAAGAGGAAATGTGTGAAAGTGTAGTCAGTGCTAGAAAAGACTCATCATCAGGGTCTCTGTAAAAAACAGAAGATGGATTGAGTAGATGAGAAAAAGATTTAAGATGAAGGCAAGTTTGTTGACTATGGAGCTGGCATTCCAGAAGACAAAGTGAAAGGGCTAGGTAAATTTGGCTGGGTCTTTAGGAGTGAGTGAATTAGAGGGTATAGGAATAAAGAATAACCTAATTTGGGATAGGAATGAAATTTAGATGAAGACTTCTAGTGTTTCAGAATCACTGAAATGTAGACAGTAAGAACAGAGGGGAATTTGTGAATCATTAAGCAAAAAACTTTGAGAGATTTTCAAACTCAATAATATTATGGTCTCTGGGGGAATTCCTTTAAAAATCTTGGGCAATTAAGGTGAAACAATGAGAACTTGGAGCAGAAAGAATAGTGATAGACTCCTTTTGCCAAGGCACAAAACTGGATGGAATGTCATCTTCCCCCCCAATCGTGGCAGTGGGAGATTGGGTTGGCACTTCTCTTCTCCCAGAAGCTGGAGATTAGGCAGGACAAATGTGGTAGTAATGATATCTTTTACATATGTCTCCATCTTAATTCTTGCAGTGACCACTCTCATTCAGAACTTAATTATCTTAAGTCTTTATTTTCTCTAATCTATTCCCCACTGTGCTGTTGAAGTGCTTTTCCCTAAGATTAGGTCTGACTAGGTAGTCAACAAGCATTTATTAAGTGCCTTTCATGTACCAGGCACTATGCTATATATTGGGTATAGAACGAAAGGCAAAAAAGATCTTCTCTGTCCTCAGAGAGCTCACCATATAATGGAAAAGACAAGCAAAGATCTTTGTTTGCACAAACAAGAGATAGATAGATAGATAGATAGATAGATAGATAGATAGATAGATAGATAGATAGATAGATATAGATATAGATATAGATATAGATATAGATATAGATATATGATAAGTAGGAAATGATTAAGAGAGAGAAACCACAAGAAGTAAGAGGGATTAGGAAGGTGGGATTTTAGTTGGAACTTAAAGGAAGCCAGGGAAGCCAGTAGTTAGAGATGAACTTTCATGGCTACAGGGAATTGGTTTGTTAGGTACCACTGCCAAGTGGGCCTTTTTAATCCTGGGAATCGTTTTTTTTTAGAATCTGTCCAAGCTTTAGCCAGGAGAAAGAAATATATACACTTGAAGTATGGATCCTGGTCAGGCTTGGGAGACAATAGCTTTCACTTTTAAGTGATAAATATTTTTCTTATGCCTATATTTGGCTGGCCCATTGTTTAATGGAGATGTACAATATAATTTTCTTTTTGACTTTTTTCTTTAGATTTTGTTTTAATTTATATCTTTATAAAATACTTCATTTCTTTCAAGAACCCTTGTGTCCTTGTGGCCAAGCCATTTTTTTCCTCTGAAATTCTGCTTGTAGTTGTGGATTTCCTCCCTTCCCTAAGGTTTTCTTCTTGTCAATGCTTGACGTAATATTTTTGCATAGAGTTTTATATCTTCTACTTACTCATATCTCTAGACTTAGTTCTTGATTTAAGTCTTGGCATCAGGGCTACACTCTAGTCTTCCAACAATTAAAAGATGTGGCCAAGCCTTATTTGGTCCTAATATCACTTTCCTGGGTTCCTACCCCTGACATCCATGGTCACTTGCTGAGAGCACTGGCAGGCATCAGTATCTCTGGACAGAGTTCTACAGTTCTTTGTCCCTAATCACAGCATTGAATAATATTTTGACCCTCTTAGAATTTCCTTGATCATGATGGCAAATGGACTTTTGCCTCATTGGGGTATTCATTGATTAAGGTACTGGTTAATCTTTTGCCTTCCTCCACAGGCTTTCTTGTTGTGTACTCTTCTGTTCCTTACCCGGCTGAACTTCCACTGTCAGCATATGGTTTGTGGTCTTCTTCTCTCCTCTGACCTCTACTATCTATAACCCACTGATACTTCACTGATCAGAGTATTGAGTAATTTTCAAATCTCCACTAGGACTTCTCTGGTCCTGATTATTCATTTGTCCCCTCTGGGATTACCCCAATCAAAGCTTTGAGTGATCTTTGTTTCCTCTATAATGTTTCCTCAAAGAGGGCCCTGGTGGTAATTTTGTACTCAATGAGACTTTTTTTTAATTAAAGAGCTTGTTAGTTTCTGTCCCACCAGGGGATTCCACAGTAAGGGCAATACTGTGGGTTTCTGGTTTCATTCTAGCTTTTCTGGCAGGAGTCCTTCTTCCACTAAGCATATTTACTGGCTGTCTTTTTGGTGTAATCCTAGGTTGGATGAAGAAGTTTATTGATATTTCTGGTTAGATTTCTTGGTCATTGTTCAATTTCTTCCTAGGCGACTGCTGAAGTAAATGTAGAAGACTTGGACTCTAGTATGACCTATCATGTCACTATCTTATCTGGAAGTCCATTTCAAGGATGAGTTGGAAAAATTGGAAAAGGTTAGCTTGCAAAAGGAAAGACTTAAATGGATCATGGTAATTGGCTTCAGATATGTAAAGCATTTCCTATGATTTTACTTTTTTGCATGGCCACATAAGGTGAAATTAATGCAGTTTGAAATAATTGTCTTGTACCAGCTTATATCCACCAGAATGACTAACATGACAAAAAAAAAAGGAAAATGATCAATTTTGGAGGGGAAATGGAAATTTTGGGATACTAACACATTGTGGGAGGAGCTGTAAACTGATACAATGACCATTCTGGGGGGAAAGCAATTTGTAACCATGCCCAATAGGCCATAAAATTGTGCATAGCCTTTTCCAGCAATACCTCTATGAGATCTGAATCCCTGAAAGATTAAAGGCAGTGGAAAAGAACCTACTTACTCAAAAAATATTTATAGCAGCTCTTTTTGTGGTGGCAAAGAACTAGAAAGTGGTGGGATGTCCATCCTCAAGTTGGGGAATGGCTGAACAAACTGTGATATATATTTGTAATGGAATATTGTTAAGCCATAAGAAATGACAAACAAGATGATCACACACAAAAAACCAAACCTGAAAAGATTTATATGAAGTGATGCAAAGTGAAGTAAGAAGAACCAAGAAACCATTGTACACAGTAACAACAATAATGTATGATCAACTGTGAATAACTTAACTATAATCAACAAAGCAAGGATCCAGGATAATTCTAATTCCATGACAAAAAAGGGTATTCACCACCAAAGATGAAACAGATGGGGTCTGAATGCAGATTGAAACATAGCATTCCTCATTTTATTTCCTCTATGAATTTTTCCCTAGTGTAAGCAATGTCTGTATTTATAATGTGACAGAATAAAAATATGTATTTTGTAATAATATATGTACAACTTATATTTCCTACCTTCTTGGGGAGGTGGAGGGAATGAGAGAGAGGAAGAGAACAGGGATTGCAAAATGTCAAAAATATTTAAAATTGTTCTGACATGTAATTTGTTAAAAAATAATAAAGAAAGAATAATGATAATAAGGATAGGGACAAGAACTGGATCTGTGATTTCTTTGCTATAGGAAACTCCCAAGTAAGGAAAACCTCTCCATCAATATAGATCAGTATTTTCTTTGCATCTTAGTCTTAGAGAGTTGTTTTGAGTTTTGAGACTTGGACTACCCACTAATTATAAGAATCACAATAAAAGCAGGAATAATAATAAAATGTTTTCTAAAATAATGAAATATTTATAATACTTAAGTTACATATCAAATAGCATATTTATTCATAGGAAATAAGTGTAACTGAATGAGTAACTACTTATCCTATTCCTTCTGCAACAGCATCAACTAGCCTGTGAGAGTTCTTATAGTTTTGACTCTTGGGACCTTTTTCGTTTTCTCTCTCTCTCTCTCTCTCTCTCTCTCTCTCTCTCTCTCTCTCTCTCTCTCTCTCTCTCTCTCTCTCTCTCTCTGTCTCTCTCTCTCTCTCTCCCCCCTATTATTATTTCTAAGTTTATATGTTATATTTTTAGATAAGAAGGTACTGATTCTGTTCTACCTCCTTGCCCAAACTAGGGTTTTCCTTACTCATAGGCAAATTTTTGGGGAGGTGGAGTGGTTATTTCCATTGTGTCTTCTCCCACAGAAGCATGACTTTCTGAGCTATTCTCTAATTCATACAGCCAGTTCCCATGAGTGAATAGTCTCCTTTCCTTTTAGACTCATCATTACCTTTTTTTTTCTTTTTTCTTGCTCCTCAGGTTATCCAACTAACAATTCAATAGGTGAAAGATGGTCTCCATAAATTTTATATTACCTTATGGTATCAGTAGTTTGGTGCCTATCTATATTAGAAATTCAGCTCATTCAGATAATCTTTGAATTTTTCAATGAAAACCCACTTCAAAACTAAGCAAATGGAAGAATGTTACACTATCATTAAATCTGCTCACAAAGACAATCAGTTTTTGGTGATTATCACTCTCTCAGAACAATTCTATTCCTAAACCTTCCAAGCTAACATTTGTATGCAGAAAAAAACTTGATTGTTAATCAAATCATATAGATTGATATAGATATAAAAATACATATTGCTATTGTTGTTCATCCTTCATTTCAAAAAGAACCAATGACATTACAAGGTGATGTTTTTAATTGTTTGTGAATTGGTTTTAAATGAGAATAAGTTGCACAAAGTCATCAGCTCACTGTCTTCCAGAGTCATCAAAATCCAGTGGCAAGACTAAAGTCAAGATGCCTGTTGATGGCTGGAGATGCAGTGGATGTCATGGCATCTTTGATGCATGACCAAGTTCTAAGAGGTTCCACAGTTCCTTCATGGCCATTGGAACAAATGGTTTTCATCCACCTAATCAACCTCAGGGGAAAGTCTTCACATGTTTTGGCTAGACAGCCTCATAACTCATGGAAGGGTTTGAGACCTGTTAGTTACCCTCCACCTGGTTTATCCATCTGCAAAGATAGTTTTACCAGGATGTGGATACTGTGCATGTCAGGCCTACAGCTTCTTGGAGCCACAAGTAAAAGGTGGATATCAAAGGTCAATAAGCAACACTGAAAAAGGCTTGGTAAGTCTCCTACCAGAGGAACTAGTCTTTCCTGAACACCCCAAACACATACTTACCTACATATGTAGATACATGCATATATATATACATACATACACTCAAGCACATATACATATATGTATAAAATTATATATGACAAATTATTTGTGTGTGTGTGTCTTGCTTTAACATGGTTGTGTGCATGTTGGCTCCCAGATTGTGACTTCCTTAAGAGTAGGGTTTGGTTTTTGTCTTTCTTTGCAGCCCTGGCACTTAGCACAATACCTAGTACATATTAGATGTGCAATAAATGTTAGTTGAATGACTGGCTGACAAAGAACTGGAAACAAAGTAAATACCGTTCAGTTATAGAATGGACAAAGAAATTGTCGGTTATGGATATAACTGAATATTTCTGTGTTATAAGTAATGAACATGAGGAATACAAAGACTTATGGAAAGATATATGAAGCAGAACCAGGAAGATAGTATATACAATGACTAATCACATAAATGGAATGAAGAAGAAAACAATTTAAACTGAATGCTGTGATCAAAAATAAACTTCAATAAAATAAATGGATATCCATAAGCTATCAATAATAAGAAGAAATGTGAAAAGATATTTACCCAACTTACCCCATGTAGATGTTGGAGGCAGTGAGGTGGCTCAGTATATAGAGAGCTAGATCTGGAGATGGAATATTCTGTGTTCCAATCTGGCCTCTGACATTTCCTAGCTGTGTGATCTTGGCCAAGTCACTTAACCTCCATTGCCTAGACTTTATGGCTCTTTTGCCTTAGAAGCAACACATAAAATCAATTATAAGATGGAAGGTAACGGTGTGAAGAAAAAAAGAAAGTGAATGGATTTTATGGACACAGAATACTACATATAATTTAAAATTGTTTTGATGTAGATTAGTTTTATATAATGTTTCTTCTTTTTAAATTCTTTATTATAATTTATTTTTATAAATTCATTAATTCTTATATTTATTATCAATTCTTTATTATTGTAATTTTCATTTCTTTAGTATCATTTAATCCTTTATTCTAATCCTTTAATATAAATTATGAGAGAAGACATAAGGAGAGGAGTAGACTAGGAAATGTAAAAGATATAAAAACAAAAAATTAAATATTTTTAAAAGAAATAAAATTATAATACTACTACTCTCACCTGAAGGCTTTTATCTCACTTTAATTAATGATTGAATACATTTTTCTTGAATACAAGACTTAATTTTAATTCCTTGAAACTAAGAAATTTTGTCTTTTTTTTGTTATCAAACTAAGGGAGGGAAGATCTTTCAATAAGAGAAGTCTTTCCTTTTTCACCTTTCAGCAGATCAAAAGATGATTAAGTAGGATGAGTGATTAAAGAGTAAATAATTGGTTTCTAGGAAGAGATTTTCACCAAGGTTGAAAAACATTTACTATTCTTTGTAAGTAAGTAAAAAAGCTAAATTTAAGCTGTGTGCCTTTGTTTTATTCACTGTGGAATTCTGTCTTGGGGGTTCATGATCATTATAAAATGTGAGTGGAAACTGCTTAGAAGAGAAAGTATCTCAATTAACTGGGGTAACTATTTGTGACTATCCAAGTTGAAATGTAGAAATATTAATAAATTGTCTCTGACAAAAGGGCTAAAATGAAGAGTACAGTGTTTTCTGCCATGGTGGTCTTCAAGAAAAGGATGGTTGTTTTGGATGTATTGTCACACTTTATCAGGTATGACTTGGACTGATGAACCTATTCTAAATCTGAAATTCTGTGATTCTGGTCCAGCTATTCTCACCAACATTTAACTTCAAAAGTACCATTTCTACTTCCTTATGCTGAGCTATTAAAATCCAATCATGTTTGTTAACAATGGCGAGACTATATCACTATAGAAATGCTGGAATTTTAAATCTTTTTGTTGTCCTCTTTCTAGTTTTGACTGTAAATCCTCTCCAGAACAAAGGATTAGCTGGGTCCCATAACAAGCTTTCTACAGGCTCATTTTCCTCTTCACTGTTTTTCTTTACTGTAAGGCAATAATCTTATGATTTTCCTTCATATTTCTCTAGAAGATTATATTCTAATCCAGTGGTTTATTTTATATTATACTCTAATTCTTGGTTTATGTGTCCCATTACTTGGCAGAGAGAGCAATGATTATTAGTCACCATGGTTTCTAGCCTCATTTGACCTTGTAGTGATGACTTCTTTACATTAGTTGACCTCTAACTTATGATTATCAGGTTTGATGTCCATATATTTATCCATTGTCCATTTTTAGTTGACCATTTGCTTAAATACAATGATTTGGAGCTCTTGTGATTTTCCACAGTATTATTTTCTCATTTTTATCCTTTATTTTAATTTAAGATAAACCTTTCTTCTTACCATTTAATGACTATACACCTTTTCTATAAAGAAAATACAAGAAAATATTTATTTTTTTTCCAATAGTATAGTCAATTATTTTGTATGTTTTTTTTTTAATTTTGGTGTTTCTCATATCCAAGATCCTCCAATTCTTCTATGATTATTGATAGTTTTGATTTCTTTATTAGAAAACTACCTATCCATATCCCTTGACCATTTGCCAATTAAGGGATGATTTTGATTTTTTATAAATTTGACTTAGTTCTTTGTATATTTGGGAAATTAGATCTTTGCCAGAGAATTTTGTTATAAAATTTCACCCGTTTGTTGCTTTCCTTCTAAATTTGGTTGCATTGACTTTGTACAAAAAACTTTTTAATTTAATATAATCAAAACTTTTCTTCTGCATCTTCTAATGTTCTCTGTTTCTTGCTTTTCCTTCCCCATAAATCTGACAGGCATACTATTCCATGTTTACCTAATTTACTTATATCTCTCTTTATGTTTAAATCATGTACCCATTTTGACCTTATCTTTATATAGGGTGTGAGCTATTGATCTAAACCTAGTTTTTCCCATGCTGTTTTCCAATTTTCTCATCAGTTTTTGTCAACTAGTGGGTTCTTATCCCCAAAAGGGATCTTTAGATTTATCAAACACAAGCTTCCTAAGGTCACTTACCCCAAGTCTATTCCACTGATCCTCCTTTCTGTCTCTTAGCCAGTACCAGATTATTTTGATGATCATTGCTTTGCAGTACAGTTTAAGACCTGGCACTTCTAGACCATCATCATTCACATTTTTTTCATTAGCTCCCTTGATATTTTTGATCTTTTGTTTCTCCAGAAGAATTTTGTTATTGTTCTTTCTAATTCTCTAAAATAGTTTTTTGGTAGTTCGCTGCCAACTCTTCTAAAAGAAGTTATTGCTGATATGCAGGCATAAATCTGAATAATCTACAAATCATTTCTTTCATTTATATTATTTAACTACATTTCCCAACATTTGGGCTGTTATACCATGTCTATATCATGTTATACCATGTCTTCTTATTAAAATCACTATCAAAATATATCTTGCCTTGAAAGATTTTATCAAGTTCTATGTGTGATTTCTCTACTTTATCTCTGGATTAAATATTACTGTATGGCTGCAATTATCTTTGTATTGATCTTTTGATTCATGCATAAATTGAATGCTGCCAGATAAAATGATCAGGTGTCTCATGAAATAATTTTTCTTTTTACCTTTGGGGGTACAAAAGAAAGCTATTCCTCTAATTTCTTTATTCATCTCTCTGAGAACAAACAGTAAGGCAATTGTTTATTTATCACATTTTTGTCTTGTGGTTTCATTTTTAGTAAAACTGTGTAAATATGGATATGATTTACCTCTTTTAGTAGTATAACAACTTGTTGATCATTGAACAAAAATCTTCCATTAGGACAACTGATTTCTAAGCAATTATTTATAGACTATTAAAGAACTGTACTTCAAGGATAACTAGGTAGCAATGGTCACACAGAACCAAGGAATATGTGTTTTTCTCTGTTTTGAGTCTCTCTGGCCAAAGAATACATTTACAATAAAATTGTTATTACTAAGTATAACAATAGCTAATATAGCTACCTTTGTAACATCCTGTATCTGAACAGCAGTGTTCACTTTATGCTTTTGATCTACCCTCAGTTAGTAGATTTTATCATGTATGTAAGAATTGTCTTAGAAACTACACTAGAAACTCTTCTAGAATAGATCTAGTCTTCTCTTTATTATGGACATTACTCATTCTGTCTAATCCAATTCCCCATAACCATGCTTCTGTGCCTATTAACTAATTTATTAGTCTTCTTCACAAAGCAAAATCTTACACTTCTTCTATTTCCTCATTTGTTTGCATGTTATATACCCTAGTAGCACATATGCTTTAAATTTTTTTAAACCCTTATCTTCCAACATGGAGTCAACACTGTGTATTGGCTCCAAGATAGAAGAGTGGTAAAGGCTAGGCAATAGGGGTTAAGTGACTTGCCCAGGGTCACACAGCTAGAAAGATCATATATGTTTTATAAGTGTAAGGACTGACATTCTTGTCTACTCAGCTTCTCAGAGTACATTGGGCTTTCAGTGTAGAGTGCCTTCTACCTAACCAAATCACAAACCCATCATGGTAGAGTGGTTTATTGAAAAGAACACTTAAACATGGAGTCAGAATACCTATGCTTGAATATTGGCTCTACTGCTTGACTTTAGAGAAGTTGGTTTAAAACTCTGGGATCCAGCTTCCTCATCTGCAAAATGAAGTGAATGGACTAGATGAGACCCCTTACACTTAGCACAGTGCCTTGCATATAGTCAGTTATTAATAAATGCTTCATTCATTCATTATAAGGTTTTTTCCAGCTCCTCGGACACCAAATCTGTAGTTCTAGGAAATTGTGTGAGGCACACAAAATTTAAGAGACTTGTCTAGTGTCATAGAGATAATAACTGAAATAGTTATTTGAACACAGATTTTAAAATAATTAATTTGTTACATTAAAATTCCCAGATATCTCCCTCCTTCCCTCCCCTGCCCACACCAGAAAAGGCATCATTTGACAAAAAGATAGATGTATATTATTTCAATTTATCAGCTCTTTCTCTGGAGGTGGACATAAACAATATTATTTTTCAAATAATATTACAGTTATTCTTATATTTAAGACTGCACTATGATATACTGTCACTGCTTCAACCTTGAATTGTTGAATGGACTTTAATTTTGAAAGTCATGGAATTCTACCGAGCCGGGGGAGGGGGAAGGAATATGAGAATATTGAGAAATTGCCAAAGGTTAGGGGTGAGGGAGTAAAGAAACAGACTAGTGATGGTGGTCATGATAATAGACAACTACAATGACAAGAAATTATGAAACCCAAGAGGAGAGTTCAAAAACTTGCTTTAATGTTTATTTAGTTTAGTATGTGTAAGGTCAACATACAGTTATCCTTATAACCCTTATACAAAATAAAATACTTTTTTATTAATAAATTTCTTAATTAAACCAGTTACTATGTACATTCATTGAAATCTTTTCAATTGATTAATTTGGAGGTCATTTTGACTAAAAATAGATTTCAGAAAGTATAAAGGTTGAAGAAGAATCATGTTATGTGATTCTAGTCATTCTATTTCTATACCAAAAAAGTACCCAAGTTTATATCAAGTGAAAGAATGATTATCTTGGATCAGAACATTAATATTTCTATCTTTCTGTTTTCATAACTTATTTCCTAAACTCTTAAGCACAAATATAATAGGTCTGAAGGGCCACATCTGAACGATAAATGAGAGGCTGTGGTGAATTAAATGCATTTGCTTTGTTCTACAGATGTTAAACACAATTCCCACAAAATATGAAAGGTTGAGTTAATTCTGTCTTGGACAAATCAAATGAGCATGTGTTTTGATTTTTCCACCCATTGATCTAATTTTCTTTTAACTTGATACTTGGTTTTACACAAGTGTGGGGGATAATTATAAACATCCTAGGGAGGCACATTGAATTTGAAATCAGAGGACCTGGGTTCAAAATGTAGTTTTTCTACTCACCACCTTTGTGATTTGGGGCATTTAAAAACCTCTCTTGATCTTAGTTTTCTCAACAATCTCTTAAGATTGGATTAGATGACCTCTAGAGTCCCTTTCAGATCTAAAGTATATAATTCTCGGATTATATGATTATTCTGATTTAAGTCAGGTTTTAAATTTTTTCCAGGAGGTTCTTCAAATAATTGTTAGAATTTTGCATTTGAAAGAAAGCAAGATTTTCTTAGTCCTTTCAGATGTAGTATCCTTCAGTCTGTGCTGTATCTTCTAGTTACCTGGATAATTTTGGAGAGAACTGACCACTCCATCCTATAGTTTGTGGTAAAGAAGAAAACCAGGAATAATCTGATTTTGGGAAATCAGATTACAATGTGTTCAGAAAAAAAAGTACAAAGAAAATGTAGGTCATGTCCTGGCTTGCCAAAAGATCTGGACTTGTCAATTGGTCAGATATTGCAGTTCACAAATAAAAGTGAAATATATATTCAAGAGTCCCACAAAATTCCTTTGTCTTCTGGAAAAGTAGATAATAAAATTTGTTTTATTATACTTCTATGTGTGCTTCTGGTATTGCTTAGTATATGCTTGTGCGTCTTTTGTATCTTAAATATTTCTTTCTTCTGTGACTAAAGAAATAAATAGTTCCCTAGGACTAAAATTGGTCTGCATGGGTCCAAGTCCATGACCCCTTTTCTGAGAAGCCACCTCCCTGCCCCATTTCTCCCACCCCATATTGTAATTAATAAAGATAAAATAAAGTTTTTAAGGTCTAAATTCATAAAATATTTTCTAATACATAAGGTGTTTATCTAACATCTTTGTGTTGACAGTAATGAAATGAGAAATAGAACTTGTAATGATGATTATGACAATTTTCTCTAAGTCTAAGAATAAATCAAACTTTATAATTCATCTTCAGCAATGGGAAAAACTGACAATCCCCAGCATAAAACATGACTTCCTAATACTTAGAATGCTACCTCCATGAAACTTTCATAGTTTTCTGGAGGACAAAGGATCCCAAGAATAATTTACCTAGCAAAACTAAATATAATTCTTCAGAGGGGAAAATAGATATTTCATGAAACAGAAGACTTTCAAGCATTCCTAATGGAAAAGTCAGAGCCGAATAGAAAATTTGACATTCAAAGATGAGCAAAGGACAAAAAACAAACATAAAAGAGTAATCACAAGGCATTCAATAAAGTTAAACTGTTTACATTACTATATGGGGAAATGATACATGTATCTATCACCTAAGAATTGTATCATTATTAAGGCAGTAGAAAAATCTACATAGATAGAGGGCGTGAGTGTTGTAATGAACTCTCTCCCACTAAAAAAAGAAGGGGTGAGAAAGAGTGATGTACTAGGAGAAGGGGGAAGGGAAAGGTAGAATAGGGCTATTTTTCTCACATAAAAGAGATGTGAAGGGGCAGCTGGGTGGCTCAGTGGATTGAGAGCCAGACTTAGAGATGGGTGGTCCTAGGTTCAAATCTGGCCTAAGACACTTCCCAGCTGTGTCACCCTGGGCAAGTCACTTGACGCCCATTGCCTAGCCCCTACCACTCTTCTGCCTTGGAACCAATACACAGTATTGATTCCAAGATGGAAGGTAAGGGTTTAAATAAAAAAAAATTTTTTTTTAAGAGATGTGCAAGGAAGGGCTTTTATACTGGGGGTAAAGTTGGGTGGTGGGCAATGTTTGAATCTCCCCGTCACTGGAATTAATTCAAAGACATATATATGAAAATATACACAATATTTACATATATATGTAAAGAAAGGGAAGGAGATAAGAGTTATAGGGATGGTAATAAAAGGGAGGTATGATTAAGAAATATAGTGGTCAGAAGAAAAATAGACTTTTGAGAAGGGATAGGGTAAAAAAGAGAGAGAGAAGGATAAACAGAAGAAAATAGGATGGAGGGAAATATAAAACTAATAATCATAACTATGAATATGAATAGGATGAGCTCACTCACAAAACAGAAGCAGATAGCAGAATGGATTTGAAAGCAGAATCCAACAATCTCTCATAGGAGACATACTTGAAACAGAAAGATACACATAGTTAATAAAGGCAGGAGCAGAATCTATTATACGTCCCTTGAAGTAAAAAAAGCAGGAGTGGCAATCATGATCTCAGACAAAGGAAAAGCAAAAATAAACCTAATTTTAAAATAGTCATGGGAGAAAAAATAAAATAATCATGGAGGTAGGTGACTCAGTGCCTTGAAAGCCAAGCTTATGAATGGACCTATTATAGTTATATTAACAAATGCTCCAAAGCACTATTAAAGAAAGGTAAATTTAAACAATTCAGAGGTATCACCTCATACCTATCAAAAACAATAAATTTCAGAAAGGATGAGGGAAAATAAGTATATTAATGAATTTTTGGTAGCGTTGAGAACTGGTCCAACCATCCTGGAGAACAATCAAGTCTGAAGGGCTTGAATGCCCTTCAATCCAAAATACTATTACATCCTAAAGAGATATGAGAACAGGGAAAAGAACATATCTATATAAAGATATTTATAGTTCTTTTTGTGGTGTCAAAAATTGGAAATTGGGGAATGACTGAATAATTGTGACATATGATTATGTTGGAGTACTATTGTACTATAAGAAAGAGCAATTAGGGTGGTTTCAGAAAAAAAAAAAAAACATGGCAAGACTTACATTGATTCAAAGTGAAGTAAGAAGATCAAGAGATCATTGTGTGATATTAACAGCAATGTTGTAATGATCAACTATAAAAGACTTGGCTACTGTGTTAATATAATGATCCCAGACAATTCTAAAGGACTTGATGGAAAAGTACTTTCCTGGAGAGAGAACTCTGAGTGCAAAACTGTATATACTTTTCTCACTTTCTTCATTTTTTTTTGCTTATATGGGAATATATTTTGTATGAATTTATATGTATAATTGATATCATATTGTTTTTCTTCTTTGTCCCTATAATAATTTTCTATGGTTAGGTGAGGTTTTTTTATGTTTGCTCGTTTTCCAGCCTTTTTCGTGAATTTCATTTTTATTTTAAAGGTCATCTCTGTTCCCAAGGTAGAGGGAGCACTCTCTTGAACTTTAGTAGTTTTCCTGCTGCTCCTCTCTGATCTAGTTCTCACTATCTACAAGCTTCAGTTCTTCCAGAGTTCTTCCAAACTGAGGGAAGCCTCCTCCCACTGCTGATTCACTTTTCCTCAGGGCTTGCTATTTGCTTGCAAGAACAGGCATATTCTCTGGTCTAAGGTCTTCACGAATCAGCCAGGAGCACTTTGGGTTACCTTAGGCTGAGGCTCAGACTTCAATTAGGGTTTGCACTGGGACTCCTAACTTTGAGGGGTAGATGTGGGAGTGCCCTGCTGTTGACTTAGACAGGATCTCATGGTCTTACTGCTGGCCTGGAGTGGGTTCAGAATCTTGAGGAGCGCGGGGAGGCAAGTAACCTTTCTGTTGGCTGGTGCCAGGCTCCTTGGTGCAGCCTTCCTGCACACTGTGCTTCCCTCTCACCCCAGTGAAACAGACCTTCTCTCCCTACCTTCCAGTTTGTCTTCTGAAGGAAAATTGCTTGACCTCATCCCTTTGTTGGTTCTGTCACTCTTGTATTCTTTTTGAAGTTTTATTTTAAGATTGATCAGAATGGCTTTTCAGAGAGATTCAGCTTTCCATTCTCCTACTGTGCCATCTTGGCTCTCACCAAGCTTTTCTATCTCAGTGGTAAGCATATTTTAGTAGTATCTTCTTCCCTGTTTTATGCCTCGACTGTTTTCTATGACCAAAGGATCACTGAATAAAGTTCCCTCTGTTATGATATCTTTAGGAGATACCATACTAGGAGACAAATTTTGAGGCAGTATTTTCCTCTGATGAATCAATTACTTTTTTTGTATAACCAAAAAACAATAAGTACAGTGGGAACTTATATTCTCAGCATCTTTAAGCCAAATGAGATGATAAAGATGTAGATCATTATGGAAAATCACTTGCAAAAGTCTACAGAATCCTAAGAGATCCTTATTAAAGATGTACTTGTTGGGTACAAGTTCAGTAACTGCCTTAGTATTCTTCATATAAGATATTCTTTCTCTTGACTAAGGCATTTTTCAAAGGCTGTCCTACATGTTTGAAAGTCTTTTTCCCTCATTTCATCCTCTTAGTTTTTCTTACTTCCTTTTTGGCTCAGCTAAAATCCTACCTTCTATAGAAAGCCTTTCCTGATCCCTCTTAATTCTAGTGTCTTCCTTCTGTTGGTTATTTCCTATAGCTTGCTTATTCTTTTCACATTTTCTCTCCTATTAGATTGTGAACCCCTTGAGTACAGGAATTATCTTTTACTTCTCTTTGCATTTCTATTGCTTAACACAATTTATGGCACATGGTAGGTACTTAATAAATGTTTATTGACTAAGTAAATATTACATGTAGATGGGGAAATAAGCATATAGGAAAGGAGGCATATAGATCAGTAGTTGATATTTTTTTTGTTTTTTAGTATTAATAAGACTTCAAGTTTTTACTATGGATTTGGTATGTTCCCTTGTCTTTCAATGACTTCATAATTGTTTTGCCTTCAGCATCCTCTTGTCTTTGTTCCCTTTAGTTCCATTTCTACCTCCTCTATAAGCATTCTAAGTTATTATATTAGTATAGAGGGTTTCTTGAGAGCATGGACTGTCTTATGCCCTTTTTTTTGTATCCCCAAGATTTGGTCCAATACCTTATACAGAGTAGATACATAATAAATGTTTATGAATGACTGACAGAAATGGGGGCAAGAAAAGCAATAAAAATGATATCTGAATGAAGTAGAAAAAGACATGGGTCATAAATATAGTGAGAGTAAAGGGTAGTTGAAATTCTGTGTCTGCATTGTCCAAAGATCTAAGAGAAAGACTTCAGCATGTTAGTTATCTCCTTTATCAGGTATCTCCCTATCAATGATTAATGAGGAAATTGAACTGACAACCTTTAGGTTAGCTTCCAACTCTATAATCTGAGACCAAAACAGTGAATGTCTAAAGTATTTGGGGGAAGAAAGATGGAAGAGGGAAGTGGGAAATAAGAAAGTTAGTCTAGTGTCCTTCTGATCATGCCATTGATCAAGCTACCTCACAAATGCAGATGGTAGCTAAAGATTCTAGTGCTCTGGATTCTTTGTGGATTAGTTAATGGAAGATGGCAACATAATTACTTGTTTTAAGTTATTCCCAAAAGTTAGTGAAAGTATACAACTGAGACCGGGCTTTATGCTTAAGGTTTCCTTAGATTTAGTAAGCCTTATTGAAGGATTTCTTCTATCCCTAGTATACTATTGCTGCCACCACATCTGCTATACTATTCATTATCAAATTAATTTCCTGGCATTTCAAGTTATAGAACATGATTGCATTGATCTTTAATCACATCAGATGTCATAAGTGGGTCAAAATAGCCTTTGGTATCATTTATAGTACAATTAGCAAAATGAGCCTGTTTGTGTTGTTCATTGCATTAAAATTGTAGAATAAATACTTGTACTTCAGATTACCCAGATTTGGAAGACAAAGTAAAATTTAATCTTTTGTGAAATAATCACACTTACACAACCCTGATGACTGATGATAGTAAAATCTCTTTTAAGTAGACTAGTAGTCTAAACTTTTTTGATTGTGCACCTCTGCTCTTCTATTCTGTGTTTGTTGCTAGCTGGACTTCCCTGTGAGTGTGGCTTGGGGGTCACAGAATAGCAAGCTAAATGGAGCAGAAAGGAAAGTACCTTTATATCTCTCTCCTATTTTTCCATCTTTTCCCCCTACTACTTTTGATTAATAAAATTATTACTCTACAGCCAGTCTCATAATTTTCCCTCTTACATTTTGCCACCCACAAAGGCTAGCTAGAACCCTCTTTTTCACTCTTACTCTAAGTTCTTGATTGCGCACTTGTAAAACAATTGATGTACATTCCAATATTTGCTAGCATATTGACTTATTTATAAGCTAACATAATTATTATATGCATTATAAAATTTATTTTAAAAGGAAATTTAAAAGGATGAGACAAAGAAAAATAATATTTTATTCTAGAATCAAAAATGAACCACAAGAGTATTTTTTTTAATTTTATTTAATTAATTAGAGTATTTTTCCAGGATTACAAAAATCATGTTCTTTCCCTCCCCTCCCCCCAATCCCCAACCCCGATACCCAATTCCACTGAGTTTTACATATGTCATCGGCCAAGACCTATTTCCATATTATTGCTATTTGCACTAGGGTGGTCATTTAGGGTTTATAACCCCAATCATATCCCCATTGACCCATGTGATGGAGCAGCTGTTTTTATTCTGAGTTTCTACTCCCACATTTCTTCCTCTGAATGTGGATAGTGTTCTTTCTCATAAGTCCTTCAGAAATGTCCTGGATCATTGCATTGCTAGGTTCAATTATACCACAGTGTATCAGTCTCTGTGTACAATGTTCTCCTGGTTCTGCTCCTTTCACTCTGCATCACTTCCTGGAGGTTGTTCCAGTTCACATGGAATTCCTCCAGTTTATTATTCCTTTTAGCACAATAGTATTCCATCACCAACATATACCACAATTTGCTCAGCCATTCCCCAGTTGATGGAAATTTCCTCATTTTCCAGTTTTTTGCCACTACAAATAGTGCAGCTATAAATATTCTTGTACAGGTCTTTTTCCTTATTATCTCTTTGGGGTACAAACCCAGCAGTGCTATGGCTGGATCAAAGGGTAGGCTGTCACAAGAGTTTATTTAGCCAGGTAATAATATGATGAGACCCTTCTTTAGGAAAATCATGTTATCAGCCATGCTGAGAATGGATTGAATGGAAGAATGGAAGAAAAAGACTTAAGGCAGGAAGGCCAATAAGAAGTAATAGTGCAGGTGAGCAGTAATTAAATATGTCCAATAATACTCAATTGAATATGCTCAATAAATAAAATATGCTCATTTTGCTAATTATACTATGATACTGAGAGCTATTTTGTTCTACTTATGACATCTGATGTAATTAAGGCCAATGCAATCATGTTGTGTGATTGTGTGAGTAGAGAGAAGGGGAGAAGAGATGTTAAAGGGGGAAAAAAAGGCTTGGCTTTTACTGGATGCAAAGTGAGTGAGAGTGAGGAGTCAGAGGAAGATGATGCCTTTTAATCCTAGATAACTAGAAAGATAGTGATGTCCTTGACAGAAATAGGGATGTTCCAAAGATGGTCAGATTTGGGGAAAGATGATAGACTAATATCTGTGATACCGATTACCATCTAGTCATGTCTGGTCATTTTGTTGGACTAACTCTGTTACACTAAGATCAAAAAAGAAGGAAGCAGAGCTCATACTCACTATCCCTAAGAGCAAAACCTGCCTGTGTGGGGGACTACTATAGACTTACAATGATAGGGGAAGCAAGAAATGGATATACTAGGGCAGGAGAATTTTCCCAATGGTGCCTGTATAGCAGTTAGGTTGTAACTACCCTTATACCTGGCTTATAAGTTGTGGTAACTGGGACTTTATGCAAAAAGAGAGTGGGGGGTAGAGTGGAGGAGTACTAGGGAATGAAAATAAGTATGGTTACGTTGGAGACAATTCCCATAACTGTTTATGGTGGGAAACATGGGTTGTGACCTATCTTCCCACCATCAAATTGGTTGGTAACACACCACATGGAGTCAGTTTATGGCCCACACTTTGGAGAGGGAGAGCACTGAACTAGAACATACTTTTATCATTTCTCTACTACCTGACTTTGAGGAGAAAAGAAAAAATCAAGAGAAACTGATCCTATAACCAGGATTTAAAAAACACTAAAGGGTACATTGTGGAATTTATTTTAGATTAGGCAATACCTAATATATCTATGCTATTGAATGATTCAAATTCATATTCATAATTATACCTTTTATTGAGTATAAAATTCTAAAATATCAAAGAAAGATTAAATTATAGTTATAAGAAGCAGGCCAGTGTGTTTCAGAATGATGTCTGTTATATAAATATCATCATCACAACTTGTTTCTATGGCAGTTTAAGATTTGCAAAGCACTTTCCTCACACAGCTCTAGGAGGATTTTTAGAGTTTGGAAATATTCTCATTTTACTGTTGAGGAAACTGAAAATCAAAGAAATTGAATGGAAAATTTAACCCTCAAGTATAAGACTAAAGAGAAATAATAAAAGGTAAACAGGAAAAAGAAATCAAAAGATATTCGATGAGGCTAAACAGTTCACATCCCTAGATGGGACAATGACTTTTGTAACTCCTAAAAACAATCATTTTTAGGGCAGTTGGAAGTAATGGGAAAGGGCATGAGCTGAAATGACGGAATGATATTAAAAAATTACATTAAATGATGAGAAACAGGAATGGATCAGGGAGATGGGGAAAGGGAGAAATAGAATGGGGGCAAATTATCTCACATAAAAGAGACATAAAGAGCTTTTAGAGTAGAGGGTAAAATGATCAACTGTGATAGCTTCTCTCAGCAATACAAAGATTTCAGGACAATCCTGAGAGCCCTAGGACAAAGAATTCTATCCACGTCCAGTGAAAGAACTGTTGGAGTCAAAATGCAGATGAAAGCATACCATTTTTAAATTGTTTATTTTGGTTTATATTTTCAGGTTTTGGTTTTATAAAATTACTCACTAAAAAATGAACAATATGGAAAATAAAAAATAAAATAAAACATTTATAGAGTGGAAGGAAAGATGGGGCAGTGGAGAGTAGAGTGTTTAGACCTTACTCTCATCAGAATTGGCTCAAAGAGGGAAGAACATACAAAATCAATTTGGTATAGAAATCGATCTTACTCTTCAGTGATCATTAAGGGGGAGGTTGATAGAAAAGAGCAGACTGGGGGATGTAGTGGTCAGAATCTAAGCATTTTTGAAGATGGACAGAAATAAACAATAGAGAAAAATAGAAATGGAGGTGGAATGTGATGGAGAGTGATCATAATAGTGAAAAAAATTTACAAGTCTTTCTAATAAAAGCCTCAGTTCTCAAATGTACAGATAAATTACTCAAGTGTATAAGAATACAAGTCATTCCCCAACATTCAGTTTTCACATAAAGTAATTAAAGCTATTTATGGTCATGTGAAAATGTTTTAAATAATTATTAATTAGAGAAATGCATATTAAAACAACTCTGAGATACCACCCCATATCTATCCAATTTACTATTATGATAGAAAAGGAAAATGACAAAACTTTGATGGCATGTGAGAAAACTGAGACACAAATGCATTGTTGAGGATGTTGTGAACTGATTCAACCATTCTGGAGAGCAACTTTAATCTGTGCCCATCTGTGCCCAAAGAGCTATAAAACAGTATATACCCTGTGACCCAGCAATACCATTATTAAGTTTGTATCACAAAGATAAAACAAAAAACAAAAAAAGGAAAGGGCCTATATGTACAAAAAATATTTAAAGCCATTCTTTTTGTGGTGGCAAAGAATTGGAAAGTGAGGGGTAACGGATCAATTGGAGAATGGCTGAGTAAATTACAGTATGTGATGAACAACTCTCAATAACTTAGTTATTCTCAGCAATACAATAATTCAAAACAATCCCAAAGGAGTCATGATAAAATATTCCCATCTGCTTCCAGAGAAAAAAACTGATGGAATCTGAATCCAGACCAAAGTAAACTTTTCTCACTTTTTTCTTTTTTTTTTTGTTTTAATTTCCTTCCATGACAGGATTAATGTTTAAAAATATTTTACATGATTGCACATGTGAAATCTGCATCACAGTGCTCGCTATCTCAATGGGTTAACTGAGGGGAGGGAATTCATGATCACTCAAAAATTTTTTTAAATATTGGAAATCGTTTTTACATGAAATTTGGTGGGGGGAATGAAGCTAAAAAGAAAAGGGTAACAAGACTAGTTCCTTTCATTTTATATATAAGGTATTAGGCCCAAAAAGCTCATTGACATACCAAAAGTATATAGTTAATAAGTTAGACAAAGATTTTTCCTAGGCAGGTATCAGAATCAGAAAATATGAGAATAAGAAGGAATTTCAACAGCTTCCTAGTCCAAATCATACACAAAAACAATTCCAACTATTGCATACCTAACAAGTAGTCAGGAAACGATAGCTTGAAGACCTCCAATAAAAAGGAACCCACTACCTCTTTGAAACAGCCACCTGTCAACAGCTCTAATTATTAGGAAGTTTTTTTCTTGACATAAACCCTTAATTGGCTTCTTTGCAACTTCTCTCCATTGACTACTTGTTCTACTTCCTGGAGCCAACCAGAATAAATCTAATCCTTCCACCACCTGAGAGTACTTAAAATATTTGACAACAATACAAACAGCTGTCATGTTTCCCTTGAATCATCTCTTTTCTTGACTAAACATTCCTAGTTCCTTCAACCAATAAATTGTGCCACATTAGCACAAAAAAGTATAGGGACCTATAATAATTCTAAAAACAGTAAATAATTCTACCAATTTCTGGATGCTACCCATTTTTCCATCCCCCTCTCCCCAAGTATTTGGTTCTTAAATACATCCTCTGGCACATAAGGTGATAGGGAACCACTTTGACTCCTAAGAAGGAATGTAGCAGATGGGTAGAATCAGGATAGATTTGAGAACTGTCAGCAAAAAGATGATACTTGAATCCATGGGAGTTAACAAGAACATCAATTGAAGAAGGAAGAAAGAAGAGGACACAGGACAGCACCCAGTAGGACATCTATGGTTAGAACTTGGGATCTGGACAATGATCTAACAAGAAAAACTGGGAAGGGATGGCCAATAGGTAAGAGGAACCCAGGAAAAAGTGGCATACCAAAGATTATCAAGAAAGAAAAGGTGATCAATCTTCTAAAGGCTATAGAGAAGTTAAGAAAAATAAAGATAGAAAAGGCTATTGGGTTTGGCATCTAAGAGCTCATTGGTAATTTCAAAAGAGAGCAGTTTTTGTATAATAATGAGGTCAGAAAATGTATTATAAGGGCTTAAATGGAGAGAAAGTGAAGGTACCTTCTGTACCTTTGACTTTTCAAAGTCAGCCACAAAGGACAGAAGAAATATGTACTAATAATATATTAACATAATAATATATACAATAGAAATATGGAATCAAGTGTTGGATTGTTGGGGGTTTTTGAGGATGGGGAGAACATGAGCATATATGTGCAGACAGTAAGGAACATTGAAAACAAGTGATAAAGTGGGGATGATATGAACAGTAATTGGAGGAGATAGGATGGAATGGGAATGGGATCACTTGAGCAGGTAAAGGAGTTAGCCTTGGTAAGGAATAAGTTCACTTTATCATATGAGACAGGGGCAAAGGAGGAAATAGTAACAGAACACATATGAGTGATATGAAATGAAAAAGAGGAGAGGAGAGGAGAGGAGAGGAGAGGGAGCTCATAAAGAGAGAGTGAATAGCTTCAAAGTTTTCTGTAAAATACGAAGCAGGGTTTATCAACTGAGAGGGTGGAGAATAGAGGGAGCCATGGAAGGTTTGAAGATGGTTGAAAAAGTTTTAAAAAGTGAAGAATAAGTTAGTGAGTTGATGAGAGAGATATAGTAAAATTACCTGGAAACAGTGGGGGCCCAGATGAGGTTGGCTGACATGCATTTGAAGCAGACTGGTCTCATGATCTTCTCTACCCTCCTTCAGCAGTGTAAGTTTAAGAGCAAAGGGAGCACATCATGATCTGGAGGATCCAAGGTTAAGGTGTAGAAGGGTGAAAAGACAGTCTAGGTAAAAATTACAATCCTACCTAAACTAATTTACTTATTCAGTGCCATACTTATCAAGTTACCAAAAACCTTTTTTTTAATAGAATTAGAAAAATTATGACAAAGTTCATTTGGAAGAACAAAAGATCAAGAATATTAAGGGAATTAATGAAAAAAAGTGAAGGATGAGGGCCTAGCAGTATGAAATCTTAAAAATTGTACTACAAAGCAGTGATCATCAAAACAATGTGGTACTGGCTAAAAGATAGAAGGGTGGATCAATGGAATAGAAGAGGGGTAAATGATTGCAGTAAGCTAGTATTCAATAAACCCAAAGATCCCAGATTTTGGAACAAGAACTCATTATTTGACAAAAATGCTGGGAAAATTGGAAAATAGTGTGGGAAAAATTAGGTTTAGAACAACATCTCATACCCTATGCCAAGACAAATTCAAAATGGGTAAATGACTTAAATGAAATCATAAATAAATTAGGTAAATATAGAATAAATAGTATACCTATCATATCTATGTGAAAGGAAGAAATTTAAGACCAAGCAAGAGACAGAGAACATTACAAGATGTAAAATGAATAATTTTGATTATATTAAATTAAAAGGGGTTTGTACAAACAAAACCAATGCAACCAAAATGAAAAGGAAAGCAACAAACTGAGGGGAAATTTTTATAACAAAATCCTCTGTCCAAGATTTAATTTCTCAAATATATAAGGAACTAAGTCTAACTTACAAAAAATCAAGCTATTCCCTAATTGACAAACAGCCAAGGTCTATGAATAGGCAATTTTCAGATGAAGAAATCAAAACTATAAATAATTACATGAAAAAGTGTTCTAAACCCTTCCTGATTAAAGAAATGCAAATCAAAATAACACTGAGGTAACACCTCATACCTAGCAGATTGACCAATATGGGAGCAAAGGAAAATGATTAATGTTGAAGGAAAATGATTAATGTTGAAGGGGATGTGGCAAAATTGGGACACTAATGCATTGCTGGTGGGGTTGTGAATTGATCCAACCATTCTGGAGGGCAATTTGGAACTTTGTCTAAAGGGCTTTAAAATACTGAACGCCCTTTGATCCAGCTATATCACTATGAGGTTTGTACCCCAAAGGCATAAAAAATGTTTTTACAAAAAATTTAAAGCTACACTTTTTATGGTGGCAAAAAATTGGAAAATGAAAGGGTGTCCCTCAATTGATCAAATTGTGGTGTATGATAGTGATGGAATACTATTGTTCTACAAGGAATGATAAACTACTTGATTACTATAGGAACTGGAAAGACTTCCACGAATTGATGTGGAGTGAAATTGAGCAAAACCAGGAGAACATTATATGCAGAAAGTGAAACACTGGGTAAGAATAAAATATAATAGACTACAACTAATAGCAATGCAATGATCAAGAACAAACCTGTGGAACTTATAAAAAAGAATAATATCTACATGTAGAGAAACAACTATGGGAGTAGAAATGCAAAGGAAAACCATATGATTTATCACTCGGTTAGATGAGTATATGATTTGGGATTGTGGTTTTAAAAAGATTATTACAAATATGAATAATATGGAAATAGATTTTGAGTAATAAGACATGTATAAACCAGTGGAATTGCTTGTCATGTCTGGGAGGGGGAAAGGAAAAGGGGAGGGAGAGAACATGAATCATGTAACCATAGAAAAATATTCTAAAAAATTTTACATTTAAATTTAGATTAAAAAAAATTTTTAAAGATAGAGTCTAGGGACACAAGAGAAGATGACAATGTTATATTGTTATATTGTCATATTGTTTCACCATGTAGTCAAAATAGGGAAAGGAAGAGATTATGGTTAGTGTAGAGGTGATGGTCTGAAAGAGAATTTGGGAGGGTAGGAAATTGGAGGTCACAGTGTGGATGAAGTGGTTTAAGAGAAGGCAGAAGGAAAGGTGGAAATCCAACAGATTATGACTATATAAGGTGATTGCAGAATTCTTGAACATGGAAGTGATATAATTGTGGGAAATGACAAGATCAAAGGAAGATCAAGGATCTTTGTGTATACCTGAGGTAAGGTAGAAAAGTAGCACTGAATAGATTGAAGAATTAAATGGCAAGGATATTGAGGAAGTTAATATAAGGTTGAGTCATAGGAAGAGAGAAGAAGCATGTGCCATAGAGTATTCTCATTATCATCAAAAATTTTTAGGTATGACTACATGCATGGTTCTACAAAAAGGGCTAAGAATGGACATAAATGATGTTGACCATGGAGGTTACGGTGGGACTGAAAGAGAAAACTGGAAATTTTACTCTTCTAATTAACAAAGGTACTATTTACACATAGTACACATGAGATGAGAAAGAAGAGAGAAGAGAGAGCTGTTTTTTAATACATAGTAATGAAAAGGACCCAAAATTTAAAGTTGGAAAACACGTTTGTTTTGTTTTTTAATACTAGTTCTGCCACTTAAAAGCTATGTGACTTTGAGTGAGTAATTTTAATCTCTGTGAACCTGTATTTCCTCTTCTAAAAATTAGGGACAATAATATTGTTCTACTTGCATCACAAAGTTGTTGGGAGGATGAAATGAGATCATCTTTGTAAAAGGACTTCAAAAACAAAATCACTATAATGTCAGCTATTATATGACTTGTATGGTAAGTAGGATTCACAAGTGGCCATTCATTTTTTTAAAAATCATATATTAATGTTTAGTATACCTTATAGCGTGTTGGACTTGGAGTTAGGAAGACTGGAGTTAAAATTTTGCCTCAGGAACTTACTAATTGTATGATCTTGGATTAAATGAGATAATATTTGAAAAGCACTTAAAATGAGGCCTGGCATAAAGTAGGGACTTAATAAATGCCTTTTTCCCCTTTCCTCCACCTTGAATAAGTAACTTAAGCTCTTTCTACTTCAGTTTTCTGATCTGTGAAAAAGGGATAATACTATCACCTACCTTACAGGGCTATGTGGGGATTGAACAGGATAACATCTGAAAACCTTAAAACACTTTGTAAGTGGTTATCATTATTATTTTTCTGAACCAAATTTTCTACTAATAATATACTTCCAAAGTCAATAATTGATATCAATAAATTATTCAATAAATATTTAAATCCTTAATATGTACCAGTACTATACTTGATGCTGGTGATACAAAAACAAAAAACAGTCCGTGGCCTCAAGGAGCAGATTTTTTATTGGGGGAGGAAATATGTGCAGATAGGCAGAATCTATACAAGATAAAATGCAGTTTAGGAAGGGAGAGAATGAGTAGCTAAAGGGATCAAGAAAGGTTTTAGCCAAAAGGTAGTATTTGAGCTATGTCTTGGAGGAAACACACGATTCTGAGAAAAGGAAGTGCATTCCATACATGAAGGATACCCAGAAAAGGTGCGGACATGAAAGATAGTCTCCAGTGTGAGAAACAGCAAGAAGACCAGTTTGAACCATATTTGGTAAGAAGGAGAGTCATATATAAAAAAAGACCAGAAAACAAGGTCAGGGCCAGGTGAAGGGTTTTAAATGCCAAGCAGGAATTTATATTTGATCCTAGAGGCAATAGGAAACTACTAGGGTTTATGAAATAGAGGAGTAGCATGACCAGACTTGCATTTTAAGGAAATCATGTTGGCAGCTATGTAGAGAATAGGTAAAAGTGGGGAAAGACTTAAGGCTGAAATAATAGTTAGTAGGCAATATCAATAGTCCAGATGAGGGCATGAGCTAAGGCCGTAGGAGTAGTGAGAAGGGATCAGATGTGAGAAATGTTATTATGGTATAAATGACAAGATTTGGCAACTGATTAGACATGTGTGGTGAGGGAAAAAGAAGAGTAGAGGATAATTTTTAGGTTATTAACTTGGAAAACTAGAAGGATGGTGGGGCTGTGGGCAGAAAAAAAGAATTTCAAAGAGAGTTGGGTTTGGAGAGGAAGATAATGAATTCAATTTTGGACATATTGAGATGTATATCTATGAAACATGCCATTTGAAATGTCCAATGGGTCATGTGAAACTAGAGCTTAGAAAAGACAATAAAGCTGTTTATAATACATTATAGTGTAAATCATTCTCACAGCTCACCACCTTCTACCTCAAATCCTTTCTTTATATTTAAGGGACTTTAATTTTCATATCAATGCTTTTTCAAACCCTTTCACTTCCAGTTCCTTAGTCCCCAACCCATCACAAACACACACAAGAATGGTCATATGCCTTAGAATTAGGGTCTCACTATTATCCACAAGTGTTTCAATTTCATAATTAGAAAGATCTCATATTCCAATATCTAAAAATACAGAGCCTTCTATCGTTTCACTTCTCCCTTTATCTCACCTTCCTAATACGAGTCTTTATCCTAATTGATACCTTCAACCCTTCTACTCTTCAGTACTTTCTTAGTACTCCCATAACTATTTCAATTTCCTTCCTTGGCAATCTCAATCCAAGGGTTAGTCATTTCAATTCCATATTGTTCTCTATTCTCAAGTCACTTGCCCCCTTGACTTGTCACCAGCACTCTCTTACCAAACCTCAACCCTGAATTACTCCTGACATCCACCTCTTTTAATCCTACTCAGTAATTGTCAAAAAGAATTGGTGAAAATCTCACCACCATGACTTGGTAGTTTACAAATTCACATTATTCTACCTCAAATAGCCCCTCACTTCAGCAAGGCAATTCTTTCATTCCTCTCTTGTTCATTTCACTCCTCTAGTTTATTCCCTATCCCACTACCCAAAGAAGTTATTTCAAACCTCTCCTCTGTTCTCTCTCTGAAATGAGGACTTTAATTCTTATTTGTACTAAGAAAATTGAGGTTATTCAATGTGATTGCCCCTTTCTACCATTACTTTAAAAAAAACCCTTAGTATTCTTTTCTACTCTGTCCACTTATGCTCCAATCTCTAACAAAGAGGGAGGCTGTTGTCTTTGCCAAGGCCATGACTTCTACATGACCCTTGAACCCAACCCTTCTCTTCTTCTCAAGAATTATTACCTCTCTTTTTCAAATCTTTAGTCTTTCACTACCTAAAAGTTCTTTCCTTACCACACCTTCAAACATACCCAAGTCTTCCCCATCCTCAAAAAAATAAAAAGAAACCTTTATTAGTCCCTATGATTTTCTCAAACTATAACTCTCCCATTTTCTCAAACTCCTTGAAAAAGCTTTTTTATATTTCTCTCTTAGGTCAAGGTTTATAATGATTTAAAATATCAAATCTGTTCATATTTTCTCAATCCTCATCTCTCTCTGCCTATAGACTGCATTTGACACTACTAACTATGCTTTTCCCCTTAGGATTTTTGTGACACTATGTTTCCTGTTCTCCTCCTACTTGTCTAACTGTTCCTTCTCAGTTGCCTTTGAAGGATCATGCCACCTAACTATGGGTAGTCCCCAAAGTTCTTTCCTAAGCCCTCTTCACTTCTTCTACATTCTCTCTCTCAATAACTTTATGAGGTCCCATGGGTTCAACTATCATCTCTACATTTATGACTCAAAGTTATGGATATATTTGTATACATGTATGTGTGTATATACATATTTTAACGTTTTGTGTTTGTGTATGTATATCTAGTGGGTTTCAATATTTTTAAATGGATATCTCAGAAATAATTCAAACTCAATATTTCTAGGAATCAACTCTTCTTAAAAAATCCCTCAGTCTTAGAATGAAAATAAATATCAATTCAAGGGTCACATAGCTAGGAAAGTGTGTGAGACCAGATCTGAACCTAGGTCCTCCTGATTCCAGACCTGACACTGAGACAGCTAGCTCCCCCTGAATTCATCGTTCCTCTCTAAAATTTCCCCTTTTCCAAATTCTTCTATTTCCATTGAAGGTATTATCATCCTATTTTCTCTGTAAATCTCTCCCTCCTTATCTCCAACTTCATGGCTTCCTTGGCTTCTTTTGAGTCCTAACTAAAATCCTACTTTTTATAGGAATCTCCCTTAAATTTAATGCCTTCCCTCTGATGATTAACTCCTTTATCCTGCATATTTTCTCTTCCATTACTGTAAGTTCCTTGAGGGCAGGGACTGTTTTGTGTGGTTCTTTTTGTCCCCAAAACTTAGCACATTGTTTGACACATAAAAGGAACTTACTAAATTCTTACTATCTGGCTAAGCTTCTGGATTCAGAGATATAGATAAAAGACCCATAGAGTCCATTTAGAACAAAATACTTGCCACTCAGTGAACGAACTCCCTAACAGATTCTGCTTGGATGTGTCTGGTGAACACTTCAGTCTGGCATGAAATAACCTGTTCAGGCTTTATGCCATATCTGTAGATATCACTGCCTCACTCTCACTCTTTAGACTTACACTGGCATAATAGGCTAGTAGACAGTTGCTACTTCTACTATAAGAATTCATAGAGTTTATGGGATTTAGGATTATAGCTTCTTTTAAGTAGCTCCAAGCATTTCACCTTTTGCAAATTGATTATGAACTTCTTCATAACCCATTTTTGATTGAGAGGGATTGGTTCTATAACTTAACCAAAGAGAGAAGTCTTCTCGCCTGATAAAGATAACAAGGCACTGAGCATTTCATGAAGGGGTGGATTAGGCGCAATCTAGAAATAGTTCTATGTTCTCATATTGCACAAGATATTCTATATCATCAAGTTATATAATTTTCTTCTGTTTTTAAGTATGTAATAATAATATTTATATAGCACTTACTATGTGCCAGGCATTGTGCTAATTATTTTATAATTAGTTTCTTATTTCATTCTCAAAACAACCCTGGGAGGTAGGTGCTAGTATTATCCCCATTTTGTAGAGGGGGAAATTGAGGCAAACAGAGGTTAAATGACTTGCCTAAAATCACATAGCTAAGGAGTGTTGGAGGCTAAATTCATATTTGGGTCTTTCTGACTACAGGTCCAAAATTTTATATATTCTACCAGGAGGCTTAAAATAATTTACTATATCTGGAAACTATGTTTTCTTGGTTATTAGCTTTTTCTCTCTTGGCTTATCTGCTTATATTCAAGGTCTTTGAATTTTCTTCTGGGATTTGGTAATTCTAGGCTCCCCCCAACCACATATTTTCCCTTTTTGCTCACTTTTTAAATTTTTTCTCATTGATGGTGATTATTGGAAGCTATATCTGAAATCATTTCAGCCTCCTTCCATTCTGGGCAATTTGTGGTTCACTAGCCTGGGTCACTGCTCCAAGCAATTTTGGGGGAGGGACAGAACTGGTCCCAGATTGATGCTAAGCTCTTTCCCTCAGCCCTTAGTGCCCCCTACAGAGTCCTGCCTGCTATCTTGCCTGTTTCAGTGTTCTATTCTGCTCCCTCTGTTCTTCAACTCTTTTGCCCCACAAGGGTAATTTATTTGATTTTATTTTTAAGAATTTATTTTTATTTTATTTTTATTGAAAATTTTTATTTAATTAATTAATTTAGAATATTTTCCCATGGTTACATGATTCATATTCTTGCCCTCCCCTCTTCCCCACATCCCCCTAGGCAATGAGCAATTCCACTGGGTTTTACATGTGTCATTGGTCAAGACCTATTTCCATATTATTAATATTTGCACCAGGGTGATTGCTTAGAGTCTACATCCCCAATCATATCCCCATCGACCCATGTGATCAAACATTTTGTTTCTGTGTTTCTACTTCCATAGTTCTTTTTCTGAATGTGAAGAGTGCTCTTTCTCATAAGTCCTTCAGAATTGTCCCAGTTTAAAGGGCTGAATGTTTGGTGCCATGAGCCTGGTTATTGTAGTTTCCTTCTCTGAGGTTTGGGGAGATATATATGCTTGTGGGAGTGTGTTTTGAGCTCTATTTCTAGCCCAGAAAAGTGTCTTGCTTCTTGTGCTCATTGCTGGCTCTGTTGCAGTAAGACTGTTGGTACCATAGCAATGGACATCTCAGCCCCCATAAAATTCCACAACTCTCAGCATTGCTATAGGGCTCACTGTCTGGCCCCAAAAAACTTCTATCCCTGGAGTGCTGCTACAGCTGTGACTCTGTCACAACCCAAACAAACTTTGACAGCCTGAAGCCAGGATCTCCAGGTCAATAGAGAAGAAATGGTGAGGTACTTCAGTGTGGATTTGGATTTTGTCTTGAGCCCATGTGTTGGATCCTTGTGCAGCCTGCAGGAGACGTGTAAGAGGGCCTATGTGAGCTCAGGGTAAGCAACAGTTTGTGTTGTATTTTGTTCGTTTTGGTTTTTGCCTTCTTTTGAATTGCAAGTGTCATAAATCATGGAGATAAACAAAGTTACTTTATTTAGGGCACATAATTTGTTTTGTAGTGGTCAGAGAGGTTAAGAGGATTTGACTATCTAGTCCTACATTTTTTTAGTGGTGTAACCCCAAAGTCTAACTTTCCTCTTTTTCCATAAGGAAAGTCCTACCTTTGAGGATGTTAGAAATGCTTCCTCCTTTCCTAGTTGGAGTAGGTTCTTAGATGATGACTATTAGGGAGCAAGGTGCTGTATGCTTCTTCTTGCTATCTATGCTTTGGGATTTTTGAGTATAGTAATTGGTAGAGGGAGATTGGAATGTTTTCAGCTTCATCCAAGATTAGCCAAGAAAGAGTTGAAGATCATATCTATGTCACAAGATGTTATGAGGCTGTCCAGGCCCAGATGGATGCTTTGTCATTGATAAAAAAAAAGGGGGTGGGTGGATCTCAGTCAGTTTTAGGAGTGAAAAAAATATAGCAAAGAACAATCAATACCAAGTGCCAAGAGAATGCCTATGGGTTACTCTATTAAGTAGAGAATAAAAACCATTAGATAGATACTTAGAGAAGTTTGATAGGGAAATAGAATCCCCTGGGATGCTACAGGTAAATTGCTCATTCAAATTCCATAAAAAACGAGGGTGATAAACTCCCAATACATAAATACAATAACTGGAATAAATCTTTGTTTATTAATGTAGTTAAATAGAAATATATGTATATGTATTTATTTTACAGCAACATTGCTTCATTTGCATTCTTCAGAGTAAGATAGGATAGCATAACATTTGGAGTTTAGAAAAAGGAAAAAAATGCATCCTTAAATTAATAATAAGAAAGCATATAGAAATATGGATTTCAGACACTATGGTAGGCATTGAAAGAGTTAAAGTTTTGCTGGCCTTAGCATAGATAAGACAATGATTGAAACAATTATATGTCCTGGTGGCTACAATTGTCAATAGCCCCCTATATTTCATGAAATGACAGAACTGCATATTCTATAAATACAGACATCAAAAATTATCCTAGAGATGCCAACCAACAAACTCTATTGTTTCTAAAACATCCTTATAGACAAAAATGTTGCTCAGAATCCTCCAAAACAGAAAAAAAATTGATTTATGAAAACTTAAGATCAATAAATTTTAACAGCAGTTGATATACTAATCATAATCTCACAACTATATAAGACAAAACCAAAAGACTTTGGAAACATAGACACTAGCCAAGAAGATCAAAATCATGTAGGAGCAGGTGGAAGTGCATGAAATACCTGTTGTCCTCACTGCTAAAGGAGTACTAAGGATTCATTCCTTCAATGAGCCTACAGAGGATTGGTTTACATAATAATGCCTTTATTCAATTACAAAAAGTAATTTCTTTCTCCGCCCTTGTAATGGCCCATGAAGCATTGACTACAAAGGAAGAACAGCAAAATCAAGTTCTATCAAAAAAAGATGAAAATGAGGTGTTGATGATGTTGTGGAAAAAGAAGATGTAACATCATTACCTGCAACAATCTGTGCTGCAAAAAAATCTCTGCAGGAGAGGTAGGAGAGGGAGTGATGTAATATGGGTTTATGTAAAAAATGTGCCCAGAATTCCCCTAGAAACCTTCACAGACTCCAAAGACGAGGTGACTCATTGCTTGGACTTTTGGGGATGACAAATTTATTGGCTGCTCCTGGCTATGTGAGGACTCAGCACTGAACTCTTTTTATAGTATACTGTACCCTGCCCTTTTGCTACAGTAGGGGAATGGAGGAAATGACCAAGGAAACACTTAGGGTATATCATGTCATTCCAAAATGCCAAAAACTTTCAGCATTGGACTCCACATAGCCTAATCAATGAGTCAGCTTGTCCTTGGATTCCCTAGAAGTTTCTAGGGGATCTCTGGGCACATGCTTTTTAAAAACACTAAATAATAATATTAATTCCCTATGATAGAGAAGGTTAGGGGAAACAACAAAGTAAAAGAGGGTCAATAGGGACCTCAGAATACTTTAGTAAGCATGAAGACCTGATAGGAACTCTAAAATTCTGGCCAATTGGACTCAGGTGATGCAGTGTGAGGAAAATGCTCCTATGAATCTAAAATATAGATGCAGTAATTCAGGGATGCAGGTTGGCCCTTCTCAAAACCATTGTGATGACATGGCTTGACATGGAATAGAGAAGAGTGGATGGAATTCCTTTGAACATTAGTACTACTAAAAGACAAGATACTTTTGGAATAAATCAGAAATGTCAATACCCCACACACTGTAAATGCTTTGGTGCAGACTAGACTAGTCACTAAAGTGGGCAGATCACAAACAGATATGAAATGAACTGACCACATTCAAGTTTTCGTTGTATACTAATTCTATATCATAACAACTGGAAATGTATTATTAGTTACAGGCAAAGACTTCATCCTGAATTTTTGTCAACTAAATACTAAACTCCACATATGGGAGATCAATGCAGGTCAATAATAAGAAATAACTTCATTCCTAAATTCAGATTAGCTGAAGAAAAAAATTGAGAAATTAAGTCTAAAGAGTTTCCCTCTTTAGTGGAAGTGGAAGAATGTGAAGATCTTAAGTCTAAAATGTTTGCAAATTTCAAACATTTGAATAAAAGAAATGGCAGAAATAATAGTCTCAAATCATTTTGGAATGAACAAGGATGTGCTTAGACTGGACTTTGGAAAGCCCTTCTTAAGTTTAATGGTGTGAATTTTACTAATCAAAGAAACTATCACTAGAATAATTTTTAAATGGCATCTGTTAAAACCATCATGAATGAATGAATGATCCAGAATATTTGATAGAGACCATAAAAATATTTCAGGACAATATATAATGTACACATTGCAACCTTAAGAATAATAGGAAGAAAAGTGGAGCTAACCAGGATGTTTATTGTAAGGACAAATATCAAATGCCACAAATGAACTGCAAAAACTATTGAAGACCTGTAAAAAGACAAGGTGTTTGGATAAATGTTTAGCAACCCTATATGTGACACATATTTTAAGTTTTTGTATTATTAACATCTTCTACATCATTTCCTTAGGTCTAGACAATGACAAAGCAATAAATCAAGCTCTGATTTGTAACTTTGCCAATTTTCAAGGTGCAATTGTTCATACTGAAAACTTAGCAATCAATCACACCTCTGAAAGTTACAACCATTTCAAATAGCTCTGCACCCTGTTTAAATGACTATCATATTTCCACACTTAAGACAACAAAAAGAAACATGAAATGGAATACAGAAAATAAAAGTATATCTAAAATTCTTAATATTTTAATTCTCTAAGTGAAAGCAAAAACTCAATGATTGAGGCAATACAAGATAAAGAAAAAAATTAAAAAATTCATATCAATCAAAAATTATATTATAGAGTTCTAAGAACCAAAGAAATTATAGGAGAACCATCTGAAGGAAGATACAGAAAACTTAGTGTCATCTACATAGCTGAAAGAATTGCAACTGAAGAAATGGCAAGTTAGATCAAATGTGAAATAATTTGCCCTCTGGAGCTACTTCCTCTCTCCCACTAGAACTGATAGGTTGGTCCCCAGAGGATAGTTGATGTTACTCAGAGATATCTGGGTGACATCAATTTAGCCATCCAGAGTCAATTAACTAAGTGAAGGTTATTATTTGTTTTAATTTATTTTATTTTTATTTACAATATTTTCCCATGGTTACAAGATTCTTAATTCCTCCTACTCTCTCCTCCCCCCTCCCAAAGCCATCAAGTAGTTCCAATGGGTTATACATGTATCATTGTTCAAAACATATTTCCATGTTATTCGGATTTGCAGTAGAGAAATCCTTTAACATCAAAACCCTAATCCATCCCTATCACACTATGTGATCAAGCATATATTTTTCTAATGCATTTCTCGTTCCACAGTTCTTTCTCTGGATGTGGATAGCGTTCTTTCTCACAAGTTCCTCTGGGTTGTCCTGGGTCATTGCATTGCTACTTGTAGAAAAGTCTATTACATTTAATTGTGCCATAATGCATCCATCTCTGTGTACAATGTTCTTCTGGTTCTGCTCCTTTTGCTCTGCATCCTGGAGGTCGTTCCAGTTCAAGTGGAATTCCTCCATTTCTTTATTCATTTCAGCACAATAATATTCCATCAGTTAAAGTTATTTATTAAGCAGTTATAATAGGAATACAACCAAAGGTCTGAGACACATTCCCTCACAAGTGTAGACAGAGTTTAGGAGGAAAATGAGGCTCAACCTTAGAGATCAAAGGAATAACAAAGATTCTGATTATATGAAAGTTATTTTCTTTCTTGGAATGCTCACAAAATTGCCCTGGGTGTGTATAGCTTCCTTGGTGAACCCTGAGAGTTAGAACTATGTAGAATTCTGAGGTTGCCTATCTTCGGTATGTGCAGTTAATCCATTGGTCCCAATGTAGATGCTGCCATGCTGTTCTTTGGATACTGCTACTATTGCCAATAGGAAGTAAAAATTTCCCATTTCAAAGATCACAAGGTTTTCTTTTTCTGGTCAAGGGGCAGGTACAATGGGAAACACAACACTCCCTTGGGCTTACTCCTCTTTTATTGCTTTCTGATATAGATACAAAGATGATGCCTCCCAAAAGCACTCCTAAATTAAACTCACTAAACATTTGATATATAGTCTTAGAAATATATTTGATTTCAATCAATCAAGAACTCCAGGCATTTTCAATAGAGAAGTCTAAGAATTGTTTAAATCTATTTTAAACACTTATTTGAATAAATAAGAAAACCTCAAACAAAGAGGCATTCTTACCTGATAGCATTTATTAGAGCATAGACTATATTGTTAGATACATTAAAGGGAACTAGGGGTGTGGGAAACATCTATCTTAGACAAGCAAAGCACTTTATCAGCTTCCTCTGGGGCAAGCTTACTCCTTCTTAATATAATGCATTATATATTTATTATCAAAAGATGAGAAATCCAATGCCCAATCAATAAAAAACAGTTAGAAAGTATATTTACTATACAAAACATTCACAGATTACATTACTTGAAAAATTTATGAACACAGTGGAAAATACCAAAGTCTTGGCTGAGAAATAAAAAAGAATATTATAACCAAAAATCCTACTAGTCATCTAACTGCTGATATTGACTACCCTTGCTAATTGCGCAAAGCTGGGGATCAGCTCAATATTCACAGTTTTTAAACTCATTGTTCCATTCCAACTCCCAAGGTTTGCAATCTCAACCACTTTCATCTTTTCTCTCTTATTTGCCTCCACATAGTGAATCATTTTCCAAATCTTGTCATTTCTTTCTCTATATCTAGGTGGTTTAGAGGATAGAGTGCTGGGCCTGGAGTCAGAAAGTTTGAATTTTATTACAAAGAACTACATTTTCCAAAACAAAATTAGTGAGAAGCACGGCATTGTTTTATAGATTTTTATAAATTTCTTTAATGTTTGGCTTAATATAAGATAACTGTATTCTCATATTTTCTTTCACATTCAGTCTGTTGCAATGTGTTGTTTTAGTTACAGTATATTAAGAAATTTGGCCTCACACATATATGTGGTTGGAAAATGGAGGCAAATGTCTTAGTATTATTGTAAAAATAGTTTTGACTTTGCAGACCCTCTGGAAAGATCTCAGGGATCTTTGGGAACTGCTTCCCTATACCATATCTTCCACACATGCATCTATTTTGGGGAGGGGAGGGGAGCTCAGGGGTAAAACAGAGAGAGAGATTCAGGACTTGTAATTTCATCAGTGAAACATATGGAAACTGCCATCCCAGTGCAAGTAAGCAATTCATCTGAAACTTGGTTTCTTCATCTGTAAAATTAGGGAGATGGTCTAGATGACTTCTGATTGCATCCAACTCTCAATCTATAATTCAATTGTAACAATTGAATTGTTGCTGGAGTCTCAGGGGCTTGGACATTGTCTCCCAACAATAGGCTTCACCCCTCAGTCCTTGTTTTGTCCCAGATTCAGCCAAAAGAGATCCCAACCTCTAAAGAGAATGCAAATTTTCAAATTGTCTGGCTATTTGCACTCCTATTCTGGAGCCCCAGGTAGATCACTTGAAGCTTAGGTTTGGCTCATAAGTAGTTTCTCCCCTGAAGAGAGCAAATAGCTATTAGTGTGCAGTATAGATAAGACATGAGAATGTTATTTATTTTTTCTACACAAAAGAAATGCTTAAAATCCAAAAGATACATGAGCACAGATCATCAAAACTTAAATATGCAACTGTAACATAAAGGCCCTATATTATTTCCCCAGGAGATTGATATTTAAAACTTTAATATTTGAAATTTTGTGCTACATAACCATTTCACCTTCATCTTAACTTTGCATTGTTCAAATAACTCCTACAAAGTAGATGTTTCCCCGCAAACCAGGCCAATGCTTGGACTCATTTTCCCATCAGTAACAATTTTCTCTGAGGAGGGCATGGTTGTCCCAAAACTCTATTTGATATTTGTCAACTCTGACTGAGGGATCTAGGTTGCTTCCAAAGCTGGAAATGACCATTTCAACATTATGGTTCAATCCCTTATTCTTAGAGAAAAAAACATAAAGCAAAAACCACAGCCAGAGGATGTGAAAGCAGTCATAGCTGCCAGTGGAAGGAGCCCTATTCAAGAGAGAGAGGGAGAAGAAAGTAAGTGGCTCCTTCATTTTTTGACAGCTCAAAGTCCCTTTTTTAACAAATTCCCTTCCTCCTATTATCATCACAGGGACGTAGGGATTTCTGGATCTTCTTGAGCTCCAAGGCTTTAGCAGAGTCAAGGCACATGTATCCCACTAGGAGTGACCCAATTGATCTTAGTTCAACTGTTGCATACTTAAATAAAATGTGCTTTAGCTGAATTAGACTAGGGGAAGAAGGAGAAAAGGTTCAATTGCAAGTTGTGAACTTTCTCTCTCTCTCTCTCTCTCTCTCTCTCTCTCTCTCTCTCTCTCTCTCTCTCTCTCTCTCTCTCTCTCTCTCTCTCCTTAAGTTTTTACCTTCTGTCTTAGAATCAAAGACAGAAGAGCAGTAAGGACTAGGCAATGGGGTTTAAGTGACTTGCTCAAGATCATATTGATAGGAAGTGTCTGAGGCCACAGGATTTCCCATTTAATGGCCTGGCTATCTACTGAACCACCTACCTTCCCCCTGACTTGTAGTCTTAAGAAATCAGCCTTCGAACTCTGAGAGTTAATGTCTATGGTCACAGAATTAGGACATTTCATAGGCAGGAATTGAACCCAGGGGCTCCTGTCTCTGAGGTCAGTCCTATCTGCATGATGTAGCATTGCCTTTAGTACATATGATTAGGTAGAACAAATCTCATCTAAAATCTAATCGTATTTTTATGTTCTTTTATGTTACAGAAATTGAAGGGAGATAAAAGGAGGGAAAGAATTGGAAAAGTAAAACCCAAACAATATTTATAGAACTCAATTTTATTTTACTGGATAAATTGAAGATATCTTAAGGGTTTGAAAGATTAAATATTATTTTCTATGTTCAAAGGAAAATCTTCCTTGATACTCAACAATTAAACCTTTGCCAACTTGGAAAGTAACGTGTTTTATTCCATTTACACCACAGTGAATTTTTGCAAAGTAAGGAAAATCCCAACAAAATGTAGCCTTTGTAAGCACCTGATCTACCTACTTTAGTCAGAGTGAAAGAAGAGGAAACCCCTCCACAGTGCTTTGTTTCAAAAGGGCAGGGATGAAAACTTTAATACTGTTCAATGGAAAGCCTTCAGGGTCATTTCAAAGGAACTTCAAATATGAATAAAAATCAATAGCTAAGAGAATAAATGCTTAGTCAGTACAGAGTCTTGCATCCAGCCAGCAGTTTGGGGGAGTCACATGAAATTAACAAGGCTGTGATTTTCACCCCCAGCAACATGAGGTCCTCATAAAAAGGATGTTTAAGCTCCATGGAAAAAGTTGGTGGCAAGCACCTGATTATTCTAGCAGTTAACCTAGGCCTTAGGTTCCCTAAACTCCTAATGGCAAGAATAATAAAAATCACAAATGCAGACTCATCAGACTTTACAGCTGGAAATGATCATCCAGCACAAGCACTCATCTTACCAATGAGAAAACAGACCCAGAGGGGGTGAAATGACATAGTTAATAGCAGAGCCAGGAGAACTCAAATCTCTTGACTCCTAGGCCAGTGCTCTTTCCACCACTTCATGTAGCATCTAATAATAGATGTTTATGAAGCCAGAACTCCGAAGTACCTCACAAGAGGAAACAGGATTTCTCACTAAGCTAAACTGGCATACTTTCTCGGTCAAAGTATATTCTAGTTCCAGGAAAAATGATAAATCAAAATGAGGAACTCCATACAATGTGTGCCCAAAACATTCAGAGGCACAATTGAAAGTTAGTTATCCATCAGACATCTCATCAGGGTTGTCTGCAAGGCTATCATCCATTTATCCATGCATGCTTAATGGTAGAACTCTTCACCCATTATTGTAATAAATAAAACTTTAAACTGTTGGGAAACAAAGTTTCTGTCGACTCAGTCCCTGTTGCCACTTCCAAAGCTCTCTGGCTTTAATGAAGGAGAATCTCTATGGTGTTCTGAAAAGTCAAATGGAAGCAAAAATAACACTGGAACAAACTCTGGTCACTAGGGATTGCTTTATATAGAATGGGAACAATAATAAATGTTATGGTAATTATCCCCATCCAAATACTTGGGCTCAAGTGAGAAATCAGGGAGAAACAGCCAATTTTTCCTTGTATTTTGTACACAGGCATCAAAAGTATTCCAATATGCATTATTAGTATGTAGGAGAAAAGATACATGTATATAGTAGATGAAGCAAAAAAAAATCTGAGTTCAGTTTCTTTCTCAGACAAAGACTAGCTGTGTGTTTCTAGGCAAGTTAAATAACCTCCCACATCTTCCCTGTTTCTATCTATAAAATGGGAATAATAATAGAACCTTCCTCCTAGGGTGGTTGTGAGGATCCAATGAGATAACACATTGAAAGGACTTGATGAATTTTAAAGGACTATACACATGCTGGCTGCTATGGGGTTGCATGTTTTTACAAAATTATTTTAGGACTGTGATCTACCACAAAAAGAGAATTATGCCTGGTACCTATTAAAACATCTTCACAGTGGGAGAAAATCCATGTACTGCCAAATCTAATTAGCTTAGAAAAACAATGAAATTTCAATAAACTTTTTAAAATCTGAGATGAAAATCAGCATAGACAATCGTCTGATCTTTTCCAAGAAATTTTAATTCAAAAAACTGCAAACAATGAGGTATGTGAAACTTTCAAATAGACATCAGGCATCTTTGAAAAATAGGCACATCTCAAACCCTTCAGGCCCAAAGCACATTTTATGGAAGGAAAGAAGGAAGTCCAATAGTGACTGTTAGATACTATTTGGCTAAAGCCACAGGGGCTAGAGCACCTGGCCAATCCTTGGCTTTTGCCTGCCAGCAAAGCCCTGGGTTCATTGCTCTTATTTTGCCTGTCTTCTCAATAGGGAAATTAGACTCCCCACTGCTTCATTCTATTATTCCCTCTTTCCTAAGCAAGGTTGCTGCTTATAGAGTGTTAATTACAGAAATAATTATGAGTTCAAAGTCTTGGATATTCCTGGAAGTAAAAAGATACCCAATGTGAGATAGGGATTAAGTAGTTTGTTCCCATATAGAAAAAATGAAATGCTAAGCAATTAATAATCATAGAATGATTAGAACAGATTTATCATTACCAGGACAATCTATTGGGAGACTCAAGACTTAATGGGAAACAGTTTATTGGTAAGACTGCTAATTGGCCATTTTACATTTCAAAAGTGGCCCCAAACCCCCCAGTACAAGTTCTGCTAGTTGAGTCCTCATTTCCTATGGGGAACAGTAGCCCTGTTTGCCATTATTCTGGAGTAGAAAAGGGCTTCCTTCTCCACTCCAACTTACGTGGCAACTTTCTACCTAGTATTTCAGAGTAAAGAAACCCGTCATCTCAAAGCTCTCCTTTTCTATCTTGTGTGGCGCCCTTTAGTCATTAGCTTTTCATGCTAATCAAGCATCATGGGGACTCAACACACTATGAGTGGTACCTATCCAGAAGCAAGCAGGGGATACCTTCAATTTCTATGGGGTCCTCTGGAGGCTTATTTATGGAGTATTTATGAATGCTTCAAAAATGTGGAAGAAGTGGGGCAATTTGCTTGATAACAATGCCCTAAGTAGGGACAAGGAAGGAAGGAAGGAAGGAAGGAAGGAAGGAAGGAAGGAAGGAAGGAAGGAAGGAAGGAAGGAAGGAAGGAAGGAAGGAAGGAAGGAAGGAAGGAAGGAAGGATGGAAGGAAGGAAGGAAGGAAGGAAGGAAGGGTGAAGATTGGATTTAGTTATCTCCTGATTGTAACAGTGAAGATACTTAGCTCTTCCTTTATTGTAAAGATAAAATTGTAATCTCCTGATTGTAACAATGAAGGTACTTAGCTCTTCCTTTATAGTGAAACTAGAATTGTAATCCACAATCTATTTTTAGATTTTAATCTACATTCAGTTTTTAAGTACATCTACCTATTTTAACCACAAAAAGGTATTAAGTAACTACAAAAGGTGAATTTACCAAAAAAGGTGTTAAGTAACCCAAAAAGATATAATCTAACCAAAGAAGGTGAGAACTAAAGAGTGGGCAATCCTGGAGAAAAGTGTCTTCTGTTATTGGTAGACATGAAATTTAGGGGAGGTGACCCCAGAGAAAAAGATTCTTTAAAAAGAGGATGAAAGGCCAGAAGAAAAGAGATATATTTGATTTGAGTTTCAAGTTGGAGGAGGCTCTGACTCAGAGGAGAGACTGGAAGACAGACACCCAGACTTCTTTCTGTTTAGACTGTCACTGTTGGTGAGTGAAGGGCTGACTTAGTGACCCTACTTTTCTCTTTCCCTTGCTGAGGCTTAAAAATTTTAACTGATATCAGAAGAAGCTGGAGTTTTATCTCTCTCATTTAATATCTTCCTTCTATTATAAATATTGTAGATAAGCTACCATAAATTCCATTTCCTTTAGTAATTCATTTTGGGATTTAGAAATTAAATCCCTGGTGACCACCTATTAAATATTTAGAGTCCAACCAGAAATAAATTTAACAGAAGAAACAACTTTTGGGGTAGGGAGGATGAATTAAGGAGCAGGGAAGAACACAAGACTGTGCAATTATTGAAATATATGATACAGAAACTAAAGGACCTAGTAGCAGCAGAGAGCTCAGCCAGAATTGGAGCACACAGAGAAGAATCCAGAAAAGGGGTGGATTGGAAGATTCTTTGTGCCTTGAAGAAAAGGTAGATGTGGGGCAGGTCGATAGCACAGGAATTAGTGTCAGGTCTGGAGTCAGGAGGACCTGGGTTCAAATTTTATCTCCAACACTTCCTAGCTCTGTAACCTGGGAAACATCATTTAGCTCCTTTTGCTCAGCCCTTGCCCTTCTGTCTTACTTGGGTTGTTACTAAGACAGAAAAGTAAGTTTTTTTTTTGTTGTTGTTGTTGTTTTAAGTTGCAGTTATCTAGACTGGTAGGAAAGAAGAGAAAGGGAAACAAAGTAGCCCAAGCCAACATTTCCAGTAGGTTTAGGAACCCAAACACAGCGTGACTAAGTTTATTACATCTCTTTTATGGCAGGAGAAATAAGGAATCATGGGATCACTGAGTGATTTTGGAGTAAAGGAACAATACAGACACTACATTGTGCAAGGAAAGCAGTGCTCTTCATGGAGTTCGAAGACCTACATTCCAATTCTACCTCTGGCATTTATTGCCACCTAACCAGTGGCAAATCATTTAACCTGCCTGAATATGAGTTTACTAATCAATAAAATGAAGATAATAGCACTTGTCCCACCTACCTTGCAGGCTGGATGTATGGAAAATATATCGTCAATAAATATAATGGTGGCATTCCAGAAGGGGTGTTAGCAGGCACTGAAGAAGACAAACTTTATTTGCTCTATGCTTTTGCCTTAGGCTAATCCTGACAATGGTAACAACTTTGAATAGTCAAGAATTGCCTGGGAGAACCAAATTTTTCATGTAGTTTTCTTTTTATTGAAAAATGTCTAGAAAAAAAACCCAATTATAATTGTAATTATAAACTCCATTCCTCCCCCAATATACACCCACAACTAGAGGCTGCTCTAGCCTAGTTTCTCTGTGAGAGTGAAGATCAGGTAGGTCCTTAGCAGTAAGAACTAAACCCCAGAATCAGAGCACTTTTAAAGAATTTTAAAGGGTCATTAGAGATTATATAGCACAAGGTCTGACTCTTATAAATGTTTACTACCAGGCTGACATTTTCCAACTGAGGTACAGAGGGATAAATATTACACAGTTAGTAAACTGAACTCATGTTTGAATTTTAGCCCCCTACCTCCAAAGGCAGTTAGAGGATACAATGGACTTGGAATCAAGAAGACTCATCTTTGTGAGTTCAAATCTGACTGCAGATACTTATTAGCCAGGTACCTTGGCTAGTCACTTAACCATGTTTACCTCAATTTCTCATCTGTAAAATCGGTTTCAGAGAGACATAGAAAACCACTCCAGTATTTTTGACATGAAAATCACCAAAATGGAGTCCCAAAAAGCCTGAGATGACTGAAATGACTGAATAACCTCTGCCCCTAAATCTAGAGAGCACCTCCTACTAAAACTAAACTACTTTCTGTCTAAGAATATGCAAGTCTTAGTTCCATAAAATCACAGAACTTAGAGCTAGAAGGGAGCTTAGAGATCACCTAAGGCCCAGTTCCTAGGCCAGTTATCTTCCTTTTTTGAATAAAAAAATAGAAATAAAAAGAAAAAATAGAGACCTCCAAAAGATAATTAACTCTAGGTTATATATGCTCCAGAGGAATAGAGAGTATGTATAATATCTAGGTATTAACTTTCTTTATAAGACAAGTCTCAAATTGCCTCTAGCCCCAACTAGAACTTTTAGACTTCTCCCAGGCTCCTCCATATGCCCAGGACTTATGAGAACAATAACAAACTTTAAAGGATAAAAAGTGTTCCATTTCATGGAGCCTCCCAGGAGCCCTAAGAAGCAAGTCTCATATGTAACTGGTTAATCAATGTCAAAGACAAAGATTTGAACCCAGGCCTTCCTAAATTTAGAATTGTATTTCTTCTGAAGGGTTATCTTGGACCGGAAGGGGTAAAGGAGGTCAGGGAATGGCAAAGAAAGACCTTGTGGAAGTGGAGTAAGATGATATGCATGACATGCAGAAATCTGCTTAAATGGATTCTCCTCCAGACTAATCTTCAATATATGCCAATGTTTTCTTGGCTCTAGGGAAAAACGATTTTTGACTGAGATTTTTCAGAAGTCTTAAAAATGATTAATGGTTACAACTAGAGCTCAATTTTAGATTCATAATTTAGGGTGAAATGAAAAAAAAAATCTTCATTTCTGGAAATTTGATCATGTGTTATATTTAAAGGGAATATTAAAATAAAAACCGTTCTCATTTGGGTTTTTCCTCTCCTCTCATTTAATAGTGTTATAAAACATATATGGGGGGGGAAGACTTCGAGTTTGGTTTAAAAATATGGAATAGGAGGGAGGAGGAGGGAGGAATGCTGTAAATAACTTTTAAAATGTTTCCTAAAACAGGTTCATGATTTATTGGTTTATTTTACCTACCCTAAGCCAGTTAATTCACAAATTTCTTTTGAGTGGAGGCTCAGAGCAAGCCCAAACTTGGATTTACTTGCTCAAGTTAAGGGGCTACCTTATAGCAAGTGTGCACCAGGTGGGAATAGAAGTGAATACAAGGATTCATTGGTGAGTGGGAGACTGTGAGAAGGTACAGAATAAGGCCCTAGGCCAAATCCCAAACAACCTATTTCTAGCAAGGCTGGGGAAATTATTCATATTTTTCTTTGATTCCTCTAATGTACAGAGATGTTATGATCAACCCAACATTTAGACCAATAGACTTGCTCTCTGTTTTATTTCTTTGCAGAAGTCTGGTTGAAACAGGTACAATTGACTTGTTCTATATATATGGAGCAACTTCCTTTGGAAGACAACTGTACAATGGTGTAAGGGAAAGAGTTTAAGACCCAAAGTCAGATTTGGGTTTGAACATTGACTTTGATCTTTGGCTAATTACATAACTATGAACGAATCATTTGATCTTGTTGAGACTCAGTTTCTTAATCTATAAAATGGAGATGATCATCCCTGTCTTATCTACTGGAAAGGGTTATTGTGGAAAAAGCCCTTTTCATTATGTAAATGTGTTACCTCCTCTTTTGTAAAATGTGTCCAGTAAGGAACATCTAGGGATTTTCATATTTATTGTGCGGATAGAGAAATGGTTGTTGAGTTCAGTAGCTTATCTTGGTTCTTCTCCATCAACTAAATTCCTAGACTACATGAACTAATCATCTCATCCATCAAATCAAAGTTAAACTATTTCAAAAGTCTTTTCCAACTCTGAATCTTATGATGTACCCAATTATATTCAATGATAATAGCTAGCATTTGCATAGTACTTTAAGGTTTGCAAATTACTTTGTAAATATTATCTCATTTGGTCCTCACAACAACTCTGTGAGGTATTTGCTATTGTCCTCTCCATTTTACAAATAAAGAAATGAGGCAAACAGACATTACTTTTTCAGATTACTTGTTCAGAGTCTCATGGTTAGTAAATATCTGAAAGTGGATTTGAAATCAGATCTTGCTCACTCCAGGTCTGATGCTCCATCTGCTATCTTTATTTTCAGCTCCTTGATGACAGAGCCTATTTTGTAGAGCCCTTAAATCTCCAAGGACCCTTAAAATAATGTTTGTCACATAGTAGATGATCAAAAAATATTTTCTAATTGAGAGCAAAGATGTAGCACACAGTAAGGAACTCTGACCAGAACTAAGTGGTCAAATCAAGTATTTCTTTATTCCAAGGTTACTCAAAGAATATGAAAGAATTCTTACTTAAAGTTCTTAAGATAGAAGAAAGGCCTTTGTATATTAAAAAGATCTCACTAAACAATAGCCACTTTTTAGAAAACTTATACCACACAAGATTGTATCTAGGAAAAGTTTTATACAATTTTCTTATAACATTAGTAGATGGATTTTCCTAATTAAACATATATATGTTACATATATACACTCTATATGTTACATACACCACATATATAAGGTTTATATGTGGTATGTGCAACATATATGTCATATACATATATGTGCTGTGTGCATATACACAGCATATGCCACACCTGTGCATGTATGAAAATACATAAAGCATAGGTATGCATACACACACATGGAGTAAACTGTGAGCCCCCTGATCTATTTATTCTCTGTAGAACATATTCCATTGGAGAGTGTGTAGAGATGATTTGGGTTCCCTTGGACTTGAAGGGTTCTGGTCTACCCAGAACAGATCCAAGGTCCCTGATAATTCTTAAGAAAAAACACATGAACAATAAACATAAAGGAGAAAAGTTAATATAGGATCCCAAATTAGCTATATTTTGAATTAGATTTTGTTCATTTCCTAATCACCAGGGTATTAAATGTCTCAAAGAAAAGTGGTCTTGAAATTTTTCTATTTCCTTTATCCTCTATCTCCTTAATTAGAATCAATGTGTGTCTTGTTCTCATGAAAAACTCAGAGGTGAGCTTTTTATTCTGGATGAACAAATGCGATCTTTCCCACTGTCTAGACAGGGGATGGCTTTTTTTTCACAAACTTTGAGAAGCATTTAGGATGATTATGTCAAATTATATCAACTCTTTCACCACATGTAAGTATACCAAACCATTATAATGAAGGAAACAAGTGAACAAATATTATTCTAGTTCTCTAATCCAAAATTATTGGATCATGAAGTGCTACAATTTTTGGAAAACATATATGTAATATTATATATATATATATACATATATATGTAATCTGGAATTCAAGGTAAAATATACGACTTAACACAGAAAAGTAATTTCATTATTGTATTCTACAACAAATAATGATAAATTCTAATTAAATCATCTGTTTATAAAAGGGAAAAATTGACTGAAGTATCAACCTGATTACCAGATTGCCCAGTATGATATCATGTCCCTCCCATTTCTCTCCTCACCACATTCTGTCTGTCCATCTGTCTCTGTCTCTTTCTCCATGGCTTCAGTTTCAGATTCATGTAATTACTCAGGGATACGTACAAACAAATATTTCAGAGAAAAGGTTTCTTTTAAAAACAAATGGCAATACAGAAAGCAAAATAAGCTCTAGAAGGAAAAAAGGATGAAAAGGGAAGGTACACATGCATATATACACACAGACAGAGTAATCCCCCTTATCTGCAATTTGACTCCTTGGTTTCAGTTACCCATGGTCATTCCAGGGGAAGGGGGGAAGCAGCAAAGGGTAATTGGATGAGAGAGGGAGCCTGTATGTATTCAGGGACATGTGGAGGGCTGGACCCAAATGTAGATAGATGGAAGATGGATACACTTGGACAGACTGGTGGAGAGGTGGGTGGTGTGAGGCAAAGGTCTCCTCTCTTTGCTTGGAGGTCCTTCCACCAGACTGGACTGTCCAGTAGAGACTGATAGTTTTTCTACTTTGACTTGGAGGGATTATTTTTAGCAATTTTAGGGAAGGTGGTGTGGGAAGCTGCTGAGCAATGAGCTGAAAGGCAAGAGCAGGGAGAGAACCCAGTTAACATAGGTAACATAGGTGTTAAAAGTTAAAGCAAGAACTGTCCATAGTTTTAGGCACCCACAAGGGGATTACTGTATAGTATCGTAAAATAATGTGCAATGCACATTATTATTACTGTATTTAATGTTGGTAATGTCTTGCTATGTATTTATCAATTAAACATCATTATATATGTGTGGACAAGAAAAATGAATATATATGGTCAGCAGTTATCCTTTTATATCTGTGGTTTTAACCATTCACATACACATTTAGGGATAAAATGACTTAGCTATGGTCAGCTAGCTAGTTAATATTAGAGTTGGGTTTTAGATATAGGTCTCCTGAAATTTCAGGGTTCTTTTTGACTGCAACATTAAAGGGAAACTATCAGGTTATTTAATCCCAAGGGAGGTCAATGTATTTGTACAAAGAGGGAAAGATGGAAAATCTTCACAATTTTCCAATCAGCAGGTCTTGTTCTCCAGTCAGCAACCTCCATCCTCTGAGCCATACTTTGTCTAATTTTATGAGATCTAGAGTTAATGTTTCGCCTATAAGGAAACAAAAGGAGGGTTTTCAATACCCAATATATGAAGTACCCATTAAAGTAATCCATGTGTTAGAATAACTGGCATTTATGTAGCACTTTAAGATTTCCAAGCATTTAATTCACCTGATTCCAAGTGACCTTGACAACCCTGTGAGGTAGGTACTATATAGGTAACTGGTTGTATTATCTCTATTTTGCAGATAAGGGAGTGAAGAATGACCTGAAGATGGTTACTTTGCTTTTGAATATCAGAGGTGAGAGATGAAGCCAAATCTTTCTAATTCAAAGATCAAACACTCAATCCAAAATGTTATGCCCTACTTCCTCTCCTCAAATAGTCACAACTTCCAGATACTACTTGGAATACAGATAATTCTGTAAGCCACCAAAATCATTTCCCCATGCTTTTCCCCACTCATGGCTAAGCAGAGAGAGAGAGGAAGAAGCTTAGAAAGGTCAGTGCAGAAAAAATGAGGAAACAGCTAGTGACTCAGTGTCCATTCTCCATCATTTGGGGGTACCTCTTGATGATCTTGGTCTTTTAATTTCAATTGGTTTTGATACTGTGTGGCATTCAGCAAACTATCAAAATTCCTGATGCTTTTTCTAGAATCTTATTTGGAAATCCTTTGAATCCCCTTTGAATCACAGCTCTTTGCTGTAACCAGCAGCTTTCTTTCTTGCAAGAAGGAATTGCTACTAACTTCCATTTCTACCATATGAACATATTTAGGTGGTAAAATTCGAGGATTATTCAATCTACATTCACATCAATAATCAACCAATTCCCTTCTGGCAAAGTGTAATATTTCCTATTTCTGATATTATTTGGTGTTTAGAATGTCCATCTTTTCTATAAGAAGAGAGTTGGGAGATTATGGGAATGCAAACATTGTATTTAACATCTATAATGTTATCATCTAAATATCTATAACTTCATAATTTATACTTTGACAAGAGGCTTTTAAATAGACTACAATTCTTGGCCTCCCATTTAACACTCTGGGCTGTTTTCTGACACATTTTTTTTTCACCTTTCCCTATGTCCACCTTTGCATTGGAGTCCTCCAATATGAAATCACGTATGTAATTTATTTTGGTGTACTTATCAAGTTTTTGGCAAAACTTCCCTCTTTCATAAGTCACATGAGGCTTTGTAAAGTTAATATTCTTCATCAGAACATATACCCTGATTTTTGGTTAGGAACGTAAGAGTCACTATCTATAAAGGGCACTACCACTTGAATAACTGTTTACCTCTAGTCCAATAAGCAAAAACTTTCAGCCTACAAGATTAAAAAAATAAATTAGAAAAAGACATAAAACAAAAAAGAAGCAATTAAGAAATGGTTCACAAGAAAAAGGGTTAAAATTTCAGATTCATTAAAAAAAAAGTAAAACAATCTTTACCAAAAGAAGGAAAAAACAAAAAACAATGAATTGTGGAATAGTTGCAAGTAGGTGAGTCCTCAGCATTAGTTGTCCATCTCTACTTCAATTCTCTCTTCTAAAAGGGATGTGAACTATTCTGAAAGCAAATAAATACTTCGGCATATTTTTGGAGACTAGACATAAATCAAGCTTAGGCATGTTCAAATTGACCCAGTCTTTAAAACTTTTGCAATAAACATAATGTAACTAAGTCTGTTTAATGTTTAATTTCTTTTTTTAAATACAGAACCTTAAAGAACCTAAATTTAACTAGTACAACTATGATGATTTAAGAAAATGGTCAGGTTTCTTAGAAACAATGTGGAGCAATTTATTGCTATATGAATCACAGAGCAACAATTTGGGTTGGGCAAATCCTGAAGATTTTAAGACAACCATTTTAACTGTTTTAAACTTTAGGCAAACAATCTTCCTTTTTGCAATTACAGAATCCCACGATTTCAAAGTTGGAAGATTAGTTGGAGGCCAATTTAGCCTAACTTATGCTGCACAAATCCCTTCTATAACATCTTTAACAAATGGTTGGTCATTCAGCCTTTGCTTGAGGATCCCTAGTAGAAGAAATACAATACTTTTTATGCCAATTCATTCTATTTTTGGACATCCCTAGTTGTAAGTTTATTCTTACATTGAGCCTAAATCTGCTTCCTCCTGACTTTCATCCATTTTTTCTAGATTTGTTGTCTGGGGCCAAGAAAAGCAAATATAATTTCTATTGCCTTCAGAACTACTTGAAAACAGCTATTGTGGCCTTCTAGAAGCGAAGAAGTGAATAAAATACTGGACTTAGAATAAAAAGGGCTTGAGTTCAAACCCTATCTTAGGAGACATTAGGTATTTTCCTTTTTGGTGTTTAATTGGGTATTTTTAATTTGTTGTTTTTGTAGTTTTGTTTAGTTGCATGTCCAATTCATTGATCTGTTCCTTCTGTCTTTTATTTATGTGCAAATTTAGAGATATAAATTTTCTTTTAAGTATTGCTTTGATTACATCCTACAAATTTTCAAATGTTGTTTCATGGTTACCATTCTCTTTAGTAAGACAGGTTATATAAAATTCTTAGAAACCCTTAACATCCTATGTAAATACTAGCAATCATTACTATTATTCCCTTCATCAGGCTAAAAACATCCCCATTTCCTTCAATCAACATTCTTGTGTCATGGTCTCTACTTCTCCAGCCTCCTGATTACCTTCCTCTGGATATCCTCCAGCTTGTCAAAGTCTTTCTTCAAATATTCTGTAAGAACCAAAGTAACTATGGAAGAATGGGAATATTATTTTGCCTATTCTTTTCAGCAAATGTAAATAAAAATGAATGTATGACTGAGAAGGCATTAGTTATCAAAGACAATTCTTGAATATTTCTAGTAAAATTTTCAAGACTGCTTTCAATTTTCAAAAACTAATAGGTTTAAGTTTGGGTACTAGAGTGAGAAATGTTTTGGGCTTAGAGTCAGGAGACTTGGGTTTGAATCTTAGCTTGTGATGAGCTTGACCATCAGTAGGTAAGTCCCCTAAAAGATTAAGTGGAGAGTAGGAGCAAGATACCCCTGTCTCCTGCAGCTGTTGAGGCCCTTCACTCTGTACATCTGGCAAACTTGGCCTATAAAAAGATTAGCCTGAGGTAGGAAAAGCAGACTGTGGTCTTTTTTCCACTGAGCTTTAATGGCCTGCAAGTCACTTGCTTGAGTGTCTAATTTGGGAATTGTAGAAAGGGAATTGCATTTTGTATCCTTCTTTACTCTTGAACTGTTAATGGTTATGCATTAGAGTAGTTTTTAATTGAATTTTATGCATGTCTTAAAACCTTAAAACTGATGAAGTAAACCAAATTTAGGCTTCTGCCACAATATGGTTCTAATGATTACTTGTGCAATAAGAGATAACTCACTTGACCTCGCTGAGTTTCATTTGTCCGTCTGTAAAGTGGTGATGATCATATTTACAGTTGCTTTCCAGATTGGTTTTGGAAGCCTTTTATAAACTTTCAAATTATGGAGGGTTTGACAAAGAGAGGCCTGAAGAAAAAGAAAGTCTTTAAAAGGTTAGGTCTTTGGGCTGGTTTTGAAGATTTCAATTTGTAGATGTGACCATCTTAGTTTTACTGAGAGTGAGGACAGGACACCACATTTAGGACTTTGATTATGTTTCCTTATGAGGAAAGGAGAGTCTTTATCCATTGTTGACCCATTAAGAGGTCATTAAGGATGACTAAATTTTGGCATTTGAGGATGATGATTTTAATCTGAATCTTACTCTTGGACTCTGCCTTTAAAAGGATCCAGGATAACTTTAAGGGATTCATGACATAAAAGAAACAGAGTCTGAATGCAGATTGAAACATATTGTTCTTCACTTTAGTTCCTCCATGATTTTTTTTCTAGTGTAAGTATTACGTAACTTGTTTCACAGCAAGATGAACAGGGAAATATGTATTATATCATAATATCATAATCATAAAAAAGAAGGGAAACAGAGAGACAATATAGAGAGACAGAGCTTAGCATGGACACAGACCAGAACTGAATGAGAGCCTGTACACACAAAGTGGAATCAAGTCCTGAAGTGATGGTGGTGGAGGAAGCCCACACATCTGCAGTCTCCCACAGAAAATCCTTGACTATTGGCATGGCAGGAGTGGAGAGGCAGTGAAAGTTGCAATGAAGGAGCCAAAAATCCAACCCTTGTAGAAGACATTTCCTAAGAGATAGCTGCAATGTGTGTTTGGAGCTGTGGGTGATCTGGAATAGGATGTGGAGAGTAATGAGTCCCTCAATCAAGTCTTCTAGAGAGAAAATGGGGGAGTTCCTGGACAATGACAGGTTCTAGGATCAAGTAGAGTTCTGAGATTGACTAAGGAAGAGTAAGAGGCAGATCCATTTTGTGGAGAAGAACACTTGTATTTTCCCCTCCACTATTATTGTGAGTAAGGTTCATAAACTGGAAAGAGATTCTCTAGCAACCCCAAGTACACAATCTCCTTGGGAAGTGAACCCTCATCCTTGGTCTAGGACTCTGTATAAATCTGAAGGAAGGTTGGGTTCACTGAAAGATAAGGAGCTGACTTTCTAGCAATTCCAAATTATTTCCTCTTCAAGGAGAAATTTTAGTTCATGGTCTCTTTAGCATAGGTCTAGAAGACAATATAGATCCTTGAGGGAAGATAGCCTTCACAAAAAAAAAAAAAGGAAGAAAATTACCTTATCTTAGATGTGGTATATTTGGAATTTTCTGTGTGTTGAAATAAAGGCTGTCCTACATTTAATATAAGGCATATAGACAGATAGAAAACTGGACTTGGAGTTAGGAAGACTGTAGTTCAAATCCAGCCTGAGACACTTCCAAGCTGTGTGACTCTGGACAAGACATTTAACCATATCTCAGTTTCCTCATCTGTAAAAATGAGATGGAGAAGCAAACTACTCCAGTGTCTCTGCCAAGAAAACTCCAATTTGAGGGCATCTGGGTAGCTCAGTGGATGGAAAGCCAGGACTAGAGATGGGAGGTCTTAGGTTCAAATCTGGCCTCAGATACTTCCTAGCTGTGTGACCCTGGGCAAGTCATTTGACCCCCATTGCCTAGCCCTTACCACTCTTCTGCCTTGGAATCAATTCCAAGATGGAAGGCAAGGGTTTAAAAAAAAAAAGAAAAGAAAACCCCAATTGGGTCACTAACAGTGGGAAGTGAGTGAACAACAACAAAATCACATATATGTATTTAGCCCAACTACTTGCCAGGGGGACTGAGAGATGTTCTACTTTCTCTACAGAGACCCCAATGTCAGCTATATGTTGTGCCCTTATCAGAGGAAAATCGGGAAAGGAATCATGAGAAAGAAGGCTCCAAAATTGAACCAATTTTTTTTAACCTATAGAAGGACATTGGATTCCTGACCAAGCAATATCAATTGATATGCAAATGTGATATCTTTCTTTTATTCTGGTAAAGGAGCTCCAAATTGGGCAAACAAGATTCATGACATGAGCTATGCCATAATGGAGAATATTCTTTCTTCTATTAAGTGGTGGGTAGAATGCTGAGCCTGGAATTAGAATCAAATCCAAATCTGGCCTCAGATATTTACTAGCTGTGTGACCCTGGGCAAATCATACAATCTCTATTCATTTCAGTTTCCTCATATATAAAATATATCTACCTGCAGGGTTGTTGTGAGAATCAAATGAGATAATAATTACAAAGTGTTTAGCATTGCCTGGAGGTTTGCCTATAGGTGCTATATAAATGTTAGCTATTATTATTACTATTATTACTTAAGCCATATTGTAGATAATCATAAATTCTCTTGAAATTTATAAGTGGATGAACATCAGTTATAAAAAATGATCTTAGGGTCAGCCAAAATCCATACATCATACTGCACAATCTTGGAATATTTTCAGATCATTTAAGGAAACAGAATGGAAAGAGGGCATTGGAAGGCTGTTTCTTAGTCATTCTTTTCCAAGCATGGGGTATGTTTCATCTGTTTTTCTCTTTTCAGATTGAAAACTACCTCAAGTCTCACTGATTCTCAAGATTAATGCTTTGTTGGGACAAACCATGCTCATTTCATAAACCTCTGTTTTGAGAAAGACACCTGTGGATATTACCTTCCAGGCATTTCCAGCTAAGAACATCAAGGTACTCTCCCAAATGCAAAAAGGTGAACATCTAGGAAATTTGCAGGTGCAAAGCTATTTTTGTCTACACGATGATAGCCTTCATATTTGGATATTTAAAAAAGTAGTCATCAGTCTGTGCAGATGATACTACTGATGCAATGTCAACAGAATATATACTTTTGAATGGTTTTTCCTCAAAAGAAACAATATATATAGAAATTATTCTGTAACCTTCAAGTATTATAAAGATATGCCATACCCATCAACCTGAGTACAAATCTAGTCTCTGACATATACTAATTATATGCCCATAGGCAACTCAATCAATTCCACAAAATTATAAGTTATAGGTGCTTGAGGATCCTCACTTATTGAGGGAGTTTCTACACTGGAATCCCCCTGTATCAATGAGACCAGATTTACAACATAGATGTGTATATATTGAGGAATTCAACTTCAATATGTGCTATTAGTTATAACAACTAAGCAAATCACCTACAGTTTTTCAAACAAGTTTCTTTCTGACCAAAAGCAATCAGGTTGTAGGATGCCTACAAGTTCTAAAACAATCCAAACAAATGGCTCCCCTGGGGTTTTCTGCTGTTTATTGCCACTACTGCCAGATAAGTGACAATATGATGTCACTCTTGAAGAACTAACTCTTCCTCCATAGAAAATTATATCATGACACAGAAGAATCCCTTAAAAGTGGAGAAAATCACCAAAAAGTGATTAGTGGGAAGGCCCTAAGATTGAAATTTGTTATAGCTATAGAATATACCTTGGTTTTTATACCATGAATTACAAGGTATATATCAGACACATGTTTAACAAAGGATTTCTGGTTTGGGTCACTTGATTTTAGAAGCCAATGGTCCATAATATTTGAAATTAGAAACCATAACAGAAATTTAGATGGTTGATCACTACTCCATTATCTTTATTATCTCTCTATTATCTGCTTAATACGAGAACCTCAGTGTATGAGCTACCTACAGGTAGATAAGTTATAGTTAAATAGATTCATTTGTTAAAGTAACTTGGCACACTAACATCCTTTTATGTAGGGTGTGAAAGCCAAAAAATGCTTTCTTTTGTGATTCCAGTATACCTATACCTACCATACTCCAGATCTCTATCCTGGGTCCTCTTCCCTCTCTCTTTGTACTATTTCACTTGGTGATCTTGGTGATCATTTTTCATGTTTCCATGATCATCTTTGTGCTGTTGATTCTCAGATCTACTTGTCCAGTCTCATGCTCAACCTCCACACTAATCAAGTAACCTCTTTCCAAACTTCCAGACTTGTATCTCCAACCATCTATTAGACATCTCAGATCAGATGTTACATAGACATCTTCAATTCAACATGACCAAAAAGAACTCCCTCACTTCCCCATATAATATTATACCAAGTCTAATTGATTTTTCCTTAATAACATCTCTCTCATAATGCTCCCTTTTCTCTCCTGGCAAAGCCACTACTTCACCATCTCACATCTGAACAACTGAGATACCCATCTGGCTGTTCTCCCTGCCACAAGTCTCTCACCAGACAACTCCATTCTCCACTTAGCTGTCAAAGTATTCTTCTGTCACCCCCTTATTGAATAAACTTTAGAGGCTGAAATAGGAAATTTCATCCAAGATAAAATATTAAATTTCCTTTTCACTAAAAGTCCTTCAAACTTGCCCTTCTCCTACATTTCCAGGCTTCCAGTCTTGTATATTTCCCTTCACCTACTGTGGAGTCCAGTAACACTGGCTTCCTTGTTATAACTCATCAAGGTACACCATCTCCAATCTCCAGGCAATTCCACTGGCATTTTCACCTCATACCTGGAATACTCTCTCTCTCCTCATCTCTGCCTCCTGACTTCCTTCGAATCCTAGCTAACATTTCATTTTCAATGAACATTAAATTTACTAACAACAAACTAGGGAAAATCTTTATAGTAGCAAGTGTCTCTGGGAAAACTTCACTTCTCTAATATATAGGAAATTGAGTCAAATTTATAAGAAAACAAAGCATTTCTCAATTGACAAGTGGTCAAAAGATATGAACAGGCAATTCTCAGATGAAGGATCTTTAGTCATATTTAAAAATGCTCCAAATCACTATTTAATAGAGAAGGGTAAATTAAAACAATTCTTGGGTACCAACTTACATGCACCAGACTGGATAACATGACAAAAAGAAAAGGAAAATGATGAATTTTAAAGGGGATATTGAAAAATCAGGATACTAATACATTACTGGTGGAGTTGAAAACTGATATGTCCACTCTGGAGAACAATCTGGAATTGTGCCCAAAGAGTCATAAAACTCTGCAATAGCACTGCAAGCACTGTATCCTTAAGATATTAAAGATGGGGAAAAGAACTCCAGCTCTTTATGTGATGGCAAAGATCTGAAAACTGAAGGTAAGTCCACCAATTGGGGAATGGCTGAGCAAGTGTGCTTATAAAGGAATACTACTGTGCCATAGGAAATAACAAAGAAGATGATCACAAAAGAAAACTTGGAAAAACTTATATAAAGTGATGCAAAGTGAAATGAAAAGAACAAGGAGAATGTTGTATACCATAACAATAATGTCTGATGATCAACTGTGAATGACTTAACCATTATCAACAAGTCTCCAGGACAACTCCAAGATACTCATGACAAAAGTATATCCATTGCCAAAGAAGGAACAGATGAAGTCTGGATGCAAATTGAAGCATATTCCTTACTTTATTTCCTCAATGATTTTTTTCTCTAGTGAAAGCAACATGTGTCTTCTTTCACAACATGACAAATATGGAAATATATATATATATATATGCAACTTATATCATAATACCTGCTTTCTTGGAGAGAAAGTGGGGTGGGAGGGAGAGAGAACACAGATTGCAAAATATCCGAAAACAAATATTGAAAAATTATACTAACATGTAATCTGGAAAAAATGAAAATTTATTGAAATTTATCTCCAGCACTTATCACAGTGCTTGGTATATAGTAGATGCTTAATAAATACTTCTTGACAGACTAATCAGTAACCACCAAAGCTTTATGGAATAAGTAAAAGCAAGAATTATTAATTAGTTAATAAGTGGGAGAGTCAGTATTCAAGCTAAAATCTTACTAAAAATTTAATGCTCTTTCCTGTCTACTACAAGGAGGCAGCTAGGTGGTTCAGTGTGCAGAGTGCTGAGCCTGGAGTCAAGAAGACTTGACTTAAAATTCTGGCCAAGTCACTTAACCTCTGATTGCCTGATAAAAGGATCCACTGAAGAAAGAAATGGCAAACTATCCAGTATCCTTGCCTTGCCAAGAAAATCCCATGGATATCTTATGGTCCATGGGGTCATAAAGAATCAGACATGAGTGAATGACTAAACAAGAAGTTATTAGGCTGAGAGTTGCCTTTCTATTTCATGCCTAGACTGGCCAGCTCATGGTTCACCCCAGTTCTTGGGACACTGTTCTTTCTTGCTAGAAATCTAGTAGTCATCTTAGTTTCAAATCAAAACTGATTTCTTCTCTTTCTCTCTGGCAGTTCTAAACTAGGTTCTGGATTCTGCCCAGTACTTTTGTTTAAAATCAGATCTCTATTCTCTGGGCACCCTCTATCTAAACCTGAAGAAATTGCCATCTAGCAATAAATCTCTTCTTGGCTGAACCAAATCATTCCTGATCCATTGATTTACACACCATAGTCGCCATACTTTCTGGTACATCTCCTCTAATATTCTGCCATCTCTTATTCTCTACAGTCTTTCTTGGAGAGTTTATCTCCTCTCAGAAGTTTAAGCGTTATCTCTTCAAATACAATATCCTTCCTAATTTCCAGTCACATATTGTCAACTGCTTCTCCTAATGGACCACAGATGTCTAAAACAATATACAAAATTACTATTATAACATAGATGGAAAGAAAAAGCAATAACATGAAATTGAATGCTTTGTAATTATAAGGACTGAGTTTCTCCCTGAAAAAAAAAATGGGAAAAGTTGCCCTTTCTTCTCACATCTTCTCACATCACAAGATGTGAGGTGACTATGGGTGTGGAGTATTACATATACTGACTCACCTGAATTTGGTTTTGCTGATGTATATTTTTCTGTTACTTTTTGATTGTTGCAAAAAATAATTTATCATGTCTAGAGGAGATAGCCATTTCTGAACACAGGTACAGAAATTAAAAGTGATATAAAAAGGCAGCTAAGTGGCTCAGTTGATAGAAAGTCAGACCTAGAGACTGATGGGCCTGGGTACAAATCTGGCCTCAAATATTTCCTAGCTGTATGACCTTGGCAAGTCACTGAATCCCAATAGCCTAGTCCTTACCCAATTAATACTCAGTATTGATTCCAAGACCAAAGGTACAAGATTTTTTAAGTAATATAAAAATGAAAGTTGCCAATGAAAAATGTTTCAAGGGAGACTTCTGGGCTAAGATGGCTGCAGAGTAGTAGCAAGGGGTTCTCTCCTCATCACTGCCTGATGTAAAAAGCCTCAAAAGGACAAGGAACAGAAGTAGATGAGCAAAGGAGCTCTGCTGTAGGGCACAGACTTGAAGGTAGGCAGGTTTGGGGCATTTCCACACTATAAAAGGATAGAATTGCTCATACCAAGGAGTGAACTGATCCCCCCTTCCTCACTATACCTTACCATGCCAGAATCAAAGAAAACACAAAAACAAAAAAAAAATCGCTAGTTTGGGGGCAGGGGGAGGGCTGGCTGAGGGTACCACAGACTTGCTCCTGAGAGCAGCAAGACTTGGGACCCCAGGAGACTGAGAACCTTGGAGCCTGGGTGCAGAGACAGGGCAGAAAGGAGCTTCCCACAGAAGATGGAAAAACCATGCTGAAGCTCAATACACAGAGAGCTGCCTACCCTCTTCACTTAGACTTCTGGCTAGAATGGGAAGAAAAAAACTAACATAGCAATGGCCAACACCCAAGAACTACAGTCTATAACTACCACAAAAAAAAAAAGAAAAAGCCTTTGACTCTGGATAACTTCTACTTAGAAAAACAACAAACTACACAGGAGACAGCAGAGGAGAACAAACAAGCAAACACATCCAAACTTTCAAAAAATGGAAATTGGTCACAAGCTCTCCAAGAAATCATGTTGGAATTTGAGAACCAAGTTAAAAAGATAGGAGAAACTTGGCAAGAAAAGTTAGAACTAGTTCAAAAAAAATAGTTTAAAAGACAGAATCTCTCCTACTTAGAATAAGAAGCCCCCAAATCAAATGAAATTATAAGCAAACTGAAGACCAGAAATGACCTGCTAGAAAATATGAAAAACAGGATAGACCAAATAAAAAAGGAAAATCAAAAGATTATAGCTGAAAATCAGTCTTTAAAGACTATAGTTGGACAATTGAAGCTAATGATCTCACAAGACAGCAAGAATTAATGAAGCAACGTCAAAAGATTGACAAAATAGAAGAAAACATGAAATATCTTATTGAGAAAATGAATGATTTCGAAAACATGTCAAGGAGAGACAACTTGAGAAAACCCAGAAATAAATAGAGACCTTGACATTATACTATAAGAAATTATCCAAGAAAACTGCCCTCATGTTCTTGAACAATAGGAAAAATAGACATTAAGAGAGCCTATAGATCACCCTCTACCCTAAATCCTCAAAAGACAGCCCCCAGGAATGTAATTGCCAAATTCAAGAGCTTCCAAACTAAGGAGAAAAATATTACAAGAAGTCAGAAAGAATAAATTCAGATATCAAGGAACACCAATAAGGATTACACAGGATCTGACAGTCTCCACATTAAAGGACTGCAAGGCTTGGAAAATGATATTCAGAAAGGCAAGAGAATTGGGTTTATAACCAAGGATCACCTACCCATCAAAACTGATTATATACTTCCGCAGGAAAGTATGGGCATTTAGAAAATAGGAGATTTCCAAGTATTGGTAAAGAAAAGACCAGAACAAAATAGAAAATCTGATGTGCAAATACAAAACTCAAGATAAACATGAAAAGAAAAACAAAAAATTGGGGAAAAATTTTTAAGGACTTCGATAAGGTCAAATTGTTTATATTCCTATATGGAAAAATGATATTTGTAACACTCAAAAATCATAAGCTCTATCATAGTCATTGGAAAAATTATCCATAGGTTGGAGTACTAAGTGGTTTAAGATGGTATGTAAAAAAAAGAAAGAAAAGGGGAAGAAATAGAAGATGGCACCAAGAGAAACTAGAAGGAATAAGAAAAATAGGATAATTTATACCACATAAAGAGGTGCATGGGAGGAAGAGGGGAAGAATACAATTATAAGGAGAAGAAGAGAGTTCTAATAGATAATACTTAAACCCTATTTATTAAACCAGTGGAATCAATTCTGAGAGGGAAGAGCACCTAGATCCATTGGTATTGAATTGTATCTTACCTTACAGGGAAGTTGAGAGGGAAAATTGAATGGGGGAAGGAGGAGTTGGACAAGGAGTACCAAAAAGGAGGGAAAGAGAAGGGGAAGGGAATTTAATACATCCTAAAGGAAAATAAGAGGGTAATAAGAGGGGAGGGAGTGGGAAGGGATGTAAAATAAGCATGGGGATTAGGGGGACTGAGTAAAAGACAAACACAGGTGTAGAAGAAAATAGTGAAAGAAGAAAGTGCTGGACTAGGAGTAGAAATCAAAATGATGGGGAATATACTGGTGATAATCATAACTCTGAATGGGAATGGGATGAACTCAGCCATAAAATGGAAACAAATAGTAGAGTGGATTAGAAGCCAAAATCCTACCATATGTTGTCTACAAGAAACACACATGAGGCAGGTAAACACACAGGGTAAAGATAAAAAGCTGGAGCAAAATCAATTGATCATCACCTGAGAAAAAGAAGGCAGGAGTCACAATCATGATATCTGACAAAGCCAAAGTAAAAATAGATCCCTAGAGATAAGGAAGGTAAATACATCATGATAAAAAGCATTATAGACAATGAGGAAATACCAGTACTCAACATGTATGCACTAAATCTTAAAGCATTCACATTTTAAAAACTTTTTTCTTTTTCTTTTTTTTTGAATTAATTTATTTAGTCAATTTAGAACATTATTCCTTGGTTACAAGAATCACATTATTTCCCTCCCTCCCCTCACCCCACCCTTTCCACAGCTGATGCCCAATTTCATTGGGTATTACATGTGTCCTTGATCAGAACCTATTTCCATGTTGTGGGTGTTTGCATTAGAATGTTCATTTAGAGTCTACATCCCCAGCTATATCCCCTCAACTCATGAATTCAAGCAGTTGTTTTTCTTCTGTGATTCAACTCCCACAAATTTTTAAAGCAGCAATTATTGGAGCTTAAGGATGAAATAGATAGTAAAACTATACTAATGGGAGAGCTGAACCTTCCTCTATCAAATCTAGATAATTCAAACCAAAAAATAAACAAGAAAGAGGTAAGAGATGTGAATGAAGTCTTAGAAAAATTGGAGTTATAAAAATATGGAGAAAAATAAATAGGGGCAAAAACTAATACATCTTTTCAGCAGCACATGGTACATTTACAAAGACTGACCATGTACTAGGTAGGGCATAAAAACATGGCAAACAAATGCAAAAAAGCAGAAATAATAAATGCAACCTTCTCAGACCACAATGAAATGAAAATAATAATTTGTAAGGGTACATGGATAGGCAAATCAAAACCTAATTGGAAATTAAACAATACAATTCTCCCAAACTGGTTAGTTAAAAAACAAATCATAGAAACAATTAATCATTTTACTGAAGAAAATGACAATGATGAGACATCTTTTCAAAATCTATGGCATGCAGTCAAAGCAGTACTCGGGGGAAATTTATATCATTGAGTTCATATATTAACAAATTAGGGAGGGCAGAGGTCAATGAATTAGGCATGCAAATTAAAAAACTAGAAAGTAAACAAATTAAAAATCCTCAGATGAAGACTAAATTAGAAATCCTAAAAATCAAAGGAGGAATTAAGAAAATTAAAAGTCAATGAACTTTTAATTTAATTTGATTTAATAAATAAGACTAGAAGCTGGTACTTTGAAAAAAACAAATAAAACAGACAAAGTACTGATCAATCTAATCAAAAAAAGGAAAGAAGAAAACCAAATTAACAGTATCCAAAAGGAAAAGGGACACCTCACCTCTAATGAAGAGGAAATTAAGGCAATCATTAAAAATTATTATGCCCAATTACATGGCAATAAATATGACAATCTAGGTGATATGGATGAATATTTACAAAAATATAAAGTGCCCAGACTAACCGAGAAATAGACTACCTAAACAACCCCATATTCGAAAAAGAAATTGAACAAGCCATCAAAGAATGCCCTAAGAAAAAATCCCCAGGACCAGATGGATTCACAAATGAATTCTAACAAACATTCAAAGAACAACTAATTTCAATATTATACAAACTATTTGACAGAATAAGCAAAGAAGGAGTTCTACCAAATTCATTTTATGACACAAACATGGTAATGATTCCAAAGCCAGGCAGGTCAAAAACAGAGAAAGAAAACTATAGATCAATCTCCTTAATATGAATACAGATGCAAAAATTTTAAATAGGATACTAGCAAAAAGACTCCAGCAAGTCATCAAAAAGGTTATTCACTATGACCAGGTAGGATTTATACCAGGAATGCAAGAATGGTTCAATATTTGGAAAACCATGCATATAATTGACCATTTTAACAAGCAAACCAACAAAAATCACATACTTATCTCAATAGATGCAGAAAAAGCCTTTGACAAAATACAACACTCATTCTTATTAAAAACACTAGAAATCATAGGAATCGAAGGGCCTTTCCTAAAAATAAGAAACAGTAAATATCTAAAACCATCAGCAAACATCATCTACAATGGGGATAAACTCGAAGCCTTCCCAATAACTTCAGGAGTGAAACAAGGATGCCCATTATCATCTCTATTATTTAACATCATACTAGAAATACTAGCAGTAGCAATTAGAGAAGAAAAAGAAATTCAAGTTATTTAAATTGGCAATGAGGAAACCAAGCCATCACTCTTTGCCGATGACATGATGGTCTACTTAAAAAATCCTAGAGAATCAACTAAAAAGATAGTGGAAATAATCAACAGCTTTAGCAAAGTTTCAGGATACAAAATAAACCTACATAAATCATCAGCATTTCTATATATTTTCAACACATTCCAGCAGCAAGAGACAGAAAGAAAAATTCCATTTAAAATCACCCTAGTCAATATAAAATACTTAGGACTCTATCTGCCAAGACAAACACAGAAATTATATGAACACAACTACAAAACACTTTTCACACAATCAAAACTAGATCTAAACAAATGGAAAAGCATTAATTGTTCATGGGTAGGACAAACTAACATAATAAAAATGATAAATCATCCCCAAATTTATTTACTTATTCAGTGCCATGCCTATCAAACTACTAAGAAACTTTTTTACTGAATTAGAAAAAAACCATAACAAATCATTTGGAAGAACAAAAGATCAAGAATATCAAGGGAAAGAAAGAAAAAAATATGGAGAGGGGCCTAGCAATACCAAATCTTAAATTGTACTATAAAGTAGTGATGGTACTCATTAAAAAACAGAAGGGAGCATCAGTGGACTAGACTTGGGGTAATTGACCTTAGCAAGACAATATATGATAAACCCAAAGAGCCCAACTTTTGGGACAAAAATCCACTATTTAACAAAAACTGCTGGGAAAATTAGAACAGTATGGGAGAGATTAGATTTAGATCAATATCTCACATGCTACACCAAGATAAATTCAGAATGGGTGAATGACTTGAATATAAATATGGAAACTATAACTAAATTAGGTGAACATAGAATAGTATACCTGTCAGATTAATGTGAAAGGAAAAATTTTAAGACCAAGCAAGAGAAAGAAAATATTACAAAATGTGAAATAATTTTGATTACATTAAATTAACAAGGGTTTGTACAAACAAAACCAATGCAATCAAAATTAGAAGGGAAGTAACAAATTGGGAAAAAATCCTTATAACAAAAACCTCCAAAAAAGTTCTAATTACTCAAATTTATAAGGAGTTTAATCAATTGGACAAAAAAGCAAGCCATACCCCAATTGATTAAAAGGGCAAGGGACATGAATAGGCAATTTTCATATAATGAAATTAAAACTATCAATAAGCACATGAAAAAGTGTTCTAAATCTCTTTTAATTAGAGAAATGCAAATCAAAACAACTCTGAGGTACCACCTCATACCTAGCAGATTGTCTAACATGACAGCAAAGAACAATAATAAATGTTGGCAGGAATGTGGAAAAATTGGGTCATTAATGCATTGCTGGTGGAGTTGTGAATTGATCCAACCATTCTGGATGGCAATATGGAACTCTGCCCAAAGGACTTTAAAAGACTCTCTCCTCTTTGATCCACCCATACCACTGCTGGGTTTATACCCCAAAGAGATAATAAAGAAAAAGTCTTGTACAAAAACATTTATAGCCATGCTCTTTGTGATGGCAAATTGGAAAATGTGGGGATGCCCTTCAGATGGGAAATGAATGAACAATTTATGGTATCTGTTGGTGATGGAGTGTTCAAAGAAATAATGAACTGGAAGAATTCCATGAGAACTGGAACGACCTCCAGGAATTGATGCAGAGTGAAAGGAGTAGAACCAGGAGAACATTATATACAGAGACAGATACACTGTGGCACAATCAAATGTAATGGACTTCTCTACTAGCAGCAATGCAATGATCCTGGACAATTCTGAGGAACTTATGAGAAAGAACACTTTCCATATGCAGAGAAAGAACTGTGGGAGTAGAAACACAGAAGAAATATAACTATTTGATCATGGGTCAATGGGGATATGACTGGGGAATTAGACTCTAAATGTGAGCACTTTAGTGCAAATATTAATAATATGGAAATAGGTCTTGATCAATGAAAAAATGAAATGTAAAACCCAGTGGAACTGCTCGTTGGCTATGGGAGGGGGTGGGAAGAGGAGAGGGAAAGAATATGAGTCTTATAACCATGGAAAAATATTCTAAATCAATTAATTAAATAAAATTTTTCAAATTAAAAAAGTGTTTTAAAAAGGGGGAAAAAAGCAAATCCACTCTTGTGAAATTGATATGTCAGTTCAATAGAACAAAAATATTTCTACCATGTCTGGAACACTATGGAGGCTAAGGGGGAATTCAAAGGTTGATTCAGATATTCTTGTCCTCATGGAAGTTACCAACTAAAAGAAGCCTATAGTACAAGTAACTTTAATACAAAATTATACAAAATTGCGTAAAAGGGCTACACATTAGAGTTTTTCAAGACCCAAAAGGAAGGGAAAGAATCAGAAGTAGAGGTTGGAGAGTAAGAACCTGGGCACTATTGGGCAGTCTTCACATTTAATCTGATTTCATTACCTTAACAAACATCCCAGGGAGTTAGTCAAAAAAGTTATTTATTAAGGGTCCGATAGTTTATATTCCTTTAGGAATGCTTTAACTATAAACCCTCCATAGCACACCTACAATGTTTGTTTGTCTACAGTCAGAATCAAGAATTTCATCAGTGTAGAGAATTTCCAGTGAGGGAAATATCCTCCTCTGCATGCAGATTAACAAACAACATTTGAAAGCAGGGACTGTCTCTCATTTGTTTTTGTATCCTACTACTACTACTACTACACCAAATGCAGTACCTGGCAGATTAATAAATATTTGTTGATTGATGAGTAATTATAATCTTTGAGAGCAGCCTGAGGACATTGAGACATTCATCTGCATGCCATGATCATATTGCTAGTGTGATAAGAACTTAAATTCAGGTCTTCCTGCCTTCAAGACTATCACCCACTATCACAATGCCTCTCATGTTTGTCTATAACAATAAAGAAATTTTTTATAGATATCTTTTCTGGGGTACAGTGTTTATATGTAAATGATCAGTGTTCAATTACCTATGTAAATTGAGGGGACATAAATAATTGCTTTAATTAGATGGATAATAACAATAATAGCAATACTATATAATACCTTCATTATTAACAATAACAATGATTTTGAATATGTTTTATACTTGGATTGTGTGCTTTGAAAGTTCACGACCCAAGGGCAGCTAAGTGGGTCTATGGATAGAGGGCCAGGCCTAGAGGAAAGACATCCTGGGTTCAAATTTGACCTCAGATACTTCTTTTTGTGTCCCTGGGCAAGTTATTTAACTCCAATTACCTTTTAGTTCTCACTACTCTTCTACCTTGGAACAAATAAATACTTAGTCTTGATCCTATGACAAAAGGTAAGAGTTAAAAAAAGTTCATTACCTGTTTGTTATTCATATATTTTCCCTTTTCCCAGAAAACCCGAAATTTACTGCTATTGCATGTCTATTTATAGAGTAGTAGTAGTAGTAGTAGTAGTAGTAGTAGTAGTAGTAGTAGTAGTAGTAACAGATAATTACTTGTTTATGCTTTGTGCCTTTTTGAAGACACATTCATTAAATAATCTCAGAACTGAAACAGAACACAGAAGTTTTCTAGTTCAACTCATTCCCAAACAAGGATTTTCTTTACAATTTATTTTCCAAGTGTTCACCAAGCCTTTTCTTGAAGAACTATGGTAAAGGAGAATCCATGACCTCACTACACATGTGTTATCAAACTTTGCTTTTCTGTTAGAGCCTATCACAGTGTTTTGCACATCTTATTCTTTCAATAAATATTTGATGAAAGAATATAGTTGTTGTGAATATTAAATGAGAACATCAGTACAAAGAGTGCTTTTCAGGGGGGAAATGATAAAAGGCAAAGTTTTTCTTATAAGCATTAAAGATATATAAAGGGTGAAATTAAAGGAGCAGTCTGCTACTCCTTACTTATTTGGCTGAAGTAAGAGATAAGTGAGTTCTGACTTCTCTCTCTTTAATACTGTCTAACTTTCTCCTGATTTCTCTCTGCCCTGCGATGTGCCTCCAATGTCATGAGACACTCTGGTTTCCTGGTACTACGGATCAAAATTGTCCTTACAGCTACTAACACTTTAACAAAGACCTGAGATATTTCAAATTGTTCCTTGAGCTATCTTTTGAAAATAGACTGAATATAATCTCTATCCTTTATAGAACACACCCATTCTAATCCTGCCCCATTAGGATTGATTTATGAGACCCTAAGGTTGTTGCTTTCTCTCCAAGGTTGGCTAGCTCATTATACTATTAAGCTTCTTTTTTCCTCTTTGGCTATTCCACAATTCTTTTATTGACTGTCATCACCCTTAGTTGGGCATCCTGGTTGCTTGTACCCCTTGAGGCAGACACTATTTCTTTTCAGTTGGTCTGCCCACTTGCTCAGACTTGTTTTCCTCCTTGGTCTACTGCCCCCAATAACACACTGAGAAGCCTAGAATATAAGTAATATATACATGCCATGTGCAGACAATTCTTGCTTTCCAAAATGAACCTTTCTGCAGTCCTCTAAGTAAAAGGGTTTTTTCATAGTGTAAATTTGCACACCCACATCAGGAAGGGAGAGAAGGAGGCATGAAAGAAGCCCCATGCTTGCAGAATGAGGGGCCAGCTCATGGTTTAAGGACATGTGGGAACTGGGACAAAGAAATAAGAGCAGTAGGAGGAACATACGCCATGTGGGGGATCTGGCCTCAAATAAGAGGAAGAACATGTGGGATAGAGGTAGCAGATGTGTGGGCAACAAGAGTAGAGCAGAGATACAGATACCCAGGAGAACATGCAGGTGTGTGGGTAAGTCAGGGAAAAGGTCCGAAGATCTTGATGTTTCCATGTTGGCATCAGTGGTAGTCTCGCCACCATTCTTCTGTTTTCATTTGGAGGAGTGTTTGTTTAAGGTTCTTTGGGTTAGGGGGGTTGGAAGGCCATAGGACTTACTGAGGGGCAAGAGTAGAGAAAGAAAGTAAAGTTGACAGATATATATATAGATATATATATATTACATAAAGTCTAACTTACAATGAGAATGTACATGTAGCAAGGATTATCTTTATATTGAATGTAATCTGTTATTGTTTAGTGGTGTTTTTTAGTCAAGTCTGACTCCTTTGTGACCTCATTTGGGGTTTTCTTCGTAAAGATACTGGAGTGGTTTGCCATTTCCTTCTCCAGCTCATTTACAGATGAGAAAATTCAGGGTTACATGACTTTGCCCATGGTCACACAGCTAGTAAGTGTCTGAAGCCAGATTTGATCTCAGGAAGGTGAATCTTCCTGATTCCAGGCTCTGAACTCTATACTTTGTATCACTTAACTGCCCTGAAATGCATGCTGACTATTTTGCAAAATGTTATCATCCCAGATACCTGGGAAGTATCTTCCCCTCTATCCATAAATGCATGTGATCCTCTTTCTACATATTTTACCTTAGCTTTTCTCCATAAGAGACATTTCTAGACCCATGGAGCTGGGGTATTGCATCCTCATCCTAAGGAGTCCCTCTGGTCTGGGCTCATACATGTAGTTCAGACTAGGTTCAATCCTACGGAAGTTTTGCATCTAATGAGAAGGCATCTAAGCTCTCTTTTCTCACATTCTTCAACTCATTAAATCTTCCACTCTAGCAGTTAAGGCATAGGTTTGACTCATGTCTAGGTCTCTCAAACATGATAAAATCTAATATAACATATACCTGATTCAACATATATCTGTCCAATATTTTTTCTTACACACAAAAGAAATGTAAATGGACATAGACTCACAATGTGCATTGGCTGAAAGGTTTAAAAGAAGGCTCAATAGCTTAAATTGCTTAAAATTGCTGTTTATAACATCTTAGGGGAATGATACTTAATATCAGATTAGTTTGTGGGTCCAGAAAAAAAGTGGACACATTTCACCTTATTTCTGCACTGTCTAAATAATTTCCAATTATTCCTATGATGTTAGTCATCTTCTCCAATGAAAAATATTCCTAACTAGTAGTCATCTCTAATTGAATTAGGATAGCTGAACCTCTGGAACTCAAAAGGTCACTTCCAAGTCTGGACACAACTATCTTGAGAAAAATATTGCATCATCTCAGGAAATAAAACATAAAGCAAAAAATGCAGCCAGGGACCCAGGTGCAAACTTGTCTAGTAGAATCTCCTGATCAAGTTACCATGTGGGTGTGTTTACCATGAGGCCAGGGGTAGGGAAAGTCTAGGAGCAATTATATGATGCCACCTGGGGTGGAGTGTGTGGAGTATTAAAGGAAGAGATCAAGCTGGAAATTGTTTCTCCATTTTAAAAAAAATCTCATCTAGTATTCTTCCACCTTCTGCTGTCATGGAAAGGGGAAGGACCAAAGGACCATTCAAGGTTTTCATACCAAAGTAACAAATACTTTCAACACTAAACCATCACCTGGTCAGAAGTACCCAGGAAGTCCATCATCACAGATTCCAAGTACTGAGTCACTCAAATGGTAAGCTGAAAACAAGCAAGGAAGATCTGTACATATCTTGTACAGTCTATATAAAACCTGCTTACCTTCCATCCTTGCTCTCTTTTATTATCGCCACAGCTATCCACCTGCTTTCTCTGGAAATTTGTGTCCACTTCTAGTGGATGTATGTTTTTGTCATTACTCAAAATTAGTGAGAGTGCCAAAAGTTGGCATCTAATAAATAACTGACTGACTGAAGTAGCCACAAGCATTTCCTTTCAAATACTAAATGGAAAAGACAAGATCACCAACCATGAAATTCTGGAAAATATGCAATTTACTAGCATGTAAGCAATACTGACTAAAATGCAATTCCATTGGGCTAAATACATATGAATGCAAAAAACCTAAGCAGGCAGTTAAAGACTTGACCTTTAAAGCTGTGCGGGATAGTTAGCACATTAGATGACCTCAAAAGGATCTCAAGGAGTCAGATCTAATAGAATTGTCCTAGAAATAAAATTGATTTATTTTTTAAGTTAATATGTATATACTATATGGAATACATATTTATAAATTTGTATGTGTTCATTTGTTAAGTGTAAATAAATTTGTAAATATATGTTTGCAGAGTTTTATGCTTATGTTCAAATAATGAACTGCACAGTTACAAGACAAGGAAACAGGGCTTTCCAATTTCCATACCAAGAAGAACTGTGTACCTAAAGATAGTTAACCTGGATTCCAGTTCCATTTCCAAAACTTGCTAGCTTTGGGATTTTTGTCAAGTCACTGTATCTTTCTAAGACTGGTTGGGTTTTTTTCATAATAGTAATTCTCCATTTACTTTGATATCTCCTTGGAATATAAATGCCAGAAAGAATTCCTAAACACTATGCCAATTGAACATAAGTGCTGCCTACCAAGCTAGAAAGGTTTGTGACAGCTGAATTCAGAGAGGTCCATCACCTAAATTCAGAGAGGTACATGTATTTTTCAGGTACAGTAAATATGAGAGAAAATCAGTCAAAATCAGAAAGGCAGTAGTTATCTGGAACACTTGTGAAATCAGGTATCTTGGAAGCATTGAAAAATGAAGCAATAAAACTACCTACCTTCAAGTATGTACTGTTATAGACTGTGTATGCATATGAAAGAAATATATTTGTGTATATACATATATATGCATACGCATGTTTGCATATACATAGATATGTAATGGGAGAGAAATTATGAGCCAACATTGTGTTTCCAATTTACTGAAAAAAAGAAACTATACCATTGCATTGTTGATCCCAGTGCTTCCCTTTTGTGCAGAAAAATTGACACTACATTTCTCTTTTCAGGTCTATAGCTGTAATACTTGAAGTGAATAAATTCAGCTCTTTCCAGTTCAGATTTTTTTTTAGTTTTACATTCACTTTATTGCTCTAGAAATTTTGGTTATAAAACCATCAGATTACAGACATAGTGATAAGAATAGCCACACACACAAAAAAAGAGCAACTGTGTGCTGTGCAGTTACTTCTCCAACTTAGTAGTTAATAATTCTTCCATAAATAGCAGATTAAAGTGAGCTCAATCAAATAAAATAAGAGCAACTCTTGACCTAACACTATTTTTCCTTTCTCTTGAACTTAATTTTAGTTTTTCATTGTGTGGAATAATAACTACTTGAAGGTAAAAGAGAGGGAAAAACAAGAAGAAAAGAAGAAAATTAATAATGTTACTGAATATTGACAGATATGAATGTCTCCTTCCTCATCTCTTCTAAACCTCACACATTCTCTATTTCTGCTGCTAGAGGCTGAGGGTAGACAAGGAATGGCAAAAAGGTTGCCACATATATTCACAGGAATTGAATAATAGCATGTGGAGGTGAAAGTTATATGGATATGTTACATGTCAAGGTAAGTTATATGGAAAAAGAATCAGATTTAGCTCTATTTTCTTCATGAGACCTGTCCTGATTTCACATAATCCTTGAGCCTCACTAACCCCCAATCACCTTGTATTTATTTCACATATATTATGTATATGCCTAGGTAGCAGAACCTGGAGAATGTGTTTTAATTGACTTAAAAAGGACCCTCCCAGGGAGTATGGTTGGGTCTCCCCTGGAAACCTCTGGTGACTACAGGGACACATTTGATTCAGAAGCAAAAATCTTACATTTTTAGATAACAAAGCTATTCCCTTTAAAAATTACTTAGCAGGCAACGAGGGACTTGATTTATTACTTAATACACAAGCTCTTCATCATTGAGTTACACCTGTTCCTGGAGTCCCCAGAAGTTTCCAGATAAGCTCTAATGTATACTTCCTGGGATGGCCTAAATAGACTACATATGACCCAATTACACTCATATATGTACATATTGTACAATTCAGTTACATGGTATGCTCCTTGTGGGCAGGGACTCTTCATTTTTGTCTTTATATCATGATATCCTCAGCACTTAATACAGTGCCTAGTACATAGTGGGTGCCTAATAAATGCTTATTGATTGGATTATTTACCATCCAAAGCTAAACTTTGTTGTTTCTGTTGAAGACATCATTGTCCTTGGCAGTCACTCAGGTTAACTTTTCTCATTGTTATCCTGAACTCTTCACTCTCTTATGCCATATAATCAATCAGCTGCCAAATTGTACTCTTTCTCCATCCACAACATCTGTTAGATTTGTCCCTTTGTTTCCATTTCAGGTTATCATCATCTTTCATTTGGGCTATTGTAATTGTCTTCTCATTGACCTTTCTGTTTCAAATCTCTCTCCATTCCATTTCATACTACACACAGCTGCTAAAGATATGCCCTTAAATCTGACCATGTCAGTCTCCTACTCAATGAACTTCAGTGTGCCCCCACCCCCACTACTTATAGGATCAATTATATCCTCCTCCTCTCTCTCTTTTTTAAAGCTTTTCCATCCATATTCACTCCCTCTCTTCTTTCTCTTCCTCTTGTCCCCCTTACACAAGAAAATTAATTATCTGAAAGAAGTTATACCAATGCAATCATGCAATATACATTTCCATTTTCCTCATGCCATGAAAGAAGACATCTCACATACAAGAAAAAGCGCATGAAAGAAATAGTAAAAAAAAAAAATAGTATGCTTCAATCTGCATGCATACTCTGATTCTTCCTTCTATAGCTGTGGATAATATTTTTCAACATGAGCCCCTTGAGGTTTTCTTAAATCCTTGCATTGCTGATAAAAGTTTAGTGCTTCACAGTTGATCATCATACAATATTTCTCTAACTATTTACAATGTTCTCCTTGTTCTGCTCTTTTCACATTTTATTAGTTCATAAGTCTTTCCAGGTTTTTCTGAAATCATCTTGTCATTTCTTATGACATAATAATATTCTGTTACTACCATATGCCAAAAATGGTTCAGCCATTCCCCAACTGAGGGACAACCCTTCAGTTTCCAATTATTTGTCACTACAAGAAGAGCTGCTATAAATATTTCTGTATATACACATCCTTTTCTTTTTTCTTTGATCACTTTGGGACATAGACCTAGTAGTTGTCCTGGGTAAAAGGGTATTTGCTTAGTTTTATGCTTCCAAATTGCTCTACAGAATGGTTGTATTAGTTCATAGCTCCACCAACAATGCATTAATGTTCAGATTTTCCCACATCCCTTCCAAATTTTTTTATTTTCCTTCTTAGGTTATCACAGATTTGTTTTAATTTCAATTTCTCTTTTCAAAAGTAATTTGGGGAACTTCCAGTCAAGATGGTGGCTTAGAAAGAGCTAAAGTTCAGAGCTCCAAAAACCCTTCCTTACCAATCTCAAACTGTATGCTCCTAGGGCACCGAGATTCAAAACGAACAACAGAATAGACCCAGGGAACCCTCCTCCTGGACCTGGATCAAAAGGTACGGCCCCCCAAAAGCCAGAACCCTAGATCACTTGGATCTAAGGGGTAGGCAGAAGGAAGGTCCCAGAACCCATCCCCCCCAACCCAGAGCTCTGAGTCTGAGGCAGCAGCAGGAACCTCAGGGCCGGCTATTCTGAAGGCCACATCCTGAAAGCAACCTGACCCAGTCGCAGGGGCACAAAACACAGACAACAGGGAAACAGAGAGAGACAGGAGGGAGCCTATAGCCCCCTGGCTGGATGCTTCCATCTGAGTCTCACGTAATGCTCCTGCTTCAGGGCATACTCAGTCCAACCCAGCTGAAGTTAATCCTATCAGGAAACCTCGGAGCCCTAGGAAGCCACGGCCCCTCCCCCTCAGAGTGCAGGGTCTTCTGGCCGGCAAAGGCATTGAAATACATTGCAGAGAGTACCAAGCCAGGCTCAGAACATAGAAGTAAGGCAACAGAGAATCATCGGGAGGGAACTGAGGAGGGCAGTAACACCTAAACACCAGCAGTTCTTGGCTTCCCGGGGAAGACAGAACAGCTGCGGAGAATAGACAATTTGCCTCTGGCTAAAGCCTCTGAACACCAGACAGATAAAAGAAGAGCCAGCCCCCCTCACTCAGATAGAGATGGCAAACAGCACAGAAGCACAAAAGCTTCAAAACAACAAGAAAAACAAGAAGAAGGGGGCAACTTTGGACACATTTTATGGAGCAAAAATACAAAATACAGAGGAGATAGAAGAGAAAACACAAGCAAATGCTCTGAAACCTTCCAAAGGAAATGGAAACTCTCCACAAACTCTTGAAGAATTTGAATCTGAAATGATCAAAAAGATGGAAGCCTTCTGGCAGGGAAAGTGGGAAATAATGCAAAAGAATTTCATGCAACTACAAAACCGGTTTGACCAAACTGAAAAGGAAAACCAGGCTTTAAAGGTCAGAATTAGGCAACTGGAAGACAACAAGCATGTAACAGAGCAAGAATTAATAAAGCAAAGCCAAAAGATCAAGAAATTAGAAGAGAACATAAAATATCTCACTGACAAGGTGACAGACTTGGAAAATAGAGGAAGAAGAGATAATTTCAGAATAATTGGTCTACCATAAAAGCCAGAAATAAACAGCAAACTCGACATCATAATACAAGATATAATCAAAGAAAATTGCCTAGAGATTCTAGAACAAGGGGACAATACAGCCACTGAAAGAGCTCACAGAACACCCTCTACACTAAATCCCCAAAAGACAACTCCCAGGAATGTAATTGCCAAATTCCAAAGCTTTCAAGCAAAAGAAAAAAACCTTACAAGAAGCCAGAAAAAGACAATTTAGATATAAAACAATGCCAATCAGGGTCACACAAGACCTTGCAAGTTCCACTCTGAATGATCGTAAGGCATGGAACATGATTTTCAGAAAGGAAAGAGAGCTGGGTCTCCAACCAAGAATCAGCTATCCAGCAAAACTGACTATATACTTCCAAGGGAAAGTATGGGCATTCAACAAAATAGAAGATTTCCAACTTTTTGCAAAGAAAAGACCAGAGCTCTGTGGAAAGTTCGATATCAAAAAATAAAGAGCATGGAATACCTGAAAAGGTAAATATGAAGGAAAGGGAAAAGGATAAAATTGTTATCTTTTCTTTTATTCAAACTCTCTTCTATAAGGACTACATTTAAATCAATCTATATATATATATTAATATATGGAAAATATAATGTGTAAATAGGAGGAAAAGAAAAATCAAATAGAATAATCTTTCTCACACAAAGATTCACACAGGAAGGGGAGGGGAAGAAAACTCCTATAAGAAGGAGAGGAAGAGAGTTTTTACTTAAACCTTACTCTCAGGGAAATCAACTCTGAGAGGGAAGAACATCCAGATCCATTGGGATCTTGAATTCTATCTTACCCAACAAGGGTAGGGATAAGGGAAAACCAAGGGGGGTGGGGGGAAGGGAACACAAAAAGGGAGGGAAGGAGAAGGGGGAGGGGGAGGGAACAAAGAGGGAGGGGCTAGAAAGGGAAACATATCAAGGGAGGGGACAAGGGGGACTGATTTAAAGTAAATCACTCGATTAAAAGATTAGAGCTAAAGCAGAAAGGTTAGAATTAGGGACAGATATCAAAATGCCAGGGAGTCCACAAGTGACAATCATAACTTTGAATGTGAATGGGATGAACTCACCCATAAAACGTAGACGAAAAGCAGAATGGGTTAGAATCCAAAACCCTACCATATGTTGTCATCAAGAAACACACATGAGGTGGGTAGACACCCACAAGGTCAGAATTAAAGGATTGAGTAAGACCTTCTGGGCCTCAACTGACAGAAAGAAGGCAGGAGTTGCAATCATGATATCTGATAAAGCCAAAGCAAAAATAGATCTGATTAAAAGGGATAGGGAAGGTAATTATATTTTGTTAAAAGGAACTTTAGATAATGAGGAAATATCACTAATCAATATGTATGCACCAAATAATATAGCACCCAAATTTCTAATGGAGAAACTAGGAGAATTGAAGGAAGAAATAGACAGTAAAACAATATTAGTGGGAGATTTGAACCAACCATTATCAAATTTAGATAAATCAAATAAAAAAATAAACAACAAAGAGGTAAAAGAAGTGAATGAAATCTTAGAAAAATTAGAGTTAATAGACATATGGAGAAAAATAAATAGGGACACAGAGAAATACACCTTCTTCTCAGCACCACATGGCACATTCACAAAGATTGACCATACACTAGGTCACAGAAACATGGCATACAAATGCAGAAAAGTGGAAATAATGAATGCTGCCTTTTCAGATCACAAGGCAATAAAAATAATGATCAGTAACAGTATGTGGAAAACCAAATCAAAAATTAATTGGAAATTAAACAATATGATACTCCAAAATCATTTAGTTAGAGAAGAAATCACAGAAACAATTAATAATTTCATCGAGGAAAATGACAAAGATGAGACATCCTTTCAAACCTTTTGGGATGCAGCCAAAGCAGTAATCAGAGGTAAATTCATATCCCTGAGTGCATATATTAAGAAACTAGGGAGAGCAGAGATCAATGAATTGGAAATGCAAATAAAAAAACTCAAAAGTGAACAAATTAAAAAACCCCAGCTTAAAACCAAACTAGAAATCCTAAAATCAAGGGAGAAATTAATAAAATAGAAAGTGATAGAACTATTGATTTAATAAATAAGACTAGAAGCTGGTACTTTGAAAAAACAAACAAAATAGACAAAAAAGTACTGGTCAATCTAATTAAAAAAAGGAAAGAAGAAAAGCAAATTAACAGCATCAAAGATGAAAAGGGGGACATCACCTCCAATGAAGAGGAAATCAAGGCAATCATTAAAAATTACTTTGCCCAATTATATGGCAATAAATACACCAATCTAGGCGATATGGATGAATATATACAAAAATACAAACTGCCTAGACTAACAGAAGAAGAAATAGAATTCTTAAATAATCCCATATCAGAAAATGAAATCCAACAGGCCAGCAAAGAACTCCCTAAGAAAAAATCCCCAGGGCCCAATGGATTCACAAGTGAATTCTATCAAACATTCAGAGAACAGTTAATCCCAATATTATACAAACCATTTGACATAATAAGCAAAGAGGGAATTCTACCAAACTCCTTTTATGACACAAACATGATACTGATTCCAAAACCAGGCAGATCAAAAACAGAGAAAGAAAATTGAAGACCAATTTCCCTAATGAATATAGATGCAAAAATCTTAAATAGGATACTAGCAAAAAGACTCCAGCAAGTGATCAGAAGGGTCATTCACCAGGATCAAGTAGGATGCAGGGCTGGTTCAATATTAGGAAAACCATCCACATAATCGACCATATCAATAAGCAAACCAACAAAAATCACATGATTATTTCAATAGATGCAGAAAAAGCCTTTGATAAAATACAACATCCATTCCTATTAAAAACACTAGAAAGCATAGGAGTATGAGGGTCATTCCTAAAAATAATAAACAGTATATATCTAAAACCATCAGCTAACATCATCTGCAATGGGGATAAACAAAAATTCCCAATAAGATCAGGAGTGAAACAAGGATGCCCATTATCACCTCTACTATTTGACATTGTACTAGAAACACTAGCAGTAGCAATTAGAGAAGAAAAAGAAATTGAAGGCATCAAAACAGGCAAGGAGGAGACCAAGTTATCACTCTTTGCAGATGACATGATGGTCTACTTAAAGAATCCTAGAGATTCAACTAAAAAGCTAGTGGAAATAATCAACAACTTTAGCAAAGTTGCAGGATATAAAATAAACCTGCATAAGTCATCAGCATTTCTATACATCTCCAACCCATTTCAGCAGCAAAAACTAGAAAGAGAAATCCCATTCAAAATCACCTTAGACAAAATAAAATACCTAGGAATCTATCTCCCGAGACAAACACAGGAACTATATGAACACAACTACAAAACACTCTCCACACAATTAAAACTAGACTTGAGCAATTGGAAAAACATTAACTGCTCATGGGTAGGACGAGCAATATAGTAAAAATGACCATCCTACCCAAACTTATCTATTTAGTGCCATACCCATGGAACTTCCAAAAAATTTCTTTACTGATTTAGAAAAAACCATAACAAAGTTCATTTGGAATAACAAAGGATCAAGGATATCCAGGGAAATAATGAAAAAAAAACACATATGATGGGGGCCTTGCAGTCCCAGATCTCAAACTATATTACAAAGCAGCAGTCATCAAAACAATTTGGTACTGGCTAAGAGACAGAAAGGAGGATCAGTGGAATAGACTTGGGGCAAGTGACCTCAGCAAGACAATATATGATAAACCCAAAGATCCCAGCTTTTGGGTCAAAAATTCACTATTCAATAAAAACTGCTGGGAAAACTGGAAGACAGTGTGGGAGAGATTAGGATTAGATCAACACCTCACACCTTACACCAAAGATCCCAGCTTTTGGGTCAAAAATTCACTATTCAATAAAAACTGCTGGGAAAACTGGAAGACAGTGTGGGAGAGATTAGGATTAGATCAACACCTCACACCTTACACCAAGATAAATTCAAAATGGGTGAATGACTCAAAAGTAATTTGGAGCATTTTTTTTAAATTTGGCTAAAGACAGTTTTCATTTCTTCATCTGAGAACTATATCCCTTAACCATTTATTAGATGGGGAATGACTTCTATCCTTATATATTTGACTTGATTTTCTATATATTTGAGAAATTAGTCATATGTCAGAGAGAAGCTATAAAACTTATTAAGAAATATTTTTAAAAAGAAATAATGAATGGGATGATTTTAAAAAACCTAGAAAGACCTATATAAACTGATTCAAAGTGAGGTAGAGCATGACTAGAAAACATTTTGCTACCTACAAGAAAAGCAACTTAAAAATAAAGACACAAAAAGAATGAAAAGAGAAAGTAATATTATAATATTTCATATTGAATAATGAGAATAGCATTGTGGTATTAGAAATAAAGAAGAAATATCACAGGGTGTAATTAATAGTACTTGTTACTAACTCAATAAAAAAAAAAGAAGGGAAGGAAAAGAGTTGATGACAACAGACAAATATCCATTTTAGAATAGTGGGTGAATTGTCCTATTTCAGATAAAAATAAGGACATAAAGAGGAGAAGCAGTTTGAGATGAAAAAAATATGCTTTGTGTAAGTCATAAATCAGTTGTTATCTAGTTTTCCTCTTAATTTTAGTTATATAAATTTTAATTCAGGGGCTCATAAGAGTATTAATTAATATAAAATATATTTATCAAAGTGAGGCAGTTTCATTTTTTTTGTGATACTATTTAGTGGTCAGCACATTTTTTAAAGTTAACTCAATGATATGCAGGAATGAGATTTCAAGGACATCTATAAATCTTTGACCTCCCATTTCTTTTCTCTCTTTTGTATTGGGAATACCAAGCAGCACAGTGTTTATTATTTGATTTGGAGGATATTCTTGAATAAACAACAACAATATTTTTTAAAGTGTAAAAGATTTGCAAAATGCTGTTTTTTGAACCTCACAACAACTTTGAGGTATAGATGTTATTGTTGACTTCACTTTACATATGAGGAAACTAAGTGAGAGAAAGAGGCTAAGGGTCACATATCTGGTATCTGTGGCAGTACTGGAATTCATTCTTTCTGATTTCAAGTGAAATTTCTCTCTTAGTACATCCTTAATAACTGATGTTAGCAATAAATTGGAGTTATTTTCATGGCAATCTTTTTTGAAAGAATTTCTAATTAGTATTGTAATATGGAATAACAAAGAGCTTTAGTAGTTATGATGTTAAGGTACAAATATAATGGCTCCATTGTCATTGATGGAGGAAAGAGTTCATTTTTTCAAAAAACAATTTTCAAGTTGTTTCCATTCTTCTAGTGTGTATAGTTCTATTTTTCCTTGAAGGTCTTGGGATGACTTTTTTTAATTGGACAATTCTTTCCAAGTGTTCTTAAAATAGTTTTACCTTCCAGTATTTCTCTTTACTCAGAATTGTCCATCTTTCATTATAAAAATTTATAAATGAGTTTATATTAAAACTGGGTGTTGCCTCTGGCAATCATTTCTTTGGTAAACAAATCAAATGTTTGCTGACTAAAGTACTTTCTGGATTCTTTGAGTTCCTTGTGCCAATTAATTTACATTGGTTAAATTTCTAGGTAAAATTAATATGGTCAATGTCAATGCCTTTCTTTCTTGTTCTTATAGGAGAGGTCAAATGACAGCTCCATGAATACAATGATATGAATAATAGATTGTAGATTTAGGACTAAGATAATATCAATTTCAAGGTAATATCAATGACAAGATTTTATCTTCCTTTTTATTTACTTATTTCAGGGCTTCAAGAATCTATAGTTTTATCAGTACGGCTACTTCTGCCACCAAATTAGATCACAAACTGCCCTATAAATGAGTATAATAAATTGTTCCCTTTTCAGAGAATGGCAAGCATTTTTGTCTCCATAGGCTTCTTATTCTTGATGGTCTTTGGGGAATGACAAACTTTCCCTCCTCAGGAAAAGGAAACTTGTCTTTAGAGGTGCAGAGATGATAGAGCAGAAGGGAAGCGGCAGGAGACTATTGCTAGAGACATTTGAGAAGGTTGCATGAAGAGAATGAGTGAGTTATAGATCTGATCTTGTGGTAAAGTAGTGGTGAGTGAGAGCTAGTGGTGTTAATCAGAGAATCGTAGACTAGATTTGAGATACTAAAGCATCTAAGACCAAAGACTATTTATTGGCAACTGTTGGTGAGAAGACTGTTTGCTAGACCACAGTACAAGGCTTCCTGCTCTTTTTTGTGGCTCTCTGACCAAAAGAGCAATTTTTCTGTCTTGGTGGCTAAAGAATGCCCTGGTATTTGGACATTTCATGTTTGTCATGCTTCATTGCTCTTAAAGTTCTTTTAAAATCATAGCTCATTGTTAAGCTGTGTTTAGTAATGCCCGGATAGTGTTGAGGGTAAATGATGGAGAATCTTGAAATGAAAGAAATTTTAACTACTATTTTGCCAGCACCCATGCCTGGGGGTTCATATTCAAAGAGAAAGAGACAATTTTCTGATTATTTTGACAACTTCTCAGAGCAAACAGAATAATAACATTAACTGGATGTGATCCCTAGGATTAAAGTGAATTAGCAATAATAGTGGTGGCTGACTGGGTGGGTTAGAAGCCATAATCCCCTTTGCCACATAGCTGGATTTGAAAGTACACTATCCCCCCATAAGAGAGAGTGGAGCAGTAATCATCATCAATAGGCAGAGAGGGAGCCTGAGAAAACCCACACAAAGTTGAAGGAAGGTAATGTGACCTACAATTCTGCTTGCCTGCTTACTAGCTTACCCAATACTACATTAGTACATAGTCTGAGAGTTATGTGGCTGAAAAACTCATTATCTTTTAGTCAACCTTATGGGAAGTCTCTCTATACTCTTACAAATATATAATCCATAACAAGTTTCCCTAACCTTTCCAACTTAATAGGCCCTGTCTATGATCTACTATGTTTATGATCTACTAGCATTTCTTTTGAGAGTCTGGATTCACCCTTATATCATAAGAAAAGGAGGAGAACTTATTTTACCTTTTCCCTCTTAAAATCTTCTTCCTGCCCCCCCCCCCAATACGGACATTGCCTTAGTGATTCATATATTAATTAACTTCATACTGGGATCTCCTATATTAGCACTGTACAGTGACTTTCAGAAGATGAAAAAACTTATTATCTCTAAAAATTCTAAACTTCCTAAATTATTTTCCTTCAATTGCCAATTTATCCTGACTGGTAAAAGAGGCAATGGAAAATTCTTATAAATGGCAGAGCTTTTTCCTCTCTAGGAGGGCCAAGGTCCTGTGAAGATGAGAGATACAGAAATTCATAGGCTGACCAAAATTTAAGAGTATTGAATAACTTAGGTAGAACATAGTATTTAGGTATGGCAAGGCAGTCTATAGTCTATTTTTATTTTCTGCTACTCATTCTACTAGTTTTAAGTATTTGTGGTATTAATAAAGGACCAAGTTAACATCTTCCTTCCCCATTCATTTCCCCTTGCTTTTAGCACAGGTATAATACAAGAATTTAACTGAAGGTCCAATTCTAAAATAATGAAGTTATATCGACACACAGCTGTCAAATCCTGCTGGAACCATGTGTTCGTTTAAATCAATTAGCTGTGCCAATCTGTAGGGTTCTATGCTTGGAATAAACTGGTGCTTCTGGCTTTCTGTTTATCTTGGAGCCATGAAAGTATTAGTGGCTGCTGGTCTGCAACTGAGTCAAACCCACAGTTGGGCTCTGGTTGGATTTGGTGGTTGCCTGTGTACTTAACCTAGAGGAAAGTTATGCATGAGGACCACAGTGTCTGTTTAGCTTAATCCAGGAAAATTAACCCATTAATTAAAGACTAACTGCCAGAGATCTCATGAAGAGTTAAAAAAGATACATGTCCTTCAATTACTTCAAAGATGTGTAATTTCTGCTATATATCTTTATATTATTATATTATGGCAATATGATCTCTCTCCATTGATACAGTTCACAATCCTTCTGCACCTTAGAAAATGGTCTCCTGAGTTGCTGTGGCTAAAAGTACAGATATATTTCCCCATAAATGCAAGTTTCTTTTATTAAGAAAATTTCTTCATGCCTACCCCATACCTATTATTATTTTCTATCAATAACTAAAGCCCCACAAGGCTAAATGTGAAATTAAGCAATATAATCTTTTTTAAAATTGCATGTATATGAGTAAATATTCAGAAATAAATTATTTTTACCATCCAATTATTGTCTTAAATCCTTACATGCACATATGTCACAGTTCTTCATTATCAGATGCTGCAGCCTAAGGATAGTCTTTTATTTTGTCAAACCTATATCAAGTATTCATGTTTAATAGGAAATAATAGCTATTGTACTTTTAACCACAATTTTAGGTACTGTTATACATATATCCTTTCTTTTCCCTTCTCATTCAAGTAAAAAAATGTTTTATTGTAAAGTAAGATGAGTTGAACAGATTCACATCATATCTGAGTCAACTCCATAGTCTTTTAACACCTTGCCACTGCCAATTGTACCATAGGACTAATGAAGGGATTTTTGACAAGAAAATATTTTCCACTCATGACTTTGGTATGATTTTTGTAACTTTCAATTCTTTTTTTCCTCTTTGTCTTCAGTAATTACAGGAAATTTCCCCCATAAAATATACTGTATTTCTAATTTCTTACACTTTTCATTAAGTTGCTTTATAATACTATATAGTTAATATAATTCCAACAAGTAAGAAATTTCTCCACATTTTCTTCTTTCAATAATCCTTAGAGGTCTTCATGAATCACAAATAAAACATTTACATTCAAGATTCCACAGGAAGGATTATTTCACATTAAAATATTTTTCAATTCATTTTTTAAACTTCATATGCAAACTTTTTCTCAATATTTTATTTGAACTTTTAAATCTGAGGTAGTCATATACGTGTCTGTGAGATAGATGTTGAAAACAGGGGTTAAAAAAACAAAGCTAATGTTGGTGCTCAGTTTCTCTGACTCCAAAGGATTAGAGTTAGGATTTTTCTGCTACTTCCTCCTGTTTATGGAGATATGGACCAAATATCATCAGTCATTAATTAATGTTCTAGCTTACAGAAGTTATTCTAAGATTTATTTGTTTAGACCTTGAAAAAACTTTATATGAAGTCCAATATAACCTCTTCATCTTAAAGATGAGGAAATTGAGCCGTAGAGATATTAAGTGGCTCCTGTTCTTGGTTCCTGTCTACAATATGCTGTCTAAATTTTTCAAAGCTTGCCATTATGTTAAGTACTAAAATTATGTCATAGTTTGCATATAAAAGTATGTGAGACTACTAAGATTTAAGTGGTTTGTTTTGAATTTAAGGGAAAACATTTTTTGTTTATATTTTTTCTGAAGTTGATGTTTATTCTGAAAATTCTAGAAGTAATGAATCCCTAATGAACATGTAATCAATCCCACCTAGAAATAATACTTACCATTTATATATGTAGGACATTTCAAACTTTTCCAATGCTGGGCACAACTAAGCCTAATATAATACTTAACTTTCCCATTTAAGTTTTCAATAAAAGGACCAACAGTCTGGCTTGTTAAAAGCAATCCCAGGCTTTTGGCCATGATTTGGTTTAGTCATGTTAGATTGAACACAAGTACCTTCTTTCTGGCTCTGAAATGGCCTGGAATAGTTATATCTGTAACATCAGCAATAGATCCATGGACACTGCATTACTCAGCAAATAAACAAAACCTTAATTGGGAAAGAGCCTACAGAGCATATAAGCCTCTCTGATGCAGTCATCTCCCTCTAATATCCCTAGACTCTCTCCTCACATCATGTATCTTTGGTTTTGGCCACAATGGGACTGGAGAAACATGAGGGAAACATTCAGTTTACAGAACTGCATAGCTCAAGGACAAGAAGGACCTTCCAAGGTCATTTAGTCCACCCGTCTCTTCTCATTTTTAGCACTATAACCCACAATTAGAAAAATCATAGCATTCCTTTGTTTGTAAGCATCAAAGGTAGACTATAAACTCAGGTCCTCTGTTTCCAGAATCAATGCTTTTGGTTGAGATTATTATAGACTTGATGCACATTGACAATGAAAACCTTTTTAAAATCTGATTTTTTTTTTTGGAAACCTGTCAACCATACTTGAGCTCCCATCATAAGCCAGCTTCACTTAAGGCTATTATAGATCTTTTAAAATTACAATTTAAATTGCATAGACATGTATATTTTTGCCCATTAAGAACCACTTTACAAAGAATGTGACCTATATTTATAGGACAAAGCTATTTCTTTTAAGCCCTTCCACAGAATACCATTTTTAACCATTAAAAACACCTTGGCAGTTCTATGTATAATTAACAGCTTAGTGGGATGAAAACAAAATTGTAAAGTGCATCAGGAATCCAGCCAGGTCAGGCTTAATTTGGAAGTGGACAGGAAAGAGACATACAAGAAGAGAGTTTCATAAGTATTGGGGTATGACAAAAATCGACCTTGTGTTTTCTGTTTTCATGTCCATTGGATCTGACACACAAATTAATTTCAGGGAATGACACTAGAGGAATAATAGAACCAAATATATTAGACAACAGGGAGACATATCAACATATAAGACCCTATGAGATAGAGACATTGCAGTTACCATCATCTGAAAAAAATGTCAGGCTTTACACAAGTTCCTGAAAGCTGATTTAAATTATTTACAAATAAATTAATTGGAGCTATCAAAAATTGAAGGAAAATCTTAGATCCTAAAAAATAAAGAATTTGAGGGATGCAGCTTGGTGACTCAGTGGATAGATAGCCAGGTCTGAAAGTCTTCCATTCAAATTTGGCCTCAGATACTAAGTAAACCTCCACAGTACCGATTCTAAGAGAGAAGATAAGGGTTTAAAAAAAGACGAACATTGATAGAAGTGCTTGAAATGGGACCCAAGTCTCTCTGTGTGTGAACCCTTCTTTCCTCCCTTTTCTCTACTAGGAATTCATGCCTTGACAAGAAAATACAAAAGAGAGAAGCTCTTCTGGAGGCATGACTGGACATATTTCTACATTCTCCACCAGTTAAAAAATGTGTAAATTATACTTATGTGCCTTTGAGCATAGTAAGCTGATAGCCTATTCAATGCAGTCATCATGTAGTCTTCCTTCTTGAATATCTTCACCAAATGTGTTACAGTTCTGAAAGATGCCTTCATCATAATTCATAGGTGACCTCATCATATGTCATTGAATAATGAACCTTCAAGATTCACACCTTCCTTGATGCTTGCAAGGTTCTGTCTCTGATTAGTACCATAACTCAGGTAGCCTTGTTGCAAAAGAAAAATCAGTGATCTTGGATGAGTTTCCCAAAATCTAAACTCTGGGATCATGATTTCATATGTAAAAAGTGTACATATGTATATATGTGAGCACGCACATATATATATGTATACATATGTATAATGTATGTTATTCTACTTCCCAAGGTAAAATAAATAGATGTGGGATAGAGAATAAAATAAATTTAGTTTGACTATAAATTCCTTGAGATTAACAACCTTGTAATATGCAGCTGTGATTTCATGAATTTGAGAGTTCCTTCCAATGATAAGATTGAAATCCATCAATATTTCCCCATTTATGTGACTCTTATTGAATATGACTTAGGATGTTTGCTTGTTCTCTATTAATGTTTTCATTAAGTATGCCCTTAGTTATTATATATATATATATATATATATATATATATATGAGACTTTGTAAACCTCAAAATTTCTCAGACTTGTGAATGTTAGGGGTTTCTCCCATTGGGGAATCTTCTACTTGGAAGAATTCCCTAGCAGATAGTGAGAATTCTACTTGAATGCCAGAGGGCTCCTTACCTTGGGAATATCCCTACTCCACCCTACTTAGGACTGCTTTAGGACAGAGAGCTCCTTGAGAACAATGAAAAGTACTTTGATCCATGCTTATGGAAGGGACAGGAAGTTCTTTGAGTCATGACTGTTTTAGAATTGATACAATGGGATACTAAGTATCTATAAAGGTGGGGCAACTTGTAAACTACTTAAACCTAAAAGGGTGATAACTTATTCAGAGGTTTTTTCTAATGAAATTTGTCGACACAGCAGCATTTTTTTCCTGACTTACTAAAGAGATTAAAACTACTCATCTGTGAATTCAAAATGGGCGGTCCTTTAGAAACATCTATAGTGATTGGTAGATGTAAGGACTTAGGGGAGGTGACAGAGAAGATTTTGCCCTTAAAAATAAGAGCTCAGGGAAGAGCAAAAAAGTCAATCTGAAACATTCAGATTGGAGAGACTCATTCTGAGGAGACTGATTCTGAAACATTCAGATGGAGGAGGGAGTTGGTGAAAGCAGCTGAGATGCTGCTGGCCTGGTGTCATTAGAAATCCTTACTTAGACAGATCTTATGGTGAGTGTTAAAAAACTGACTGATTTCTCTTTTAAGACTCAGGTCTAGGCCATATTGGCTTGAGGCCCTTCATACTTATTCCTTTCTTACTCTCTCTCTCTTTTCTTTGATTACTCATTGTATTGTTAATTAAAAATCTCTATAAAACCCAATTGACTTGGGTATTTGAATAATTGGGAATATTTCCCTGGCGACCACCTTATATTTGATTTTTAAACCCAAGACACTATAGTGAAACATATTTCTGCGGTCAAATTTACTCACCCTCTCTTATATCTATCACAATTTATATCTACCACTATTTTCATCACTACAGTTTAAGACCTCAACCATTTTAAATCTCACAACTTTCACAAAGATTTTGTATGAAAGGTAGAGGCTATATAGGCAGATAGTTATTGATGATTTCTTTATCACTTTTCTGTTCATGATTTAGAAAATCCCAGACATTTTCCTCCCCTTTGTCATCTTCCCCTTCTTTAAATACCTTTTATGCCACTCCCTCAATGTACTTCTAAATCTATTAACTTCTAGTAACTATTAACAAGTTTCCTTTATATGGACTTGATCCAATCCCAGCTGTTCTTTTTAATATTATTTCTACCTCATATGTGATGTCCAAGTGTGATAGTTCCATTATACTTGATGTTCAATAGTTATTAAAATAGTTTTTTTCAGATTTTTATTTGTAATCCCCTCAACAGTAGTGTTCAATAAAAGTTTGTTGCACTAATAAAAATCTATATTAATAAATTAATAAAACTTTTCTATATTTTTTCAAAAAAGAAGGGGGAAGATATGACAAGAGAATGTTAAAGGACTATACTTGAAAAATGTGGTGGAACAGAAATTAGCTGGTTCTGAAGTACTCTAAAATGAAAATAAAATATTAACATGATGCAAGTATGTCATGATAAGCAGTACTGTATAATGAAGACAATGCTTACTCTGGCGTCAGGAAGACCTATCTTCATGTCTTAACTCGGAAATATATTTATGTCCTTGCATACTTTATGGTTATGATCCTGGACAATTTATTTAATTTCACTTTGCCCAAGGCAACAATCTCCAAGACAATGAATTGAAGAACAGTTGTTATAGATTTGCATTGGCAGGGTTTCCTCATCTAATTCCCAATAACTGTGAAATCATAGATAGATAACCAGTGATGGCAAACATATGGCACACATGCAAAATAGGGCATGTAGAGTCCTCTCTGTGGGCACACCTGTAGTAGCAGTATTTCTCAAAAACCAGAGGTCCCATTCCCCTCTCCTGCCCAGAAGCCCAATGGAAACACTTCCTCCCTCCCCTGTCTGAGGTAAGGCATTGGTGGGGGGCTCACATGCTGCATGAGGGTACAACACAGATGGCAGCCTTTTGAGTCTGTGGTGAAGGTAATTCCTGTGATGGGGTTGAAGAGGAGCTAGGTTTGAGGGGAGCATAGCTCACAGCATGGTACATAGATGGAGGGGGACAGAACTAGAGGGGAGCAGAACACTGAGGCGACTCCCCTTCCCCTCTCCACATGTGCCTCTCATCACCTGCTCCTCTGCCCAGTAGCCCAGTTTCCTCTCTCTCTTGTCAGGTGTAAAGGGAGGAGGGAAGGAGGGGTGTGGCACTCAGTCTGAGGGGTGGGCAGGCATGATGCTCCAGCTGGGGGGGAGGGGTTGGGTGTGGGCACTCTGTTTCTAAAAAGTTCACCATCACTAGTATAGACAAATGCATTTTCGTGTGTGTGTGTGTGTGTGTGTGTGTGTGTGTGTGTGTGTGTGTATGTGTGAGAGAGAGAGAGGGGGGGGGAGGGGGTGGCATAGTGCATAGAGATCTGGCTTTGAAACCAGGCTGACTTAAGTTTGAGACCTATCTGGCACACATGCTGACTGTGTGAGTGTGGCAAGTCTCTTAACTTCTCAGTGCTATAGACAACTCTCTAACACTATTATAACTTGCACTACAATGACCTGTATTAGTAGAAGAAATTTAATTATTGGGAGTTCCTTATTCCAATGAAATCACAAATTCAATCCCTATAAAAACTGAAAAAGAAGTCTCTAAGGCAAAAGTCGTTTATGCAATGAATTGATAGGAGACAAGCCTTCTTGTTAGGAACTCTTAGAGTCTTCCTGCCTCTGAACCATTCTGGCTCTGAGGACATGGACAAGTGATTTAATCTCTCACTGCTCTGTGCAACTCTTTAAGGCTATAAATTTCAGAGAAGTTACTATCCTGCATCAATAGGGAGAATTCTCTCACTTGAAAGTCCCCTATACAAATTAAATCCAATCTCTATCTATAAACTGTCTATGGTAATATATTACATATGATTCATAAAAAACATATATTATGGATATCACACATACAACAATGCTCTCCAAGGACCGGAGTATACTTGTATTCCATATATAACCAACTGAGCATACTTGTATCCCTTATTTAATCATGTTTCTCTTCATTTCAAGAGATTTTGAAAAAAGAAACCATAAAAATATTGATATCTCCTTGTTTTTCAATTTTGCTTGTTTTCAGTTTAGAGGAAATATGGTATAATGGATGGAATTGTGGGCTTGTAGTCAGATTTACCTGGATTTATATCCCACTCTATTATTTATCAGAGGAATGACCCTGGAAAAATCACTTAATCTGTGTGTCTCAGGCAATCCCTTGGAGACTAGCTGGCATTTATAGAGAGCTTTATGGTTTTCGAAGCTCTTTACATATATTATTTTATTTTATTTTCCCAACAGCCTTGTGAAAATACTACAATTATCACCATTTTAGAGATAAGGAAACTGAAGCTAACAATTTCAGTTACTTGCCCAGGATCACAAAGTTAGTTCAATGTCTACACAAGATTATAACTCAATTCTTGACTTCAAAACAAGCACTATTCACTGTGCCACAAAGAAGATTTATCTACTTAGTCAAAGACTTAGTGATTGGCTTTCTTGGGGAAAGTTATGTATTATCTTTTAATATTATTATTATTTATTAATATTATTTTTCTATTATGAAATTAGAAAGACCAAAGTGAGGGAAACCATTGAAATACTGAGTGTCATATCTTGCAGTCAAGACCATGGAAGATAGTAATAAACAAAAGACCAAAAAAAAAAACCAAGCAAGTAAAATTAAAAATGGATATTTATTTTAAAAAACTACCTGAAGAATGAGGAACAAATTAGTTAAGGTGATCTTCCAAAGTTTATCCTTCTATAGAAATAAATGGCAAAACAATAACACTTAAGGACATCAGGTGTTCCAGAATATAAAAGTTGGTCCCCAATATTTAGTTGGTTTTGCAGGTTTTAGTATCCAAGAAAATGAACTTGCTCAGGCAGACTGGAATACAATTGCCCTGATATACATAATACAGATGGAAAACAAATTGTCAAAGGAGATTAAAAGATAATAAAAAGATGAGAATAAAAAAGATAAGCATTTTCCCCTTGAACTTGTAAAGGAGCTTAGATCTATTTCTAACTGTATATGAACTGTCAGGAGTCCAGTGCAAATCTCTATTTCACTGGGAAGAAAAGCACATCTTTTTTTTTTTTTTATAAACCCTTACCTTCCATCTTGGAGTCAATACTGTGTATTGGCTCCAAGGCAGAAGAGTGGTAAGGGCTAGGCAATGGGGGTCAAGTGACTTGCCCAGGGTCACACAGCTGGGAAGTGTCTGAGGCCAGATTTGAACCTAGGACCTCCCGTCTCTAGGGCTAAAGAAAAGCACATCTTAAGAAAACTGAAATAAAGTTTCTTTGTTTCTATATTTACTTAGAGTGGTCAGTAGGTACTTAGCACATGAATAAGAGCCAGAAACACTGTCTTAAATAGGAAGAGATGAACATTGAAACTAGATTTACAGCCCTACCACAAATAGTGAGAGGAACTAAACAGAATTCCTTGGATAAATGATAAGTCCCTTCTGCATAATTTCCAAAACCTATAAAACAGACTTCTGTTTAGATTATCAGAAAAATGCCAGACCACATCGACCCTTCAAAAAAAAGGTAGAATGGGCAATTTGTGGATGCTTAAGAAAACAATTTAAGAAGTGTTACAGCAGCATGAAGTTGCCCTGATCTCTAATCAATGAATCCAAGATATGAAAGAACAGCATTGTTTTGGGGAATGAGGTGGAGGTGGGTGGGGAGGAATTTCCTAAAAACTTAAGAAATATTGACCAAAAAAGAAAGAGGAAGGAAATAGAAACCCACAACCTGGAATATCTAGAATTTTTCTTTTCTTTCCAACTTTGAAGGTCCACTTTCATTGGATGTAAGTCAGGGATCTTTCTGAATGAACAATGTCTAGTCCTCTCATGCCCTGCTCTAAAACTACTCTTACCCTCAGGAGACTCTGGGATCAGGGTGTTGCTGGTATCTAGGGGAGGGGCAGTCTGTGTTTCACTTGAAGAAAACTGACATCCTGAAATTGTTAACCACCATGGACAGCTCACTAGAGTTACCCAGTCAGACCAGCTCCGTTTACAAAATCCATCAGTGTCACCACTAAATTTATTTCTATGCTTTGGAGAAATTCCATATATCCCACAGTCTTCATCATCAGAAAATGCCAACTGCAGCCACTATGCAACTATATATAGAAAAAATCAGGCTTTATAAATCAGTAACTGACAACTTGTCCTCCAATATGTTGTCTACTGGATTCCATGAAACAAACTAAAGGAGGTGGCTCTAACAAAAATAATTTCATTTCATATTGTGTTTTTTTCTTTTTCTATCCTTTGCCTCATCCTACTCCTACCAACCACCCCTAAACTTTAAACAAATTAAAGAAATAATGATGGATGTTGCTACTCTGCCAGAATCTTGAATATATAGAAGCCAAGTAAATAAGGAAGTTAAATGAAATTCTCTGAGCCCTAGACAAAATACATAGTTTTATTCCTACCTATCTGTTTGAAGTTGGTGGAATGGGGACAGAAGGGAGACTTTGGTTTCATCCTAATAGAAGATTAATTTTTGAATATCTAAAAACTGTTATCTTAATTTTAAAAATTGTGCATTGGCATAAAGGGAAAGGGACAGCTGTGGTATAAGGAAATTCCTATTCCCTGTCTATGTCCTCTTGTCATACTTTCTTCCCTTAACTTTCCTGACAACAGACAGAAAATGGTTAGGACATCATGCTGAGCCAGGAAGACTTTTTTATAATGGAGTTTCCAAAGTATTACCAAAGAGAGTGAGGTCAAAGAAGATGAGGAAGTTGTGAGAGGAAGAAAAATTAGAGAAAACACCTGGAAAAATGGGAGGAGGAGAAAAAGAACAAATTATCTTCAGTCCCAAGCTCTAAAAATACAATTTGCAGCTGCCAATATTCATGGTGTTGAATTCATAAAAAATAAACCAAAAAAAACCTCAAATTCCATAAAATGTCAGAAATGATGTAGCCATTAATGACCCTCCCCTGCAATTCCTCTGCTTTTTTATTATGAAATTCACTTTCTTCTTCCCTTGTCTCACAAGTACTAAAAGAGAATTCTCTCAGCCTAGGTATCCTGATTTCAACCCAAGAAACCAAAGGAGGATTAAGCAACTTCTGGCTTAGTGCATGTGGCTACCAATACTCATCCTAAATGCTGGAAATGTGAACCTCCTTGCCTCCACCAAGGGTCTGGGAACACTTGAAAATATAGCAAATACAGATATGGAGGCAAGTAGGTAAAAAGAAATAGTAGGAGAAAGAAACTCACCTTTTCACAAGCAGACAATGAAACCTTTGAAACCTATTCTATCCCCACCTAAAAGGACCAAAAAAGTGCAGGAAATGAAATCTTAGAATTGGAAAATGTTAGAATTGAAGGGGCCTTAAATTATCTGGTATAACCAATCCCTTTATCTCAAGAGTGAGGAAAACTGAGGCTCAAAAAAACACTAAAATGTAGTTATAATGGGTTTAAAAGCAAGGGAATTTAGACTTCCTCTGAATCTCACTGAAGTTTAGATACCTGGATAACATCCAGAAAAAAATAATATCTCTTGCTTGTACCCTTGTACCCCACAACATCCCTCAAAAAAATAACTCCTCTTTGTAGGATCTAATCTGGGTTGGATTCTTCAGGGAGATACTGCTCTGGATCATCTTCAAGTCCAGTAGATCCTCTGGTAAATAGCTTCCCCCCAGTTTCTTCCTCCTATTTGGAGCAAGGCAAGTCGACCCCAGCCAAGGGTGATTACTGATGGGAAGTTTTCCAGAAGTTAATTGTTTCTGACATGGAAACATTTTACACATACATACTTACAAAGGGATAATAACTCAAGACTACAGGAGATGCTTTGATGGTTAAAGTTTTGGAAAGTGTTGGGGTTTGGAAGAAGAGTTACTAATGCCTTCCATTTCCTAAAGAGTGTCTCATCTTCACCTTAGCTTGGAGAGTTCAGTGGAAATTTACTATGTAACCTGCTAATCGTCACAGACTAGAAACTGCTGAAAGATTGCTAAAATCTAAGGGAGAGGAAAAGAAAAAAGATAACGAATCTCACAATTTTCAGTTAATCTGACTAAGCACCATATCAATACCTAAGGCATTTAGAAACAAAAACAAAACCCAAATCTTATGAACACATACACATAGTCCTCTCTATTATCCTACTGTTAGCAAAGAAAATAGTTAACAATTTAGGTTTTGTCATAGACATAGTATTTCCCAAAGGCCTTCTGTAACAGAATCTGGAAGTTACCGTAAAGACAAAATTGTCATTCTTGAATACACCTTTTGAAGAATGGTAGAGTCATAGTGGGTTTGTGCTCCTGCTATTACTATTGAGGATGGTGAGGGAAGAGAAAATACAAGAAAATGAAACTAAGGGGGAAATTTTAAATTCTAAGGCAACCATCTTCAGAGATCATCAAACATTTTTATCTTAATATGAGACAAGTGCAGGTAACCTCTTCCAATGTGCTGCTGGAATACAGAGGTTACTGCTACTGGATAAGAAGATGGGAGAATTGGAGCTTGCTCATATGCTAGGTATTTGTGTAGGTGTAAATCATTCAGTGAATGCCAAGTAGTCTTTGCATGGAAATAGTTCTGTTTAAAGGCAAGTGCTCAAATTTTCTCTTGTGCTAGGTTGTACTTGGGTGATAGTAAGTCATAAGCAGATGTTTGACTTTTATTGGCACTTGTTCTTTTCTCAAAGTTAAAAAAAAATATATAGAGGGAGATCAATCCTACCTAGTATTTCTGTTTAGTCATGTGGTTACTCAGTTAAATGGAAGGTGGATTATGTCACTGTATTCTTTCCAAAAGGGGGAGGGGGAACAGAATGTCCCAGTCTATATAATAAGAGAAGAATCTTCTACTGCAAGATAATTGTATCTTTGGTAGGAAGCAAGAAAGGTTGCTTACAGGGAAAGTATGTAAGATTTGCTTATTCTAATTCTTCAGAAACTTGATTTCATTATTCTAAAGTAGGAAAAAAATACTTTTAGAAGAGACTGCTGAATCTCCCTCATTTGACCAGAAAGACAGAGAAGACTGTAAATCAAGGAAAAGGTGAAGTAATAAATTATAACGAAACTTCAGTATGCCAAGAATATAAAGACTATTTTTCCCTTGGGTATATTTTTTTTTCTTTTTGTGGAAGAGAGTAAATTCTAAAAACTAGTTAATCAATGTGTTGCCATTAATACAAGTAAGGAGTGTGTGGATAAAGGAAAGGGAATAAGAAGGGGAAAGGGGGGTCAATTTAGTTGAAAAATCAGCTTGGATCAAAAAATTTATTGATGATATCTCTTAATTTAAGGAGTACTAAGTGTTTCTGTTTAGTGAACTTGTTTATAACATAAATTATATAATGTTTCCTAAGATTTCAATTTCAATCTTCCTTCTTGACTTTAGGATTTTGTTTTTAATTTTGCCTATGTAGTTTGAAATTTGGCCAAGTGCTTTAGTTTATTATTGTATAAGTAAATATAATAATAATGCTAATTTAAAACAATTCACAAGCAAAAAGTGGTTTGTTTGTAATTTGCTTTCATAGAGTCTAAGAATTATGTCAAAGCTCATCATTCTGTTTGGAAAGAAATTATCAGGGATGTGTAGTTTGATCAAATTATTAGATACTTCTTCTGAGCTGAATCTTGTCTCTCCTGCCTGCCACAGAAATGTGTCCTGCAATTAGAATTGTTTTAATCTTCCATGGAAGTTGTGGAGATCTCCAGAGGATGGTTTTAGGGAAGAAAATGAGTATTTAAGATAATAAAGGAGTTCAAATGAAGGAGAAAGGATAATGTGAAAAGTGGTGGTCATCCTATCCTAAGAAATTTGTGCAGAACAAAAATTATCTAGGTGAGGTGTGGATGTGAATGATGAACACTGGCTGCTCCTGACACCTCCAGTAAAGGTCAAGCATCTCATAATCATTCAAATCTCAGTATTATTTCTGATTTTCAGAGAATAATGATTATTGACCTTTTAAAAAGTATAGACCTCCTTGAATGGTTCCAGTGAATAACATTAACTTCAAAAGAGACATATAAGGACAGGATCTTCTTAATTTAACTGGTGATTGGATACACAAAGCTATTGTTCCATGTTTAACTCAATCTGAAGGTGTCCTTTAGGAAGAACTCATCTGCTTTCTTCAAGAGAAAGTATTGAATTTGAATTGCATCTTTGGATTCATCATCAGTTTATTCCAGTAAATCTTTTTTGGGGGGGAAGTAGGGTCTGCAGTGCTGGGAGAGGGTGGGAGACAGAGAAAGGGCTGGTATTAGAGCTATTGGGAAAAGGGTGGGGAACATTTTAGTTCCTGCACCCCTTAAGCAGGAGAAAGTTTAAACGAAGTTTCTTGGACCAGCTCCAGATGTCCCCAGCTGTTCTCTCGACAGAAACAGCTAGAAATTCTCTCAGACTAAAGGCTGAAACCGTTTGTTCTCGTATAAATTGAGGTTTCTTCAAACTCCCAAGTGCCTTTGGCGCCCTATAGCTAACTCATTTGGGGATGCGGGGGGTTCCCACTAAGGTCTCAAGAGCTGAGGATGCTGGTTACTCCGAGGTTTGTCCCCCGACCCTCCCATCCCCCAAGACCCATCACAGCTCCTGTCCTCCCTAGTGTGCTATCAGAAGCATCGCCTATGTGCAATGGCTCTGAGTTCTTCTGGGCCTGGGAGGGAAAAAAGAGAAGGCTGGGACTGCCTTAGCTCCAGATCCGAAGGTGAACGAAGTTTCCTAAATTGGCTTAGAATGAGAGCTTCACTTGTCCCCAGACTTAGATGGGGGAAACGTACATAGACAGATGTGTGTGTGTTGCCCCTTCCTTCATCCCTCCTCTTTCCCTCCTCCCGCAGAGCCTCCAAGCCCCTAGATCCTTTTGGAGTACTAAGTGCCCTTACTTACAGAGAAGCATGTATGTGTGCTTTGTGGGGTGCTTCTATCTGCTGTCGGCCAGGTCTAGCCATCCCTCCCGTCTCCTTGCTTTTGACCTTTTCTCTCCCTTTCTCTGTCTCCCTGTCTCTCTGTCTCTGTCTTTCGCTCTCTCCCAATCCACTAGTGCCTCCTTCCTGCCTCGCTCCCCCGCCCCATCTCTGCTCTCTGCTTGCTTTCTTCCAGCACATGTTCCTAGGGCGCCACCTCTTTGCGAATCGTCGCTCACTTCTCCAAGCAGGTTTTGCTTCCAGAGCGTGTGAACATTCCAGTCCCAGTTCAGCCTTGAGCCCTGCTCCAACCTGCACAGCCAAAGCATGCTTTCCAGCCTCTAGGACGGACCCAGCCGCTGCAGCCGCCGCCACCACCGTCTTCACTGCCGCCTCCAACGCTGCCTCACTGCCTCTGCTGCTTGCCTCTGCTGCTTTTAGATCCCTCTGCATCCTGGCTTACCCGGTATAGACGACAACATACGCCTCGTCCCAAAGTGTGTGTGGAATCGACTTTCTTTTTGAACACTGCATCCAAGAGGTACATAAAGAGGTGTGTGTGTGTGTGTGTGTGTGTGTGTGTGTGTGTGTGTGTGTGTGTGTGTGTCCAAGTGTCTCTCAAAGGAGACTTCTGGTCCTTTAGATTTTCCAGGAGGCTGACTTATCTGGAGAACTTTTCTTCCCCTTAAAAAGGAGCTTGCCCAGCTCCATAGACGACCCATGAGAGAGCTGCTTGCCAGATTAATTAAGCATTGCTATGGGAGACATGTAAACATACTCCTTGCCCTGATGCATATATAAACCATTTCATTGTCGTTATTATTTCAGAGGAAGTGCCTCTGATTTGCTTTTTTTTTTTTTTTGGTGACCTAGCCCGTTTGGAGGAGCTGATTTCTGAAGAAGTGAGTGTTGAGAGACTCTAGAGAACACTTTTACAACTTTGGAGATGCCCTTAATGTAAAAGAGGCTTCTTTTTTATTTTTATTTTTTCCAAGAAAGTGAAGGGGGGGAGGATCTGGAGTGATACTTTAGACCCATTTTTTCTTTTCTTTTCTTTTTTCTTTCTTTCTTTTTTCCACTTCGTTGCAGGTTCCGAGACCAAGATACAATGTTCAAGAGATTGTTTCAGCAATGGAGCTTTGCGGTGTTTCTATTGAGTTACTCTGTTCCCTCTTGTGGGAGATCAGTGGAGGGACTCAGCCGCCGACTGTAAGTTCTCTCTTCTCTTCTTGTGTGATTCCTGGACAAATACGGAGGGGGATGAGAGGGGAAAGTTTGTGGCCGCCTTGGAGCTGGCAGTAGTAGGGCTCCAGGAATTCTCCCAACTTTCCACTGATGTGTGAATGTTGCTACCCACTTCAGTTTTGAACAGGATGAGTTTCAGGCTACCTGCCGAAGCCTGCTAGTTGAGACCAGGTCTATGAAATGGACTTAATAACAGGTTGAGCCTCGACATTTTTTTAATGAGATTTCTATGAAAGGTGGTGTTTTCCCTAATCTCCCCTAGGCACTAGTTCTTTCCCTTAATGGATAAGGGTCTTATTTTAGTATCTGAAAACTGGTAAGAGAAGTAGATAACCAGCACGTATGAGGGAAGGAAATATGTGCTTTCTTATATCTAAATATATGCATGTGTTGAGGAATCAGAAAAATACATTGTTAACTAATTATGAGTGGCCTAGACAGGCAAAATAATATGCATCTCATTTAAAGTAGTTTCAACTTCTCACTGGCAAAATTCAAGGAGTGAGAAACTCCTAAAAGGTATGCCAATGAGATCTATCGTTAACATTAAGTATAGAAAGCATTTTTCTTTGGATTATTGCCACTTTGAAATAGTTCTTAAAGTGGAATCAGATACTTGAATGCTGCCTTTTAAAGGACTTTGGATATCCCTCTCCTTTGGAGATCTTCTAAGTATGAATTTTGGATCCAAAATAATCAGCCATCCACCCACATTAGAGAAATAACATCACTTCAATAAAAGTATGTTACTGAAAAGTTAGAAGAGGGGTCTAGATCAATATTGAACCTGATCACTAAAGGAAAAGATTGAATTCGAATGTGCTAAATGCTCTTTGTGCAGTCATTTTAACTGTGCACTGAACATATCAGTTGAAAGAACACCCGAAGTACTACAAACTTTTTAGTTGATACTTCAGACTCTGGAGAAGAAATTAAAGGGGTAAAATCTACAAATATTAAGGATGATCATATTCAACATTTACAGCTACTGTTTAGTAAGTTTTTCTCACCAATTTTCCAGGGAACACATAAAAGTGACTGCTTTTATATATTTCCTTGTTCTATTAGAATTATTAGAACAGAAAATCCCTAAATGAAATTACTTCAGACATGTCAGAACCTTGGCACTAAAATGAAAATCTATTATGAACCTCCTAAGGCAAATCATGTAGAACATTGTACTAAAGATAAAGTTACATTGTTTTCTTCAAATTAAGTTTTGATGGTGCGTTTCAGTAAATTGTCTTCAGTTTTTGTTTTGTTATAGTCTGGACTTATTTTATTCACTTAGGTCATATGAAGAATCTATGTTTAGGTATATGCAAATAAGAAAATGTGACACACAATTAATACTCTATTTCCTTGGCCAAGAAACACTGAATTGGAAGGGAGCCAATCTTTTTCTTTAAAGTTTTATAAGAAATATCTGTTTTGAGGAACCACTTGTGAATCATGATTGCTTCTCCCTCTCCACAATTACTGCACAAAATTGTGTGGTGGTTGTTTTTTTTCCCCCTAAATGTTATTTTAACTCTTTTTTGGCCATAAAATGCAAAACCCATCAGAAATCAGTTAGCAGCCAGTAACACTATTACAGTTTTGTTTGTGGGTGAAACACAATCTCATACTTAAATACTCACACTCTGTAGACAGTTATAAAACTACCACAAAACATTGCTATAGTCAATGATTAATCATCACATTACATTACAGCCAGGCTTTTTCATGGAAGCTTAAATCATCAGTAGACAAAAATATTACACCAAATTACTACTGCCAGATGGAGTTAAAAACAAGTCATTAGATCTGCAGTGTCACCAAATAACAGTCAACTGAATGTTAGACAAAACACAAGTCTATTAAAAATACTAAATAAGTCAATTCTTGAAAGAACTTTTATTAACATATAATCAAGCCATATTATTCCCCAATCACTCTTCAAACCAAATTCTAGGAAAACTGTTTAACCTCAACTACATAAATATTTCAATACCCCTTAGAAATCCCTCTGTGCTTCAGGGTGTTAAGACATAGAAGTATTGCTTTTAAAATATAGTGGGCAGTTCTATAATAAAACAGAACTTAGCAAAACTTCCTAAAGCAGGTGAAAAGGGAAAAAAGATTAGAATGCTGCAAGTTCTGGAGTTTGGGGATTTTATATAAAACATATTTAATGTGCGAGAGGAGGGCAGTATTCATTAATGGATAGAGGGCCAGTCTTGGTATTAGGAACAGGTCGGTTCAGATCTTGAATCTGACAGACTATGTAGTTTCAGCTCTTAGTATCCCCCCCAGGTGACTCCCCAAAACTTAAAATTACAGACAAGTTAGCCAATTGAATTATTAGTTGAAATTTCTACTCTAGGTATTCCCCAATATTGTGAAAGTTGCAGGTCCTGACCAAAAACCAAGCCTTTAATGAAACTAGAGGGTGAATGAGAGAAAAGATCAAGAAGCAGGCAGATTGTTCTAAGAAAGAGTACTTTGGGCAAGAATCTGAGTACCTTTTGCATTAAGACTGTAGAGACTCTCTCTCCAGTATATTCACAAACTTAAAACATCATTGGCTACATTTGCTTTGGAGTCAGACCTGGTCTATTCCACTTAATAAAAAGCATTACTTTTGACTGAGTCATTTGAGTTGGAAAGGACTTCTAGTGAGTCATCCTAATTCTAACACCCTAACCCTGTCTCTTCCATGGACCACAGAACTTTTCTTCTCAGTGTTTCCTTAAGAGCCAAGCTTCTGCTCCAGTGGCCTGCTTCATTCTGTGTTAAAAAAGGAATTTCTACATACTGTTTGCTTTCTGTACTTATTGACAGTTCTTTAGAAATTTAATCTATTTCTATGAAATTCACTCAGAGAGATCTTCCTCTCTGAAGTGCAAGCACAACAGTGGTCTAGATAAATGTGTTGAGTTACCTTTGTTAAGAATTATTTTCTATAGGTTTGTAAAAAAAATTTAATGTTTCAGGGAAACAATGAAGCATATCCTGGTGAGGATTCATCGTTTTATTTTTAATATTAGACACTGTATATAATCAATGTCATGTGAAACAACACTATGAATCTTTTTATAGAAGTATAGAACAACAAAGTGTTGGGAGACATATGACTCTCAAATATAATATATATTTAAATTAAAAAGTCCTCCATTCTTCCTTACTCTTCCTCAATGGCATATATGTACACATCTTTTAATGGCAAGTCACTTAGAAGGACAAAAACTTCATTCATATGCAAAATCTAATGCAATTTTCTGATGATCATTTAATTTTTGATAACATTTTCAATGAGAAAGTCTTTGAAACACTGGTCAACTACATGAAAGTATTTTCTGTGATAATCCCAATTAGTCACTAACATGTTTGTCAGGGACAAGAGGAAAGCTTTGCTCTTTGCAAGAGATATACTATTTTAAACTGAGTGAAGTCATGCAACACTGTATGCTTTTTTTAAAAAGTAGAAGGGTTGAACTGTAATTGCATTTCCCATGAGAAGTATCCTGGGAAAATCTAGTGTTTAAGTTTAGGAAAGCCATGTGACTCACATATAGCAGAAGTACTATATTCCAATGAGGATGGGCATGAAGAATATTGACTTGATTAGAAGAAACCAAAAACTTTTAAAAGTTAGCTTGTAGCTAAGAATAGATTGCTCTGTATTATAAAACTAGAGAATAGGAGAGATGGAATGAGTGTCTGTAGGGAGGAAATGGGAATGGAATAATCCATAATATGGCCCAATTGATTACTAGCTGAGGTATTTTTGTGGATGTGGATGTTTGGCATTCTGCCAAAGGATGCTTTCTAAATCACAATATCTATGAGATATGCAATCATAATAACCTATTTTAGAAAGAAAAGGATAAAATGGCTGTACTCTGGAGATGTAGTCACAGAATAGCTAAATAGCAAGTATGTCGATTATTAAAAGTTTCCAGGATATTAAAAGTTCTCATGGACTTAGTGAATTTTAATCTAGTAACATGTGGCACCTTCAAAAAGGAAAAGAGACTACTGCATGGTTCATTTAAATCAGGCTCCTTTTAAATTCCTTTCCATTAAGTAATGTCTTCAAGTCAGTCAGCATATTAAAATACACAAGGATAGTTAAATATAATAATATCCACAGAAATTACCATAAAAAAGTTTCTAGATAAGCACTTCTTCTCTAAAGAAAAACTCTAGGAACCATAGTTATTTATTTTGTGATGAAGAGATATGTAAAAATAATAATAAGTCTACATCATGTGATGAAGGCAGTACTCCAAATGCCAGATGCCAGAGCTCTATATTGCTCTTCTCACTATTGCAATGGCTCCTACCAGTCTCTGTGTTACTACATAGTCTCTGTGCTTCTTTTCTCAAGGAACCAAACTAAGAGATTCTTTAACTTTGTAAGGAGTTTAAAAGAGTTGAAGGAATGGAAATTATTTTCATTCCTCTGAGGGGAAGCTGTTCTACTGAGAGTGATAGTTGGTATGGATACAATGCTACCTCATATAGATATCAAGATATTTAAGGAATATCCCTTATAATTTTTCTTAGAAAAATGTTTGAGATTTATCCCATGTTTTGTGATCCTTCTAATGTTTAGAATCTTTTCTTATGGCTCACCGACTATTATTTACCTGTATTCCTCAGAATCTTATATATTTTGTACCACTTGAAGGTAGCACACTTAGTTCTCCAACCTTTAGATGGAGATTGGACCACAGTAAACATAACAGGGTTTAGGAAAAGATGGAAATGGAGGAAGATTTCCCTGAAAGATTGAAAATCTGGCTGATTAAACTGAAAGTTCATCTAAATAATCTCAGAATAACTTTAATAACTAGTACATAGAAAAGGGGAGTAGGGTAAGGAAAAAGAAGAGATGAACAAATTTATATGATACTGGAGATTATTTTTAAAGGCTTGGGAGGGAATGAAATATGCAAGAAAATAGGGGAAATATGAATTTCTACTAAAGATATCATACCTTCCTGGCCAGAAACTTAGTCAACTTTTAAAAAATCCCCTACCAAAAAAAACCCATCCTCAGCTCCTTCCTCCTTTATCTTTTTCACTGTCTTTCCATTAAAGTATTCTTATGCATATTAGATAGTAGTTGATGAACTGTGCTAAAGCACACACACACACACACACACACACACACACACACACACACCATCAGTGAGTACAGCAAGGAATTTATTGCCTACAGAGAAATTTTCCAAGGCAAGCAAAGACAGTGGAAAGTTGGATTCCTCACATACAGGGAAGCACCCACTTCTAGTACTAGAAACATATTTTTTAAAAAGCAGAATTGTATTTAATCTACACACATTGAAACTTACTAGTTAACTGATTGACCGCTTAGTCTTTCTTTGAGTATTTGAAATAGTGTTATGTGGGAGATGGATTAAATCTGTTATTTATGGACCCAAATCCAATTTAGAACTAGAATTAGAATTAGTGTGTGGAAGTAAGAGAAACAAATTTCACTATGACATAAAGAAGAACACTAACGATTACAGTTGTTTAAAAATAGAACACTCCATTTCCTACCTCCATCCCTTTGTACAGGCTGTCCTCATAAGAGCTGCTCTGGGAGAGAGTGAATTTCTCATTAGTGGGGGATTTCAAAGAAGCTGAATGACTGCTTGTCAGTGATAATATGGATGAGATTCATATTTTGAGTGGGAAGAGGCCAAGCTGGTACAGTTCATCTAGTGCCAATCAATCAGCACTTATTGTCTATTAGGCATTGTACTATCATCTGGGGAAACAAAAGCAAAAATGAAAGTTTAGTCCCTGATTTCAAAGAACTAGCTTATTTTTCAGAGGGAAAATGTATAAACAGAGTGTATATAACAAAATAAATACACAACATAAGGGAATTGAGAAATGCCTTATATAGGAAGTAACATTTAAGCTGAGCTTTGAGAGATGCTAGCAATTCTTAGGGCCAGAGATGCAGAAGGAAAGCATTCCACACACTAAGACTGTTGTGTGATAGACTACTGTGTATGAGGAATAGTGAGAAATCAGGTTAATTCAACTGCAGAATGAGTGAAGGAGAGAAAGAACCCTTCTAAAATGTTGGTCCTATGGTTAGTGTGAATAATGGGTGAGAAGTGGGTTTGATGTATGTTTGGGTTAGGGTATCTGCTTTCAAAGGGCCAGAAGCTACTTCTACATTTTTCATATCAGGTTTATTAACTTGTTCTAAGAGGAACTCATCATCTTAGAAGGGTATACAACATCTATATATCTATATACGTATATATAGATATATATTAAACAACCCTATACAACATTGAACAGAGTAAATGAGCCTAGTGATTCCCATTAAGTTTGTCAAGCATTATTTCTTTGGTGATCCTAATCCCTTTTTCTTTGGAAATAGCAGTTCTAAGTAGTCCTACTATTGTGGTCCTCTTCATAATGTGCAAAGTGGACAATTAATTGAATCAAAGCATCTAGTAGTAATTGGGTTATAATTGTTCCCACTTCCTCTCCCCAACTTTTGTTCTGTAGCAAAAGAGCTGTATCAGAGCACCAGTTCCTCCACGACAAAGGGAAGGTTATTCAAGACTTACGACGAAGAATGTTTCTTCAAAATCTGATTGAAGGCATTAACACAGCTGAAATCCGAGCTACTTTGGAGGTTTCTCCGAATCCCAAGCCCGCTACCAATACAAAGAACTACCCTGTAAGATTTGGAAGTGAAGATGAGGGCAGGTACCTGACTCAGGAAACCAACAAGGCACAGACATACAAAGAACAGCCTCTGAGGACATCAAACAAGAAAAAGAAAAGCAAGCCTGGAAAACGCAAGGAACAGGAAAAGAAAAAACGGAGAACTCGATCAACTTGGTTAAACTCTGGAGTAGCTGGTAGTGGGGTTGAAGGGGTTCACCTAGCAGATATCTCTGGGACTACGCTGGATCTCAACTTATGGTAATCAAACTTTTCTGGGCCTATTGCCTGTCCTTCACTACTCTGAGCTCTTATATATATTTCCTTCCTCCAGTTAACAAAGATCTTGAACTTTCTCCCTATTAATATGACACATAAATCATGACAAAGATGAAAGAACCAGAGAGAATATGGTCTGCCCAATAACAATACTTTTTATGATCTTTTATGATCTTCTTCCAGAACCCTGCTAAAGTAATTGGAGATTCTTAAGCCTTCACATCATCTTTCCCCATTTTAGGATAGGGAACGGACCTATGATTTCACTGACATAAGGAACTTCCAGGTAAAAAACACATGCCAACACATTTCAGCACCTTCTCTGTGGTCTACAGGCTTAGAGAATAAATGCTTAGACATTAAATGACTTGCCCAGGGTTATAGAGCCAGCGTAGTTAAGACTTGAATCCAGGTCTTTGTGAATACCTCTCTATTCACTATACCACGCTGCTTCTCTTCAGGCAAAGTTGGCAAAAATTAAGTTTGGATAGTAAATGAGCTTCAGAAGTTAGTGGCTATGACCCTTCTATAAAATAAATCCGTGTTCAAATGGTGTAGATTTAACTGTACTCTTCACCTAAAAGAAAAACGAGAAGTTTCTGCTTTTCTAATAGCTACACTGTTGAACAGAACAATACATACTGTATTCTGCAATTGTATTGTATATGTAAAACAGCTTATAGGTAAACTGTAAATATTTCCAAATCTTCAACATTTTAATTCAGTATTATCTTTCTGATATGAAATTCAATTTCATTTACTTTATCAAGCATTTATTGTTCGAGGCACTGTGCTAGATACAAGGGGCTCAGGACAAAAACTAAATGGTACCTGACCTTGAGAAGCTTACATTCTACTATGGAATATGACTACAGAACAAAATGCTGTGAAATGGCTTTGTAAGAATGTATATTTCCCCATTTATCACAACAGCATGAGCTTCCAATTGTCCATCAAAAGAATATTATTAGAGGAGAGGTATTAATGATGATTTTTACTGTGGACTTTCATGGCAAATTTTAGCCTAAGTGCTAACAGCACTTTTCAGATGTACTTATGCTTATATTTTTCATGAAAATGTCTTGTAAGTCAGAAAAGTGCCAAATATGAATTCCATTTTACAAAGGGAAAAGCATTTCAGTGACCTGCCCAAGGTCACAATTAAAACTTGGACTTGGGATTTATGCCCATGTCTTCTGACTTTCAGTCCATTACTCTATCCATTAGATTACAATGCTTTCCTATACATACTTTTTCGTTGAAAGGATTTTATTTTTAATTTTCAGTACAGAAAACCTTTGGGGTTTGAAAGACAGAAGAAAACAACACACGAACGCATCCGATGCAATCAATGATCTCTTACAATTGAATACTCCCCCTCCCTCCTACCAAACTTTCCCCCAGTTCTCTGGCAGATAGTAATTCAGAATGATTTTTTTAGGCATTCTGTTCCTGATTATCATCATCTCTCTCTGAGTTAACTGACTAAAATTTAGTTTGTCTGATATTGCGAATGTCAGGTTATTTGATGTCATTAGGGAAGCTTAAAGAATAAGTGATGGCATCACTGAAGGCTCTTTGGATTCACTGAATGACCTAGTCAGACACTGAATGCATCAGTGAGTTACAGTAAGGCCTATGTAGCTTAGATCATTTGCTGATAATTAATAAATATCTTCAGCATGTTTTAAGATATATTTCTACATGTACATGAAAGTAAGTAATGAAACCAGTAGATCTTATTATTAGGTTCTATTCCTATTTTATTACTTCTACATATGCTGGAGATCTGAAAAAGGCAACACAAATACTTTATTATGGATTTTATTAGCTGACAGTTTAAGTTTTCAGTGCCCTTGAGTGTCTAGAGAAATTATAAAAATAAGCACCAGTCCTCGTACCAAGGCCCCAAAAGAAACCAGAGTAGATCAAGTGAAAATTAGACATTGCCCTAATGCAATTAGGTCTTACACCCACACATGTCTGCCATGTGAAACTTTGCCCACAGTCCTGGCAGTCAATCCAACGTCTAATGGGCTACAAAGAAATATCTTTTCTTCTTTCTATTCTCTTATGGTTGAAAGCCTCATGAGACTATGTTTTGTGTGGTGTAGCCAGATATTTATATTCTCTTAATGTAGTATTGTGGCAAACTATTGAAAAAAGTGGATTGGATAGGAGTAGAAAGCCATGGAATCGGTCAAAATTAGATGGGGCCATACAAGTTTTTTTAAGCATATGGAATAAAAAACCATATAAAATTTGTCTGGCTGAGGCACTTCTTCAGTTTATATTAAGAAATGAGAAATGTAAATGCATTTTGTGTTCTATGTCAGTATTGAGGCAAGCCAAATACATTTTTTTCAGACACAAGTATTTTAGAAAACTATACATAAGATGGCCAAGGGTAAGGGGCATCAAACCATTTCTTAATAACTTGTGCCTTTTTTTTTTGGTGGAGGGGGAAGATATTATTAACAAAATTGTCTAAGAATGAAAACTAGGAATTGGTAAAGTCATAAACTTAGGACACTTTATAACCTTTATAGGGTTATAAGTTATAGGTTTCAAAAAACTTAAAAGTTTTTAATAAATAAAAATAGCTTAAGAGCTAATTTTTTGTTTCTTTTCATATGGCATGCATAGTAGGAAATATATTGCTTTATTTTCTAAGAATTACATCATGATCATGTGTTTTACCTCACATCTAGCCTAGATGTCAGAATTCAGAAAACCATTCATTTTAATTATACCTTTAAATCAGTTATCTTTTGTCTCAGTAAATATTTATTCATAAAAATCATATAGCAGTGTTTCTGAAATATATTTATTGAGCGCTCAGAAAAGTGTGTTTGCATATATACACATTTGCAATAAAATGCACCTACTCACCGTACACATGGATTGTTTACTTAGATGTTCCCATATTCTAGTGTGTGCATATGCTACAGGTGACATCATAAGAGAAGACAAATGAGCAAATTAGCTAAGCTAGAAAGAAGGTGTAAAAGTTTGTGTTAGTCCTTTTGTTTTTATTTGGATTATTCAACGTCATCTTCATTCTTTACTTACTGCTGATATTTTCAACACATCTCATCAAATACTACCTAAAACTGAAGACTTTTTCAAAGTGATATGCTTTTGAACACAATTCGTTACCCTTCACTAGAAATCTTCAAGCAAAGGCTGGATAGCAACTTACTGGAACTGTTATAGTGAGGATTCGTATTCAGACAAAGGTTGGACTAGACAGGCTAAACTTCCTTCCTGCTCTGAGATACTGGGATTATACGAAATTATTTACTCTTTCAGTCATCTCCCCGTCTTTATTCAATATGTGCTTATACCCTTATACACTTTGGGGTCAAAATTGTGATCTGGGTTTTTCTTTTCTGCATTTTAGAACAGTTTTCCCACTATAATTAAGATACGACATTCTTGGAATCATTGACTTAGAGTTATCAGAGACTTTAACATTCATCTAGTGCACCTCCCTGAGGAAACTGAGGCTCAAAAAAGTTAGGTGATTGGCCTAAGGTCACAAAGAAAGGAAGTGACCAAGGGATTCAAAGTAAAAGTTCTCAATGCCCAGAATGCTTTTTGCCTTATACAACAAACCCCTAAATTGTCAAGAATTTGCTCTTTTTGTGTGTCTCACACCCACATGTCTGCCATGTGAAACTTTGCCCACAATCCTGGCAGTCAATCCAATGGCACAGCCAATCAAATTCCATTCTATATTGTTTCCCTAGCAACCAACACAGTAACTGAAATGAAGTAGGCCAAGAGGGAAGGGGGAGACAGGAAGACAGGAAAAAGCTTTGCTATAGACTCTTAAAATACCATTGACCAAACCAGAGTGTTTAAAAGTTCCCAATACTAAGTGTTAACTTAATCCAAGTAATAAAAGACTCAAAAGGAAATGGCATGCCACTTTTGTTTTAGTCAGTTCACTTTATCCCTTAAATTTCAATGAGTTTTCCTTCATGTATGAATTAATATCTATTGCCTTGAAGAAACAGGCAGAGAGATGCCTCCATCTAACTTATTTTGTCTTGAAAGTTGCAATTATTTGTGGTTTTCATTGCCAAAATTATATAATCCAATAAGAAGTACCACTAAAGATGAATGCCTTGCCTCCTCCATCACAAATGAAGCCCACTGTTTTTAAGTATGATTCACACATGTCACACAATATAAAACTGAATTCAGTGTATCGCTGAATGTCAAGGACTTTTCAGATCTCTAGCCTAATCAATCCATTATCACTGACAAAGGGTGGGCCAAATGACATAGCACTACAACGGGAACTTAGCAAAAATCATCCACATCTGGGTTGCTCAATGGCAGGAATCACAAAGGAGAGAGACTTGCCTAAACCTTTATCTAAAGCCAAGGAGGTTTAGAGAATGTATTCTTCACTTTTATGTCATTTCTAATTTCTCCATTTTCTCTCTCTTCCCCCATCTTTATTATCTAAAAGCTATCTGCAAGTCTTCAGAGGGCAACTTCTTTCCTAACAGCCTTGGCAGAAATATAACAAACTTTTCCTTCTGATAATTTTTTATATTGACTTTAGCTTTAGCTTTCTATAGCTCAGCAGTTTTAAGGTGCTCTGCTACAAACTTTCCTATTTCTTTTGTCTGTCCCCAAACTATGTGTGCAAAGAGATTCTAAAGGGAAATTTGGATTTTACTCCACACAGTGTTGTTCCTCAGCTTCTTTGAAGAAAATAAGAGATAAAATGTCTTTTTTTACCTTGTTATATTATGTGCTTTAATTTTATGCTTTTCATGTTCCATCATTTCAAGTGTAAAGTGAATTAATCGATTTCTCCTTTTTCTTCCTCTCTCTTTGCAGGAGGCATTGAAATTTTCAGCTGAGGACTTCAGAAAACGTATTGCAGTATTCTGTAATAGTGAACATATGGAAAGTATTAGAAATATTTATTGTCTGTAAATATTGTAAATGCATTGGAATAAAACAGTCCCCCTCCCCCATTGCTCAATGAAATGGCACATTGGTCATTGTGAATTTTCTTTTTCTCCCCAGGCTAAGCCAATTATTATCACATTTTGCCATAATTTATTTTGTTGAACGATGTATTTATTTTGTAAATGTATCTTGGTGCTGCTGACTTTATTTTTTGTAACATAATGCACTTTAGATATACATATCAATTATGTGGATAACTGACACAATTAAGTGTTGCTATTTGTGGTTGATTTTAATGAATGCCTAAGTATAATTGTTCAAATTGATTTTCCTCTGTGCATGTAAAAATAGCAGTATTTCAAATTTGCAAAGAATGTCTAATAAAATATAATCTAATTATGCTATGACTCAGGAAAAGTATGTCCTTTAGGATTTTTCAGAAAAGGAACATGTGATTTTTTAAAAAAACTATATTTGAAAATTGTCTTAATTTTAATAAGATTGTGCTGGCATAGTTTTAAATTGCTTAGGCTACATTTTATTCCAATCTATCATTTTAATCAATTGTGTAACTAAACCACCTAGATCCCCTATTTTAAAAAAGATCCTATTTGAAGTGGCAGCAGGATTGGCAAGAGGGAAATCCAGTTCAGACAGTGAGAAGTAAAAGAATTTAGCCCAAACCAAGAGAAAGCTACAGATTTTTTTAAACCTTTACCTTCCATCTTAGAATCAATACTGTGTATTGGTTCCAAGGCAGAAGAGTGGTAAGGGCTGGGCAATAGGGTTAGGTGACTTGCCCAGGGACACACAGCTAGGAACAGTGTGGTGCTAAATTTGAACCCAGGACCTCCCAACTCTAGGTCTGAGTCACCCAAGTGTCCCCAAAGATATAATTTTGTACCATTCAAAAGGCCTAGCCAAAATAAAATATTATCAAATCTCAAAAGAAAAAAAAACGAGACACTTCCCAGCTGTGTGCCTGGACAAGTCACTTAACCCCCCTTGCCTAGCCCTTACCACTCTTCTGCCTTGGAGACAATACACAGTATTGATTCCAAGATGGAAGGTAAGGGTTTAAAAAAATTGAAGAAAAGGAATAGTCTTTTAAGGTTCAGTAGATATAGCAGCCACAAGGGAAGACCTCAAAGGAAAGGATTATTTCTTAAAAACATAACTAATTCCTAGAATAGTAACTACACATATCCCATTGATGACCATATTTCTCCTTTTGACTATCATTCTACTTATGGCAATGTCATTTTGAGGAGAAAATTCAAGATCCTGACTATATAGCTTTCTCCTTAATCGATTATACTTTGGTATCAATGAATACAAATGAAGAGTATCAGTGGAGGAAGCAATTATTAAATAGTGGTATCCTCTCCACACTGCAGCTTTTCCAGTTGAGGGTTCAATATATCACAGTCAACAGAAGAAATTAAATGGGAATTTGGGGGGAGTTTTGCAGAAGCCACAGATGACATTCAAAGGCCAGCAGATGACATAGTAAAAATTTAGAAACTATATAGTCTATGACAAAATATTTAACCCAAATTTTACAATAAGGTACTTATTGGAAACATGCCATAAAAGAAAAAGGGGAAATTCTGATTTCTCTGGTGTAAATGGCAGGTCAAAACATTTTACACAGATTTTCCAGATCACCAGGGGGAAGGGTACCTCTGCCCTAACCCCTGCCATGTGGAAGGCTTACCTATACTTTTTCTGAGCTTAATGCTGTACGAGTTGCTCTTGGAAGGAAAAAAAGAAAGACACATTGTTGGCAGTCACCTACAGGGTTCTTGAATCTAGTTATTAAGAAAAGACATACATATGCATAAATACAAACATCCATATATGGATGTTTGTCTGTATGTTGTAGAGAAAATTCACATAGGACTAGAAAGCAGTCCTTGGAGTCAAAAACAAGGCTAAATCAAAAAATAAAAAAATTGACGCATACTGGCTATGTGAAGGGGCGAGTCCCTTGATTTCTCATTGCCATTGCCATTACCAGTGCTAGATCTAGGACTACAAGATGCAGAGAAGTTTTAGCTCTGCTTTAAAGAAATTCCCTCAGCAGAAGTTCCCCAAACTAATGAAAAGCCAGGGCCAGATTTTTTAAAAGGATCTAGGTGTGGGTGCGATGGGATATCAAATACTCCTGCACTGCAACTCTACCAATGGTGGGATGGGTCAGATCAGAACATGAAAATAAGGCAGGTTTTTAAGGACTGGGGAGGAACTGAAAAGTTTGGTGCAGTCTCCAATTGGTCAAAATCAAAAGACAAAGCTCAAACATCCAAGGAGCAGAGCATCAAGCAACAGGTTTCAATCCTATCCATCAATTGGGTGAACAATTAATGAGTAGGAAGCAAGCATTGCCCTGGTAGATGACAGCAAAAAAAAGTGTCCATTCAGTTGATGGCAGGCATTCCAAGCAGGAAGTGACAAGCCAAAGGATCTGAGAGCGGAGAGCATGGAGCTGTGCTTTGGAGATAGAGGTCTGGTCTCTAAGAAGCCAAAGGAGAAGGAGACAGAGTTTAGTTCCAGTGAAATTCAGATTCGAGGCAGAATACTAAGACATGACTTTAGGTAAGGAGATAAAAAGGTCGCTATTAAATTACAGGGATTAGGACACATATGGGTTCTATCACAATAGAAGAGGCAAAAAGCCAGTTACTAGAACTGTATATAGTCAGAGTCCGACCAGCTGCAAGGCTGATCACCCCACAACACTTGAACTACAGATCTAGGTCTTACACTCCTGCTTAGCAGTCAGAGGCTGCAGAGAGGATGAAATTATCCACTTAGAGGGATGGGGGGCAGGAAGCCAAATAGCTTACTATACATATAGGCAATCCATAAAGAAGTGAGAAATAATATGGCATGGGTCATAAATACTGGGATTTAGGGGAGGAAGCATAATTGTGGCCAGAGGTTAATGGGAGCTTTTTTTGGTTTTCATCAATAGACTCTGAGAGGGAAACTATATACCTATTTTCTCTCAAGAAATTAACCCACATCAATAAATAGGGCACATAAAATGTTAGTTAAAGATTATGTTGGGGGACTAGTTGACATAATTCTATAGGGGCTTGTATTTTAGTGGCTTTCTGCACTTAGTGCTATCCCAGGAAAATAATAGATGTTTAATAAATGCCTGTTGATTGATTTATTTGAGAAAGGATAGCAATAGCAATAACAGGAGAAAGAAATTAAAGGCATAAAGAGTGGCAAAAGGGATTGTCCTATTTGCTAATAATAAATGATTTATTTAGCAAACTCAGAATTAGCAATTATTTATGACATTATAGTAGTATGATGCAAAATATATCCACAAAAATCATTGGTATTTCAAAACAGCAATAACAAAAACCAGGAGGAAACAATATAAATGTAAATGAAAAAAACTACCAAATACAGAAAACATCTACCAAGACATACTAAAAAAATAACAAAACCCCCTTTGTAAATGATTTACGGGATAATCTTAGCACATGGATAGAACATTTTATTTCCAATTATAATACAAACAATGAAAATGATGATATTGCCTAAATTAATTAATTATGAAAGATTTAGAGTATCAAAGATCATAATTTTTAAAAGTAGGAATGAAAGGAAATTGTGTTTCTAGGCCTTACATTTTATTATATTACATTACTATATTAATGTTTATGTGAATTAATATAAGATGTAATAAATTATTATTATATTATAAAGCAGTAATTACCAAAACTCTTGGTGCTGATTTTAAAAAATTTTTAAGAATATCAGTAGGGGCAGCTAGGTGACCCCTGCCAAAGGAGCAGAAAATCCTGGGTTCAAATTTGGCCTCAGATAAGTCCTACCAGTGTGACCCAGGGCAAATCACTTAACCGCAATTTGTCTAGCCCATACTGCTCTTCCACCTTGGAACCAATATGCTCTTCTGCCTTGGAACTAAATTTGTATTGATTCTAAGATGGAAGGTAAGGATTTAAAAATAAAAAGAATATCAATAGAATGGAATAGGATAGATGAATAAGAAGTAATCAAAACTTAATAATTGGGAAAATCTAAATTACTTATGGGAATACATCCATTTAAAACAAACAACTGGGAAAAACTTAAATCTAAGGATAACTTTAGAGCTAGAAAGGACTTGTAAAGCTACCAATTTGTCCTTCCATTAAAAAAATTATAAACTTAACAAACATGTCTATGTCTTGTTGACATAGAAAAAATAGAAAAAATGACTGTACACAAATGTGGCAATGTCTGTTAAGTAGAATTTATGTTTATTTTCTAAAGATCTATTAAATTTAATACTCTAACACCAAAATTGCCCTATTTGCTTAAGAATGTGTTTTCATTTATTGCTGCTCTCTTCTTTGATTTTAAATGTTTCATTTATGTCTTTTTTTATTTTCTCTTTTTTTGCATTAATATTATATTTCCCACTTCCTCTTCAATAACCAAAGTCTTAACTTGTAATAAATAAGTACAGTTATAGTTAAGCAGACACATCAATATGTTGGCTAAGGCTGAAACTATATATTTCATCTTGTATTTTCAGTCCATCATATTTCAGTAAAGAGGTAGACATTATGCTTAATAATGTTCAGAGTTCTTCAGGCTTTCAAAGTTGTTTTCCTTTACATTACTGTAGTCATTCTATAAATTGTTTTGCTTCTGCTCATTTCATACTCTTTCAATTCATATAAGTCTTTATAAGTTTCTCTGGATTTTTAAATAATTTTTATAGTTTTTATAATTTCTTATTCAATGATATACATTCACATAATTTAGTCAGCCAATTGGTGGGCACCCACTTCCTTTTCCTTCCAGTTCTTTACTATGATTTTTTAAAAAATCATTGTTCTAAGTATTTTTGTACATCTGGGTCCTCCCCCTCTGTCTTTGGCTTCTTTAGATTTTATGCCTAGTTGTGGTGTTGTTGGAGTCAGAGAATGTTCACAGTTTAGTCACTTTTTAGATATGGTTCCAAATTGCTTTACAGAACACACAGTGCATTGGCATATTAATCTTCCTACAACAACTTTGATAACTGTCATTTTTAGACATTTTGAATGATTCTGAGAAGGAACTATAGAGGAGTTTTGATTTGTATTCCTCTTGTGACATGGATAATTTTTTCAGGAGATTGTTGATAATTTATCTTTTTTTCTTTGAGGAATTGCCTGGTAGAACTTTTGTCCTTTGAATATTGGTTGATGGTTCTTATTCTTAAATATCTGCATGATTTCTCTATATCAAGAGTGGGCAAACTAAAGCCTGAGAGTCAAATATGACCTACTGCTGTTTTTGTCAGAGCTAAGAATGGTTTTAACATTCTAAAATACAATAAAATTTTAAATATAGTAAGTATGAAAAATATTCTTATCTCACTGGCAATATCAAAACAGGTAGAGAGTCAGAATTTGTCTTTAGACTGTAGTTTGCCATATATCATTCCTGGATAATAGATCTTTATCAGAAAATATTCTACAAAGATGCCTTGATATAGAAAACAAGAAAACTGAAGCTGAGTTAAGTTAAGTGGATTTCTTAGGGTCACAGAAGTAATAAGACGAGTTTTATGAGTAGACAAAATGCTTCCCAAAAACTCATGGATATTATTGCTATCAAAAGAGGTGATTAAGAGACTAAATATGCTCACTTTCCTGTCTCCACAAAATTTTTCTATGGGCAAGAGAATTCTTGGTGAAGTTATGAAAAATGGTACATAGACAGGTTTTTACAAATGGTACCCTATAACAGATCACTTGCAGTTGTCAGTTAACTGAAGACAATAGATTTTAAAACTTCTTGTTATTGTTTTTGCTTATTGTTTTTTACCTTAAAAATTGTTTGATTCAAAAGAGTAAAATGTTACCATAAAGGTAATGTTTTTAAAAATATCTCCCCTACATGTGTCAACATCATATAAGATTCTTTGAAATGGATAATGATAATTTTGCTTGGTGGCTCACTAATTATCAAGCAAGGGAAAAGGTGTATGGCTGCCAGAAGTATTTGCCACTGCCATGAAAAATGTCCCTTGCAAAGTCCAAATAGAAGAAAGATTTCTAAGTAAAGCTAAAGATTTTTGGATTATATTGTGCTTATTGCACTAAACCTTAAAACATAAAGAACCTTTAACGGGAGATCTATAATCACTCAAAATAATGAGGGGACTTTTATGATGATTTGAATTTTACAAAGCACTTTGCATACATTATTTCCTTTAATTCTCACAACAGACCTGAGAGGTAGCTGCTGTTATTATTCCTATTTAAGAGATAAGGAAGCTAGGGTGGAGAGAGGTTAAATGACTTTCCAAGGTTACACATTTAGTATTTGAGGTAGAAATTGAACTCAGGGCTTCCTGACTCCACATTCAAAGTTCTTTAAGCAAAAGAGAGTGACCCAACTACAGGAAAAAAAACAATTAGATGAAAAATTTACATATCTAATACACATACACACACACACACACACACACACACACACACACACACACACATACCTTGGCATCTAAGTGGTGCAGTGGATAAAGTACAGGGTCTGAAGTCAGGAAGACAAATTTCCTGAATTCAAATCTAGCCTCAGACATTTATTACCTGTGTGATCCTAAGCAATCAGTTTCCTAATCTGTAAAATGAGCTGGAGAAGGTAATGGCAAACCACTCCAATATCTTTGTCAAATAAATTTCAAATGGGGACATGAAGAATTAGACACTGCTTAATGACTTAAGGTACTGAACAACAGTGTGTGTGTGTATACTTACATATACATGTATGTATACATATATGCATGTGTATATAGAAATACTATGTATTTCTTAAATAGCCATTGCAGATATGAATTTATCCAGAACTGAATAAAAAGATGGGCTGAGTTGAATTGGATAAATCAAAAAGTGCTTTTAATGTGCCCAACATTATTGTTGAAATAAATACTAATTATATTTCAAAAGCCAATGTTTTTCAGGTGATATAGATGGCTATGATTTGTGGAATAGTTAAACCTCCAATGAATAAATAGTGTCACCAGAAGACAATGATGGAAAGATAAATGAATGGTGAGACATGAATAAATAAGTTAAAGTTTATTCATCAATCAATAAGCACATGTTATTTACCAGGCACTGTAAATGCTAGGTAAAGGGGATATAAAAGGAAGCAAAAGACAATTCCTGCCCTAGAGGAACTTACAATCTAATGGGGGAGATAATATACAAACATCATCTTTTTCTCTCTCTGTATTTCCCTCTCCCCTCTGGATTCCCCTTTCTCACACACACAAACACAAAACTAAACATTTTTGAATAGTAACCTAGAATGCTCGAGATGGAGAAGACCTTAAAGGTTTTTTCAAGTTAATTAAATAATTTGTTACTTTAAAATGACCAGGCATCTTCCAGCCTCCCATCCCTCCCTGCACTAGAGAAGGTGTCTTTTTACAATAAGGTTTTATATAAGTATGTATATAAAATTATATATTGCTTGTTTCTACTTATCTACTTATTACTTTCTCTGGAAGTAGATATATAAGAGCCATTCTACAAATAATATTTCACTTGCTATATATAATGCTCTCTTGGGCCTGCTCATTTTAATCTTTGTAATTCCATATAGGTCTTTCTATGTTTTTCTAAAATTAACCCACTCATCATTTCTTATGGAATACTAGTATTCCATCACAATTATATGCTCCAATTTGTTTAGCCATTCCTTGATTGATCAGGGCATCCTCTCAATTTCCAGCTCTTTGCCTTCACAAAGAAAGCTACTATAAATATTTTAGAACATATAGGTTCTTTTCATTTTCCCCTCATCACCTTAGGAAATAAAACTAATGGTGACATTGCTGGGTCAAAAGTTATACAGTCGAACTGAATGACTTCTGGTCAAGATGGCGGCTTAGAGAAAGCTAAAGTTCAGATCTCCGGAAAACCCTTCCTGACCGATCTCAAACTATAAGCTCCTAAGGCGCCGAAATTCAAAAATGATCAACAGCACAGACCCTGGGAATCCTCCTCTTGGACCTGGACCTGGATCAAAAGGTACGCCCCCCTCAAAAGCCAGAACCCGAGATCACTTGGAGCTAAGGGGTAGGAGCGCAGAGTCCAAGGCTCCGGGAAGCTGCGGCCCCGCCCCGCTCAGAGAGCAGGGTCGGTCTGAAACAACAGCAACCCTCAGGGCCTTCTATCCGAGTCCCAGTGAAAGTCACTGCCCTCAGAGCTCTGGGAAGCTGCGGCCCATCCCCCCGCAGAGAGCAGGGTCGTCTGAAACAACAGCAACCCTCAGGGTGGGCAAGACAGCCTCACCAGCTGGATCCTGCTATCCAAGTCTCAGTGAAAGTCACTGCCCTCGGAACTCCAGGAAGGCAAGGCCCATCCTCCCGCAGAGAGCAGGGTCATCTGAAACAACAGCAACCCTCAGGGCCAACAAAACAGACTCACGGCCAGCTATTCTGAAGGCAACTTCCGGAAAGCAACCCGACCCAGTCGAGGGGGCACCTTAGCAGCAGGGAAACAGAGAGATCCGGGGGAGAGTGTGGCCCCCTGGTCTGACCCTTCCATTCCAGTTCCAGTGAAAGTCATTGCCTGAAGGCATACTCTGTTTAACCCAGGGAAAGCTCATAGAACTGACAATCTGCCCAAGACTAAAGCCTCTGAACACCAGACAGAGATAAGAAAAGCTAATCCACCCCATTCAGAGATGGCAAACTCCACAGAAGCACAGAAGCCCCAAAATCCCAAGAAAAATAAGAAGAAAGGCGCGACTTTGGACACATTCTATGGAGCCAAAATACAAAATACAGAGGAGATAGAAGACGATACACAAGAAAATGCTCCGAAACCTTCCAAAGGAAATGGAAACTCTCCACAAACCCATGAAGAATTTGAATCAGAAATGACCAAAAAGATGGAAGCCTTCTGGGAGGAAAAGTGGGAAATAGTGCAAAAGAAATTCACGCATCTACAAAACCAGTTTGACCAAAGTGAAAAGGAAAACCAGGCTTTAAAGGCCAAAATCAGGCAGCTGGAAGACAACGATCATGTAAAAGAGCAAGAATTAATAAAGCAAAGCCAAAATACCAAGAAATTAGAAGAGAACATAAAATATCTCACCGACAAGGTGACAGATCTGGAAAATCGAGGGAGAAGAGATAATTTAACAATAATTGGACTTCAAGAAAAGCCAGAAATAAACACCAAACTCGACATCGTGATAGAAGATATAATCAAAGAAAATTGCCCAGAGATTCTAGAACAAGGGGGCAATACAGCCACTGACAGAGCTCATAGAACACCTTCTACACTAAACCCCCAAAAGACAACTCCCAGGAATGTAATTGCCAAATTCCAAAGCTCTCAAACAAAAGAAAAAATCCTACAGGAAGCCAGAAAAAGACAATTTAGATATAAAGGAATCCCAATCAGGATCACACAAGACCTTGCAAGTTCTACTCTGAATGATTGTAAGGCAAGGAACATGATCTTCAGAAAGGCAAGAGAGCTGGGTCTCCAACCAAGAATCAGCTACCCAGCAAAACTGACTATATACTTCCAAGGGAAAGTATGGGCATTCAACAAAATAGAAGACTTCCAACTTTTTGCAAAGAAAAGACCAGAGCTCTGTGGAAAGTTTGATACCGAAAAACAAAGAGCAAGGAATACCTGAAAAGGTAAATATTAAGGAAAGGGGGAAAAATGTTATCTTCTTCTTTTACTCAAACTCTCTTCTATAAGGACTACATTTATATCAATCTATCTATACTAACATGTGGGGAAAATGTAATGTATAAATAGGGGATAAAGAAAGACCAAATAGAATAATCTTTCTCACACAAAGATTCACATGGGAAGGGGAGGGGAAGAAAACTCCTATAAGAAGGAGAGGAAGAGAGGGTTTTTTACTTAAACCTTAATCTCAGGGAAATCAACTCTGAGAGGGAAAAACATCCAGATCTATTGGGATCTTGAATTCTATCTTACCCAACAAAGGTAGGGAGAAGGGAAAACCAAGGGGGGTGGGGGGGGAGGGAACACAAAAAGAGAGGGAAAGAGAAGGGGGAGGGGGAGGGAACAAAAAGGGAGGGACTAAAAAGGGAAACATCAAGGGAGGGGACAAGGGGGACTGATTCAAAGTAAATCACTGGACTAAAAGGTAGAGCCGAAGAAGAAAAGGTTAGAATTAGGGAAGGCTATCAAAATGCCAGGGAGTCCACAAATGACAATCATAACTTTGAACGTGAATGGGATGAACTCACCCATAAAACGTAGATGAATAGAAGAATGGATTAGAATCCAAAACCCTACCATATGTTGTCTTCAAGAAACACACATGAGGCGGGTTGACACCCACAAGGTCAGAATTAAAGGATCGAGTAAGACCTTCTGGGCCTCAACTGACAGAAAGAAGGCAGGAGTGGTAATCATGATATCTGATAAAGCCAAAGCAAAAATAGACCTGATCAAAAGGGATAGGGAAGGTAATTATATTTTGTTAAAAGGGACTCTAGATAATGAGGAAATATCACTAATCAACATGTATGCACCAAATAATATAGCACCCAAATTTCTAATGAAGAAACTAGGAGAATTGAAGGAAGAAATAGACAGTAAAACCATATTAGTGGGAGACTTAAACCAACCATTATCAAATTTAGATAAATCAAATCAAAAAATAAATAAGAAAGAGGTAAAAGAAGTGAATGAAATCTTAGAAAAATTAGAACTAATAGACATGTGGAGAAAAATAAATAGGGATAAAAAGGAATGCACCTTCTTCTCAGCACCACATGGCACATTCACAAAAACTGACCATACATTAGGTCACAGAAACATAGCACACAAATGCAGAAAAGCAGAAATAATGAATGCAGCCTTCTCAGATCACAAGGCAATAAAAATAATGATCAGTAATGGTACATGGAAAACCAAATCTAAAACCAATTGGAAATTAAACAATATGATACTCCAAAACCGTTTAGTTAAAGAAGAAATCATAGAAACAATTAATAATTTCATCAAGGAAAATGACAACGGCAAGACATCCTTTCAAACCTTTTGGGATGCAGCCAAAGTGGTAATCAGAGGTAAATTCATATCCCTGAATGCTTATATTAACAAACTAGGGAGAGCAGAGATCAATCAATTGGAAATGCAAATGAAAAAACTCAAAAGCAATCAAATTAAAACCCCCCAGCAGAAAACCAAACTAGAAATCCTAAAAATTAAGGGAGAAATTAATAAAATCGAAAGTGATAACTATTGATTTAATAAATAAGACAAGAAGCTGGTACTTTGAAAAAACAAACAAAATAGACAAAGTACTGGTCAATCTAATTTAAAAAAGGAAGGAAGAAAAGCAAATTAACAGCATTAAAGATGAAAAGGGGGACAGCACCTCCAATGAAGAGGAAATTAAGGCAATCATTAGAAATTACTTTGCCCAATTATATGGCAATAAATACACCAATTTAGGAGAAATGGATGAATATATACAAAAATACAAACTGCCTAGACTAACAGAAGAGGAAATAGAATTCTTAAATAATCCCATATCAGAAAATGAAATCCAATAAGCCATCAAAGAACTTCCTAAGAAAAAATCCCCAGGGCCTGATGGATTCACCAGTGAATTCTATCAAACATTCAGAGAACAGTTAATCCCAATACTATACAAACTATTTGACATAATAAGCAAAGAGGGAGTTCTACCAAACTCCTTTTACGACACAAACATGGTACTGATTCCAAAACCAGGCAGATCAAAAACAGAGAAAGAAAACTATAGACCAATCTCCCTAATGAATATAGATGCAAAAATCTTAAATAGGATACTAGCAAAAAGACTCCAGCAAGTGATCAGAAGGATCATTCACCATGATCAAGTAGGATTTATACCAGGGATGCAGGGCTGGTTCAATATTAGGAAAACCATCCACATAATTGACCACATCAACAAGCAAACCAGCAAGAACCACATGATTATCTCAATAGACGCAGAAAAAGCATTTGATAAAATACAACACCCATTCCTATTAAAAACACTAGAAAGCATAGGAATAGAAAGGTCATTCCTAAAAATAATAAACAGTATATATCTAAAACCATCAGCTAATATCATCTGCAATGGGGATAAACTAGATGCATTCCCAATAAGATCAGGAGTGAAACAAGGTTGCCCATTATCACCTCTACTATTTGACATTGTACTAGAAACACTAGCAGTAGCAATTAGAGAAGAAAAAGAAATTGAAGGCATCAAAATAGGCAAGAAGGAAACCAAGTTATCACTCTTTGCAGATGACATGATGGTCTACTTAAAGAATCCTAGAGATTCAACCAAAAAGCTAATTGAAATAATCAACAACTTTAGCAAAGTTGCAGGATACAAAATAAACCCACATAAATCATCAGCTTTTCTATATACCTCCAACACAGCTCAGCAGCAAGAACTAGAAAGAGAAATCCCATTCAAAATCACCTTAGACAAAATAAAATACCTAGGAATCTACCTCCCGAGACAAACACAGGAACTATATGAACACAACTACAAAACACTCACCACACAACTAAAACAAGACTTGAGCAATTGGAAAAACATTAACTGCTCATGGATAGGACTAGCCAATATAATAAAAATGACCATCCTACCCAAACTTATTTATCTGTTTAGTGCCATACCCATTGGACTACCAAAATACTTCTTCACTGATTTAGAAAAAAAACATAACAAAATTCATTTGGAACAACAAAAGATCAAGGATATCCTGGGAAATAATGGAAAAAAAAAAACACATATGATGGGGGCCTTGCAGTCCCTGACCTTAAACTATATTACAAAGCAGCAGTCATCAAAACAATTTGGTACTGGCTAAGAAACAGAAAGGAAGATCAGTGGAATAGACTGGGGGAAAGCGACCTCAGCAAGACAGTATACGATAAACCCAAAGATCCCAGCTTTTGGGACAAAAATCCACTATTCGATAAAAACTCCTGGGAAAATTGGAAGACAGTTGGGAGAGACTAGGAATAGATCAACACTTCACACCCTACACCAAGATAAATTCAAAATGGGTGAGTGACTTAAACATAAAGAAGGAAACCATAAGTAAATTGGGTAAACACAGAATAGTATACATGTCAGACCTTTGGGAGGGGAAAGGCTTTAAAACCAAGCAAGACATAGAAAGCATCACAAAATGTAAAATAAATAATTTTGACTACATCAAACTAAAAAGCTTTTGTACAAACAAAACCAATGTAACTAAAATAAGAAGGGAAACAACAAATTGGGAAAAAATCTTCATAGAAACCTCTGACAAAGGATTAATTACTCATATTTATAAAGAGCTAAATCAATTGTACAAAAAATCAAGCCATTCTCCAATTGATAAATGGGCAAGGGACATGGATAGGCAGTTCTCAGATAAAGAAATCAAAACTATTAACAAGCACATGAAAAAGTGTTCTAAATCTCTGATAATCAGAGAGATGGAAATCAAAAGAATTCTGAGGTATCACCTCACACCTAGCAGATTGCTAACATAACAGCAAAGGAAAGTAATGAATGCTGGAGGGGATGTGGCAAAGTAGGGACATTAATTCATTGCTGGTGGAGTTGTGAACTGATCCAACCATTCTGGAGGGCAATTTGGAACTATGCCCAAAGGGCGACAAAAGAATATCTACCCTTTGATCCAGTTAGAGCACTGCTGGGTCTGTACCCCAAAGAGTATGCACAAAAAGACTTGTACAAGAATATTCATAGCTGCGCTCTTTGTGGTGGCCAAAAACTGGAAAACGAGGGGATGCCCATCAATTGGGGAATGGCTGAGCAAATTGTGGTATATGTTGGTGATGGAATACTATTGTGCTAAAAGGAATAATAAAGTGGAGGAGTTCCATGGAGACTGGAACAATCTCCAGGAAGTGATGCAGAGCGAGAGGAGCAGAACCAGGAGAACATTGTACACAGAGACTAATACACTGTGGTATAATCAAACGTAATGGACTTCTCCATTAGTGGCAGTGTAATGTCCCTGAACAATTTGCAGGGATCTAGGAGAAAAAAACACTATTCATAAGCAAAGGATAAACTATGAGAGTGGAAACACCGAGGAAAAGCAACTGCCTGAATACAGCGGTTGAGGGGACATGACAGAGGAGTGACTCTAAATGAACACTCTAATGCAAATATTATCAACATAGCAATGGGTTCAAATCAAGAAAACATGTAATGCCCAGTGGATTTATGCGTCGGCTATGGGGGGTGGGGGGGAGGAAAAGAAAATGATCTATGTCTTTAAATGAATAATGATTGGAAATGATCAAATAAAATATATTTTTAAAAAGTTATACAGTCTTTTAACTTTTTCAGGATAATTCCTGATTGCTCTCCAAAATGGTTGAATCAGTTCAAATTCCACCAAGAGTGTATTAGTGTCCTCATTTTAGGTGGACCTTAAGGTTAATCTAATCTGCCTCTAATTTTACATATAAACAATAATAGCATTTATCCAAGTCTTACTTTAAGATTTACAAAGTGCTTTGAATATGGTATCTCATTTGAACCTTGCAGCACACTCTGTAAGGTTGGTCCTACATATTAACGACATTGAATGAATGAAGGAAACCAAGTCTAGGAGAAGTTAATGACTTGTGCATACAGGGTCATACAGTTAATAATTTCCTGTCAACAGACTGTAGTTTTGGTTTTTCTGATTCCAAGGCATAACCACTGAACTACCTAGTCCAGAGAAGTGAAATAGCTTGTCCACAATCACACAAGTCCCATTTCCATTGTACTAGAATTTCTAATGACATTAATATAATCAAGACATTAGGTCATATTCTATGATCAGCTCTGAAGAGATTAGCACTGAAAGTCTTCATGGCCAACTTTGGTATCTTCTTCCCTTGTCCCAAAGGCAAGTGCTAGTACAACAAAAGTCATGGAGGAGTTGAAGCATTTCCTGTGGTACAGTAATATGTCACACCTCTAATGCCAATGTCACAGCTGTCCCTTTTCTTTCACTGCCACTTTGTACTAGTTGTGCCTTATTTAGCTCATTGAATGAATGTGGGCGGAAGATCACACTTTTTGTTATGCTTTGTTTCTTTGCCCCTCTACAAGTCACAAAGAACAAATGATGTAAGATTCTTTTAGAAGCATCTTTAGTACACTACACAGTGCCCACATTATAGGGTTCAAAGAGAAGCATGTTACACTTTACTCCACTACTAATGTTTATTGAATGAACTCAGAAATGTGGTTTAATCTATACATTATTTTTTAAATTCATATTTATATTTAATTATACATTAGATGCCCCCCCAATTTGTTGGAAAACATGACATTTTTCACCATTTCTATTGATTCATGTAAAGCACAGAGAGAAAATAAAACAAATGAGTTGCAAGATGTTTTTAGAGTGGCATAAAAAAAAAACCTTACAGCATCCCCATTAAAGAATACAAAGATAAAAATTGCAATACAGTTTGTAAAGATCTTTCTACTGTTCATTCTTTATAAATAATGTATCTTTGGGGCATAAGAGATATAAGTATGAAAAGTATTCATATCAGAAACATTAATATACATTATTACTTAAGCTCTTCAGACATCTGTCTCAAAAAGATTCCTTCAGTGAAAACTGGGTAAATCTTCCCCAAATTTCTTTCATTTTATAATTTGGATGTTTAAGAAAAAAATCTGTAACAACAAACTTATTATAATAGAATTAGTTCTATTTCTACCAATGATCAATTACTCGGTTCATGAATTTCAAGAAATTCTCCTTCTTCCCCCATATCCAATCAATTATTAAATTCTATTAATTTTATCTTCATAATAAGAGCTATTACTTTCCCTCCTAAATCCATCTTCCACCCAGTCAGGTCTGAACATGTCAATAACCTATTAAATAAATTATAGTGTCTCCCTATCACCTCCAGGATAAAATCCTCTTTTTTTTTTTTTGGCTTTTAGAGCTCCTTCCCATTTTCCTGCCTTTTTTTTTTTTACTACTTATTCCCCTCCACATACTATTATATTTAGGGACACAAGTGTCCTTGCTGTTCTTCACATATGACACTTCATACTTGAATCAGGATTTTCACATTCTATCCCCACATACCTGGAATTTTTTCCCTCCTCTTTTCTACCTCCTGTCTTCCTTCAAGTCTCAGCTAAGTTCCATCTTTTGCTAGAGGCCTTTGCTTAATTTTATTTTAGTATTTTTGTCCTGAGACTAACACCAATTAAATATCTATATAGCTTGTTTATACCTATTTGCTTTAGTGTTGCCTCTGATATTAGACTGAGTTTATTGAGGGCAGGAATTGACTTGACTTTTTTGTATCCCCAGCACTTAACAAAATGCCTAGCACACAGTAGGTACTGAGTAAAAGGCTAATTGACAGTTCCTCTTTTATTTTTTTAATTATTTTTTTAAACCCTTACCTTCCATCTTGGAGTCAATACTGTGTATTGGCACCAAGGCAGAAGAGTGGTAAGGGTTAGGCAATGGGGGTCAAGTGACTTGCCTAAGGTCACACAGCTGGGAAGTGTCTGAGGCCAGATTTGAACCCAGGACCTCCCATCTCTAGGCCTGACTCTCAATCCACTGAGACACACAGCTATCCCCTCTGACAGTCCCTCTTTAAAAAAAAATTAGATGTGACATTCAGTTATTTTCATGTTATAGTATTAGGCTAGGAAATAAGAGTCCTGATTCTGTCATGAACTCATATGCAATTTTGGGAAAGTCACTTAACTTCTCTGGTTACAGAGCAGTTTTCCTGTTCCATAAAACAAAACTATAATAGATTATCTCTAACATCCCAACTAGTTCTATTATTCTACAAATCATTGAGCCTATTTGCTCCATTTTGACCTCCTCTTGTTCCAGAATCATTTCATAGTGTAATATCTCATTAAACTGAAACCCTAATGAAGATTGTAGCAAGACGTATTTGTTCAACAGGCAAGGTTTGGAAATTATACATATATATATATATATATATATATATATATATATATATATATATATATATATATATATATATATATATATATATATATATATATATATATATATATCTTTGCCCATCAGAAGGGTTGTGTCCTCACTGTGACATATTCGAGCTGATACCACAAAATAATGTTCGGGTGCCATGGAAAATTCTAACATTAAAGTTACATTTATTATACATACATGTATTCATATACATACACAAATATATATAAAGCTTTTGCCCAAAGTAGGGTAGGCAGCTACCTACTTCCCCTGATCTAATCTTGGTTGGCTTTCAAAAAAAACCTACAGAAAAATCTAAGCACAGTACTTGACAGGCATTAATTGTATTTAATTAGGTAAAACAATTAGCAAAACTGGGATTGGAAGCTTTCTCTTCCAGTCCCAAATCCAGTCCTCTTTCTATCCTACTATATCCCAAGAGGGATTAGATCCATTCTTCACTTGGGTGGGTCTAACAGAAGTACAAACAGGGTCAAAAGTACAAAAGTACAAAAAGAGTCACAAAGGGGGAGATATAAATTCATTGTAAGGAAACACTTGTGATATTTAACACTGGAAGGGAGCCTCTCCTAAGTTAGTCCCTTTACTGTCATCGGAAGTCATTCTGGGGCAGAGAAGACTTCTGTTCCAGCGCGAGTTGGACTCGATGGCCCCGATTCCTTCTAACTGAGATTCTGGGGTTCTCCAAGAAGAAAACAGTGCTGCCTTGTGTCCTAAGCCCACAGAAGTGTCTCCTCAAAAACCTGGGTGGGTTTGGGCAGCCCTCTAATCCCTTATCTCTCTTCTCCTAAATCATTTCACACAATCACTCTGCTGTCTATAAACACCATCTCTCTTTCAATAAGAAAAAGACTTGGAAATGCCAAGTTTCTAGTTCAAGTTTATCTTAAGCAAAAGTATGCAGAGTCTCAAGCCCCGAATCCCACCACCATCCATGAAATGCTACTAATTCCTTCCTCTAATAGAGGGCAAGTCGTGGGCACAAAGAACATCTGAGCTGAGTTATTAGCTCCTCACCAAAAGTGCCCTTTGTTTGGCCTAATCTGGTTTAATAGGAACTCTTTCAGCACAGGAGCGAAGGCTTGCATTGAGTGCACCCAATACTCCCAAAGGAAGGGAGGAGAGTTTAAAATATCAGGTTTTCTACCTTTGAACACACTACACAGAAGTTTCCCACAGGGCCTACGCATGAAAAAGAAACATGCTACTATTTGGACTGAAGATTAATGTACATAATTCCTATCAAAAGCTCCGCAGCATTAAGTTGAAAACGATAGCATATCGGGTTATGGTTTTACCTGTTAATATAAAACATGGAGGGTATTTCACAAAGAAAAAGAACTAGATTTGCATTTGACTCCAATAAAAGCTCCCAGAATTCCCTTCTTTATTTTCTGAAATACAAATAAAAACTTACATTTGAGACAAATGCAAAATGTTTGACTCCTTGATGAAGGCTGCTCCCTTCTGCTAAATCTGCATTGCTGTGAGAAAAGAAAAGGAAAAAAAAACCAGACTGGCAAAGGATTTGGACAGGAGAAAAAAGAGTGGAATTAAAATAATTGATCATCACAGTTCCACATGTTTCCATTGAAAGACAAGGGGAAAGAGGTGATGCTGAGTTCCACGTTCTGCACTAGAAGAGACCACAGCCAGGAATCAGACATTCTTGATTCACATTCCTGTTTCTTTCACTTCCTCAAGAATGCTAGCAAAGCTCTGGAGCCTGTGTGAGGTGAGAAATCATACACCTGTGGTCTGTACTGAAGCTATCTCCAGGGGAACCAAGAAAATATGCACTTAAAAACACACACACACACACACACACACACACACACACACACAGCTCAACTATTCCTTAGATGACACAGCAGGGGAGATTTAATAGCCATACTTTTCAATAATCAGAACACTCTCTTCCTGACAATTCTTTGTCCTGTTTGTGGTTATTTCAGAAAGGGAAGGAAGGAGGGAAGGGAGGAGATTATTTTGAATGAGAGGAAAAAAGGGAGAGGACAATAGAATGCAATCTAGACAAGGAATCCCCAGGTCTTTTACTTGCATGAAATTTTATGCTTCCCCTCCACATCTCATTCAGTCATCCACCCAGATTGTCTTCATCTGCCAGGCATTGCCCTCTTTTCCTCCTTCTCCCCTGGCTTTTTCCACCTGCTCTAGGCACAGCAATCAAAACAATAAGATCATTGTTTCTAGAAAGGCTATACAGATTGATCACCTATGAACCAACTAACCATCCTTGTGAATCTCTAGATGGTTTCTTACCTGATTCCATTTCATACTTGTGTTGTACAATGCAAGATCCTGAAGGAAAGGAATTGTCTCAATTGTTATATTTTTATCCTCAGTGGTCAGCAATATGGCTGGCACATAGTAAGTCCTTGAAAATAAATGCTTTTCATTCATTCATTCTCCTAATAAGAAATGAAGTTCCAGTGATAACAAATTAGTCTGTTTCTTCATCAAATAAGTAATCAGTGCAGTATTAAAACACTCCAGAAAAGGTAAAGTACACATAATTTTCTATTAGTGTTTTTATCATCTCTTTTAAAAAGTCTAGTGAATATATGCATCTGGAATGAGTTAATTTTACTTTAACATCCCTCTCCCCCGTGACAGTTAACAATGTTGCTACGATTCCAAAGGATTCTTTTCTTCAAGGCATCCACTTTTCATGTCTAAGTACAGATTCATATTCGCTACAGCTCATAAAATGTGCACACACATGCACTGGTTCTCCTTCCCCTCATCTTCTCTTCTTTTCTTCTCTCCCCTTCTCTATTCCCCAACTCCTCCCTCTACCCATTTCCTCCTCTCCTCCCCTTCCGGCCCCCTCTTTCTCTTTCTGAGGTTAACACATCCAGGTGTTTGTACAAGATATATAGAATATAGTCACTCAAATGAGCAGCTGTGGCTTTAAAGGGAAAGTGGGGGAAGAAGAAGGAAGGGGGGGAGGAGGAGGAGAAAGATTCCTGGCAGCCAGGTATATAAAGTATACAGAGGACCACTTTCAGGAAAAAGGCTCAACATTTTTGAAAGTGAGACCACCTCAGAGATGAAATCGTTCTTCTCCTGTTACCTCTCAACCTGCTCCAAGACTTCTGCCTTTGGTTGTTCCATGAGGAGCTTCCCCCCCACCCCCTTTCCCTTGAGTATACTGATTTTCTATGTGAACATTTTGGCATATTGCAGAATGGCTTTTACTCATTCATTGACCAGTCACAAATAATTTCATCAGCTAATGATTTCTCCAGCTAACAGATGTCTGTGCCTACCCTGAGTAGTGTGAAGTCAGTAGAGTGAGTGTCTACATGGGGTGGGAGTTGGGGAAGGGGTGTGTGACTTAATTATTTCTTCCTTTCAACAAGATTTTTTTTCTCTTAGCAAAAATTTTAATTATTTGCTTTTTAACTATCTCTATTTATAAAATCTTAAAAGGAGAAAAAAGTTTTCTAAGACATCAACTCAATTTAGGAAAGGACTGGAGCAAATAATAGTCACTGGAGGGCGCTGTGGCAATGAATGAAAAAGATTCTGATTTCTGTTTCAACTTCCTCTACTAGAGAAAGCCAGCTTGAGAAGGGACTGGATGGAAAGCAGCAAATAGACTAGCAAAGGGCAAAAGACAAAAATAGTCAGAACTGATTTGATACTCTCCATTCTGACTTTACTTGGTGTTCTAGTTGGTTCCTGAAATCATGAAGGTGTCTATAGCAATCACTTTAATCTCCGTAGATTTTCCTTTAAAGAATCTGAAACTTTAAAAAATCTACTATATATGCTAACATATTTACCATTATCTTTCTAACTATGAAGTGTCTTAGCCTGCTCAGGATGTCTGATTCTATTTTACTCTTGATGACTCTTTTATTTTTGTTCTTGTTTTTAAAAATAAGTATATTTTTATTGATTTCGAATATTTTTCTATAGTTACATGATTCATGTTCTCTCCCTCCCATCTTCCCTCTCCAATCCTGGAGCTGACAAGCAATTCCACTGGGTTATACATGTATTATTGCTCAAAACCTATTTCTATATTATTCATATTTATAATAAAATGATCTTTTAAAACCCAAACTCCCAATCATATACCCATAGAACCATGTGATAAGTCATACGTTTTTATTCTGTATTTCCACTCCCATAGTTCTTTTTCTAGATGTGGATAGCATTCTTTCTCATAAATCCCTCAGGATTGTCCTGGATCATTGCATTGTTATTAGTAGAAAAATATATTACATTTGATTGTGCCACAATGTTTCAGTTTCCATGTACAATGTTCTCCTGGTTCTACTCATTTCACTCTGCATCAGTTCAAAGAGGTTCTTCCAGTTCATATAGAAATCCTCCAGTTCTTGATGGGTCTTTTAAAAAGAGATATACAGCTATGTTATGTAAGATCTGTTGTTTTATTGATCAAGGAAAACCCAAGTCTAAAAGTGAATGTTGCACATATCTTATTGGAGGACTCCTTGGTGCTCATTGCCCCACTGAGAAACTACTCTGTCCCTAGAATTGGCCCTAGTCCTACCACAGTACTACTCAAACTCAAATTTTCCAAATATTATAACAAGGCCTGGGTCATGAAAAGATGTTAATTATATATATATGTGACTAGATTAAAGACTCTCCTCACATAAATACCATAATTATTGTCTTCTAATGTGTTTTTCATTGTGTAGTGTCCACAATCAATACAGCAAAAGGACATATCCACAGCTGAATTTTACAAGGTTATTATTTTACAATAATTTATAAAATGCAGGTCAAGTTAACCTGATTGTCTGTTTTGTAGTTGGTCCTATTGTTCTTCATATTAATCATAAAGTCGATTTTCAGATACCCAGAGAAGTAATAGAGTAAGTACTAGGTAAGAATTGACAGTTTACATTGAAATGATTATAACTTCTACTCACAGAATAAAGGACATGTTGAACATTGAAATAATATAAAAACAAAATTTCTCAGATAGTTGTAAGTTAGCTATTCCTTTATGGGAAGGCATTTGTATACATATATAGATATGTGATTTTGTAAAGATACAAATAAAACCACCATTGCTTGCTTCTGTCTGGCATTCACCCTGGGGATGGCGCAGTCCCTAGATACTTCCAGCTAATCATGTAAATCAGCACTAAATACTGTTAAGATAATTTTGGAAATTGTATCTATAATTTTCTTCTTAGTTGTTGTTGGTAAAAAGGCCAACTGGTTATCTGTTGAAACTGGGTCTTGGGGGCTATAAAATTTAAAATTAATGTGCAATAATAAAAATATTATATTTTAGGAGATTTATTAATGATCATTAGAAATCAAGGAATAAAGAGGATACAAAATAAAGACCATGTTCCCACAGCTGATTAGCCATTTCAAAATCCCCGCACTTAGCTTAACATTGTTACCATGCTGGCTGCAAGCCCAAGAAAGAGGCCCAAGAAGACCGCCCATTCACTAATATCCTCTGCCTACAGGAAGTACGTAACAACAGGAAGTCAGTGGGCTCCCAAGAAATGTAGTTCTTTTTTAGGGTAACAGATTTTCAATTATTCAGGGCTGAGATGAGCAGTTGATAGATTTTTAGGGCCTAGTAAAAACTGGCTGGCAGTAAGGGCCTGGAAGACAGATGTACAAATTAAAACTCTCTATTTAATATTTTAAAGGTAAAGGAATTAAATGATAGTTGATAGGATTCAAAGATAAGGGATTTCCTAAGTCTAAAAAGAAGGGGACTAACTCAACCACACCCAATTCAAGGTCTCTCACAAGAACCATTTCCATCTGGTTGAGTGAGACCAGACCTGCTCTTACTCTGCTTAATCTATTTCTGAAAATACTAACTAAATAACCTATTTCTAATATCCTTATAAACTTATATATATATATATCTTAAAACATTGTCTCCCAAAAGTTCTTCAGTCATTGCTGTATGATCAGCCTAGTCAAAGTTGAGCCAGATCAACCAGAAATGGTTTCCCGGCCTGCAAGGCCAAAGTCTTGTCTCCACTATGCTGTCTTACAGAGATAAAGACAAAAGATCTTCTTGCTTCTTTTCTGTCAGTCTTCTTTACTCCAACCACTGTCAACCTGCCACTTCTCTCTTTCCAAACTGTAAATCTGGTATTCCCAAGATTTTCAAAGGGAATAGTCAGAAAAAGTCAGGAAAAGCAGCATCCAGCCAGGACCTTACTTAGTCCCAGAGACAGAGTGAAAGTTGGAAAACTCCCCCTCTTAACAGCACCACAGAATTCTAACAGGAACTTGGCTCAAGGTTCCAAACAAGGTGGTCTGACAGTCCATCAGGATTCACTCCTGTCACTAACTTATCACATCCAAATCTATTTTACCCTTAATAATATCCAGGCAGTTTTGGGGAATGGTGAAATAATTGCCATATTTGTCTTTGAGCAAAACAGTGCTTACTCAATGGATCTGTAAAAGGTAGTAATCTATGCTCAGTTTTCTCTTCTGATTAACATTCCTGAATATCAGATCATGACTACCTGAGCTTCTCCTGTGAGGTGATAATGGGAAGGCAGCCTTTCCCTCCCCCTTGGCCACACAGTAAATGCTTCCATGTGGTAGCTAAAGGAGGTATTCATCTAAATGACATGATCCTGGAACTTGAAGCCCCTAGCTACTCTTTTTGTCCACTTTATGTTTCCTTTTCTAACCAGAGGTGACTAAATAGCATTCTTGAAAAAGCAAATGTGCTCCGATGATCTGTCCAGGCTGATGAACTCAAGCGATCTGGATGTCCTAAGTCCTCAGTCAGTACCAGTTATTCTTTGGGAAGAATCTCTGTCAGATACTCTAGGGCAGTGATGGCAAAACTTTGAGAGATCAAATGCCCAAACTGCAACTCTCACACCACATGTGCGACCCCCATTTTATAAGGGAGGAAGGAAGTGTTTCCATTGAGCTGCTGGGCAGGGTGTGATATGACAAATGTCCTCAGGTGCATTTGGAAGAAGGGGGAGCAGCCCCTCCAGCAAGTGTGCCATAGGCTTACCAACACAGCTCTAAGGCTTCTTGGAGAAGAAAATCATTGGCTGAGGGACCCTGAGCTCTGGTCTGACTTCCAAAGGACAATATAGTACCAGATGCTTGACACCAGCAAATGTCTTTTTTTTTTTTTTAACATTATTTTATTTGGTCATTTCCAAACATTATTCATTGGAAACAAAGATCATTTTCTTTTCCTCCCCCCCCCACCACCTCTCCCATAGCCGACACGTGATTCCACTGGGTATCACATGTGTCCTTGATTTGAACCCATTTCCATGTTGTTGGTATTTGCATTAGGGTGTTCATTTAGAGTCTCGCCTCAATCATATGCCCTCAACCCCTGTAGTCAAGCAATTGCTTTTCCTCAGCATTTTTACTCCCACAGTTTGTCCTCTGCTTGTTGATATTATTTTTTCTCCTAGATCCCTGCAGATTGTTCAGGGACATTGCACTGACACTAATTGAAAAGTCCATTATGTTTGATTGTACCACAGTGTATCAGTCTCTGTGTACAATGTTTTCCTGGTTCTGCTCCTCTCGCTCTGCACCACTTCCTAGAAATTGTTCCAGTTCACACGGAATTCCTCCAGTTTGTTATTCCTTTGAGCACAATAGTATTCCACCACCAACATATGCCACAATTTGTTCAGCCATTCCCCAATTGATGGGCATCCCCTCATTTTCCAATTTTTTGCCACCACAAAGGGATCAGCTATGAATATTCTTGTACAAGTCTTTTTTCCTTATTATCTCTTTGGGGTACAAACCCAGCAGTGCTATGGCTGGATCAAAGGGCAGACAGTATATTATCAACCTTTGGGTATAGTTCCAAATTGCCCTCCAGAATGGTTGGATCAGTTCACAACTCCACCAGCAATGCATTAATGTCCCTACTTTGCTACATCCCCTCCAGCATTCATTACTTTCCTTTGCTGGCCTGTTAGCCAATCTGCTGGTGTGAGGTGATACCTCAGAGTTCTTTTGATTTGCATCTCTCTGATTATCAGAGATTTAGAGCAATTTTTCATGTGCTTATTGATTATTGGAATACTATTGATTTCTTTGGCTGAAAACTGCCTGTTCATGTCCCTTGCCCATTTATCAATTGGAGAATGGGTTGATTTTTTTGTACAATTGATTTAGCTCTTTGTCAGAGGTTTTATGAAGATTGTTTCCCAATTTGTTGGTTCCCTTCTGATTTTAGTTACATTGGTTTTGTTGGTACAAAAACTTTTTAATTTGATGTAGTCAAAATTATTTATTTTACATTTTGTGACTCTTTCTAAGTCTTGCTTGGTTTTAAAATCTTTCCCTTCCTGACATGTATATTATTCTATGTTCGCCTAATTTGTTTATAGTTTCCTTCTTTATATTCAAGTCATTCACCCATTCTGAATTTATCTTGGTGTAGGGTGTGAGGTGTTGATCCAAACCTAATCTCTCCCACACTGTCTTCCAATTTTCCCAGTAGTTTCTATCAAATAGTGGATTTTTGTCCCAGAAGCAGAGGTCTTTGGGTTTGTCATAGACTGTCTTGCTGAGGTCATTTACGCCAAGTCTATTCCACTGATCCTCTTTTCTGTCTCTTAGCCAGTACCAAATTGTTTTGATGACCACTGCTTTATAGTATAGTTTGAGATCTGGGACTGCAAGTCTTCCTTCCTTTGCTTTTTTTTTTTATGATTTCCCTGGATATCCTTGATCTTTTGTTCTTCCAAATGAACTTAGTTATGGTTTTTTCTAATTCAGTAAAGAAATTTTTGATAGTTCAATGGGTATGGCACTAGATAAGTAAATTAATTTAGGTAGCATTGTCATTTTTATTATGTTAGCTCATCCTACCCATGAGCAATCAATGTTTTTCCAATTGTTTAGATCTAGTTTTAACTGTGTGGAGAGTGTTTTGTAGTTTTGTAGTTGTGTTCATATAGTTCCTGTGTTTGTCTTGGCAGATAGATTCCTAAGTATTTTATATTATCTAGGGTTCTTTTAAATGGTATTTCTCTTTCTAATTCTTGCTGCTGAGATGTGTTGGAAATATATAGAAATGCTGATGACTTATGTGGGTTTATTTTGTATCCTGCAACTTTGCTAAAGTTGTTGATTATTTCAAGTAACTTTTTGGTTGATTCTCTAGGATTCCTTAAGTAAACCATCATATCATCTGCAAAGAGTGATAGGTTGGTCTTCTCATTGCCAATTTTAATACCTTCACTTTCTTTTTCTTCTCTAATTGCTACTGCTAGTGTTTCTAGTACAATGTTAAATAATAGAGGTGATAATGGGCATCCTTGTTTTACTCCTGATATTATTGGGAAGGCACCAGCAAAGTTCTAGTAAAAGATCTAGACCTATGTAGCTATAACTGTAAACATGTTCCTGTGATGAAATCACAGAAATGAACCCCACACTGTGTGTGTATAAATATATGTGTATGTCTATATAGATGTATATATTTACTCATATATACTTAAACAAATTCCCTTCTGAGGTTATTTTCCATCTACTATTTACATTCCTAGTTATTTTTATGTTTGTTCCCTTAATGGGATTGAGTTTCTTGAAAGGAGGGACTGGGGGAGGGGCGGTGTCTGTCTTTGTATCCCCAGCACTTAATAGAGTGCCTGGCCCAAAGTAAGAACTTAAGTATTTTTGACTACCTGAATATATATAAGTGTATATATACACATAAATCTGTATAAACATATATTATGATATATATATACACATATATGCATATGTGTATATATATATACATATATATATATATGTATATATATATACAGATGTGTGTGTATACCTGGATAAGAAAAAACCACACAAGAAACCAAGGGAATTATTTAAATATAAAAAACTAAAAGTTATATAGGGAAGGTAAAGTACTCATCTGAGGACATTGAAATTATACTATCCAGATGTTTGATTCCACCAGTATGAAAATGAAACTTGACAATGCCTTCATAAATGCACATCAGCAATGATTTTTCATCTTGCTTTTTTAAAGAATGGCCTTAGACGCTGAGAATGTAAGGGTGGCAATCATGGTAAAACTTCTTGGGTGTCAGAGGTAGGTCTTGCACTCGAGTCTTCTTAACTTTGAAATTATCCACCTAGCTTCATGAAGCTTCTCCATATATATATAAAATGTTCCATTATATATATATATATATATATATACATATATATGTATACACACACACACACACACTGTAAACCTTAAAATTTCTTAGACTTATGAATGTTGGAAATTTCCCCATTGGGAAATTTCATACTTGAAAAATTTCCTACTGATAGTAAGAACTCTATTGGAATGTGAAAACCCTTGGCATGGGAGGGTCCTTCTCCTCCCTACTTAAGACTACTTTAGGACAGAAACCTTTTGCTAAACAATGGAAAGGGCTTTGACCTATGCTTAAGCATAGAACAGGAAGTTCTTTGAGTCATGATTGATTTTAGAATTGATACAATAGAGATATTTGGAATGACAGAACCTGGTCTTGGAACTTACAATCTCCACCCTTCTCAGAGTAACAGGATTTAGGAAGGGCTGCAGCAAAGATCAAGATTTAATTATTTGAGAATATGACCTTCAACAGACATGTGCAAAGGGGAGCAGACCTCTGGGCGGTTCTGGGTTAAGCTAGAGCCACCATTGGCACAGGGGAGACATGGACAGTGATTGGTAGATGTGAGAACTGAGGGGAAGGGACTTAGATTGTTTATTGACTTAAAGATAGCGGGGGTCTGAGGACAGAGGAGGAGAGTTTTTTGCTCTGAGAGGTTTTGCTCTGAAGGAGTCTGGAGGTGGAAGCCCCTGAGACTGTTTCTCCATTTTGGTCACATGAGTGATAGGGACTGATCTCTTTTCTTTGCCTCAGCTATCTAAGGGCTTGGGCCTTTGGCCCAGCCTAAGGAGAGGGGGTATTTAAGTCCTATTCCCTTCTCTCCCCTCTCTCTCTCTCTCTCTCTCTCTCTCTCTCTCTCTCTCTCTCTCTCTCTCTCTCTCTCTCTCTCTCATACCTTTCTTCCTCCTGTTTGTAATTAAAAACTCCAAAAGGTTGACTGATGACTTGAGTTTTCATTTAGGAATTACATAGCTGAATTCCTTGGTAACCTTAAATTAATATATATCAGTCTTTTAAAGTGATTTCCATGTTACAGTGTGGCTGACCACACAGGAGTCTAAAGAATTCTCTCAATAAACTTCTGAAATTCCTTGCCTTTTTACTCTACCTTCTCACCACTCAGTCCCTTTTAACAGCAAACTTGGCTTAAAGACATAGCTGCTAGAACACGTGAGTATAAAAAACATTTTCTCTCTTCTCTTTTCTCCTTAAGTTAAATTGGAATCAGCAGTTTTTCTTTTTCTTCCCTTTAATCTTAAGGGACAGCTGGGTAGCTCAGTGGATTGAGAGCCAGGCCTAGAGACAGAAGGTCCTAGGTTCAAATCTGACCTCAGATACTTCCCAGCTGTGTGACTCTGATAGTTAGATAGAAAACAGCTGTTTTAAATCTTAGCAACAGGACCCTAAAGTCCTGGCTGGAAGAGCTGTTTCTAAATATCCTTTCCCTTAAGGAACAACTTCCTAGATTAGAAAAAAAAAAACCCTGTGGAAAGTTTGTTGCTTTGCCCTGCTCCCCACGTGTTTTGGGAAGACTGTTAGAGAAATAATTACAAAAAATATATATATATATGAGTACTACATTCTTTGACATGTATATGGCAGCTGAAGAATTAGGGGCATTGAGGAATGCAGGATACCTCCAAATTTTTATATTAATAGGTACTATTGTTTTTGTACTCCTCAATACTATATTTAGAGATGCTAAAATAAAAAATATTGAGGATAAAATAGAAAATATTGAGGACAAAATAGAAAATATTGAGGATAAAATGCAAGCCCAATTAGAAGATCTAAAATGTTTCTTACAGGATCAGTTGGCAAACACCCACTCTACCAGAAACAGACTTGTTTCTGAACCTTTGAATGAGGAAATTTCCTTCCCTGAAATAGAGATGGAAAACACCTTCCCTATAGCCCAGTTAACAGACTGCTTCTCTCGTGTAGTGCAAATCTTGACTGAATTTAATCCCCAAAACCCTTTCCCTGCAATCCCAGTTTCTCATGTTCCCTCTCCTACAGAAAACCAAATTCCAATGCAAAGGAGATCTTGTCCTCCTAGAGAAACCTGTCCTTGTCAAACTGACCCACAGGTACAAAATTCAACTAGAGGCCTGTTTCCTCTAAGAGAAGTACCTGAAATAGGACGGAATGGGGATATGGTGACTTTAAGACATAGGATACCGTTTACTCCCCAAGAAATAAATGAATTTACACGAAATATCCCCACATATGAACAAGATCCTTTTCTAGTAGCAAAAAAGATGGGAGACATATTTTTTCAGTATAATCCATCTTACAAGGACATTGAGAACTTGCTACAGGCTTTTTTAACTGAACGTGAAAAAAATAAAATAATTGCTCATGTCAACAAAACCCGGGGGCATAATGCAGCACATTGGCCATCTCAGGATCCCGAATGGGACTATAACAATCCTGAGGATTATCTACAACTATACCGTTGTAGAGAGGCCATCCTCACGGCAATGAAGGAATGTGCAGACAGTACAGATAAGTGGATGGAACTTGAAAAAATTAAGCAAAAGGAGGAAGAACCACCCTCTAGATTCATGGATAGAATAATCGAGTCTGGGGACAGATACTTAGATTGGGACCTAACTAAAGAGAGTAGCTTAAGACAAGTTAGAAGGATCTTTGTAAATAACTCTTCCAAAGCAATTAAGAATTATTTTAGAACACAATGCCCAAGATGGTCAGATATGGACCTTGAAGAATTGCGAAGAACAGCTATATATGTTTTAAAGGGAAACAAAGAAAAGGAGGAAGAAAATAATGGTGACATGGAGGAAATGAAGAAAAAAATGAGATATTTAATAGATAGGATAACTAAATTAGAAAGTGGGCATGATAATGAACCAATGACAATTGCCCCTCTCCAGAAATCCAATTATCAATCCATTACTTGCCACTTCTGTGAGAAGAAGGGCCACAAAATGATGGAATGTAGAACCTTTCTTAAGATGATTGGAAGGAATACACAGTTTAATAATAGCTTTAGAAATAATAACTATAGAAATGATGATAATGGTCATAGAAACCAGAATTCTAGAAATTATAATAATGACTATGGAAATAACTATAATGAATATAGAAATAAGAACTTTAGAAACCAGAATTATAGAAATAGGAATTGGGAAAATAATGACAATGCTCAAAATGAAGAAAATTATAATGATAATGAACAACAACAATATATGAGAAATGGCGCTCGTCCAAAAAATACTCGAGGTACTAACGACCCTCAGAGAGGTGCCCTTCATGGGGGTGCCCAAGGAATATCCCAAACACAATGATGGTGTATATATGACATTCCAAAAGTCTTAGTTTAAGCCTAAAACTACAATAAGACTTTTGAAGCATCCTGTATATAGCAATGATGTGGGGTAGACGCTATTGGGCTGTTGTGGGAAGTGAGTTATTCTCTCTTTCTGGCACCTATCTTTGTGTGGGAGATGTTATTTTCTCCCAGCTCCTCCCTCTGGCTTTCCACTTTCCTTGAAGTCTTCTCTCCAATTTCCCCCTTGTCTCTACTCCTCAAGGGAAAAAAATGTTTTCCCTTCAAACCTGCTATGAAAAGAAAAAATGAGAGGGGAAATACCTGAGGTTATTGTCCCAGAAAAGCTTAATCTCATACCTTTAATCTTCCCCCCCAAAAAAAAAAACTGCTAAGCTTGCTTTGTACAGGACCAACCTGGAGCCAAATTTTCTTTCTGTTTTTGAGAATATACAAAATTATAAATCAGTGAAGTCTCATGCATAAGAATGTATGGCTCTGAGCTCCTACTGTGTTAGGAAAAGACCCAGACCTTATAAAAATCTCTCTTCTCCTTGCGTATTTACCAACTGTTGTCCTTCTCTCCTACCATTATTGTGTAAGGAAACGCACACACACACATACACACATGCAATTCATTTATTGACCATTTTGTCACAGAGAAACTGCAAAATAAAAAGCAAAACAAACTCTCAAGAAACAGATACAGAAAGTGGAGTGAAGCATTTTTGAGTGCCTACTATCTGCTAGGCACACTAATAAGAACTTAATAAATATTTTTATTATTGCACATTAATTTTACATTTTACAGCCCCTAAAACCCAGTTTCAACTTTTTACCAACAACAACTAAGAAGGAACTTTTAGATATGATACAGGTGCTATTATTATTCCCATGTTGCACTTGAAGACTACTTAGATATGAGGAACAGTGAATGAAACATTAAGATGATACATTCACTACCTCATTGCTGTAGGGTATTTTGCTTCATTGCTTATGGATGCAATAGAGTGAAAAATTAACATATAAACATAATTCTCTTTGTTCTTTTTCAGAATTCTTTGGGCATTTGATAGGGAAGCACAAAGCACATCGGGGAAACAGAATCATGCATTTGGCTGAAGTACAGAATGTGGGGGAGGGAAGGGAAATGACTAAAAAATTATCCTACAATGAGCTCAGTTAGGGATTTGAGAGACTATCTAGTCCAATTCCATCATTTCATAGAAGAGAAAACTGAGGTGTAAAGAGGTTACTGTAAGCAGGTTGCCTGACATCACCCAAATAGTAAATAGTAGACCCAGGATTTGAAACAAAATCCACAGATCTAGCAGTATTTTCACACTGACTCCAGTTTTAGATGACCTTGAATGCAAAACAAATGAATGTGAACTTTTTTGTCTTACTTTTATTTTATTTTTTCCCAATTACATGTGTGAATTTCAAAACTACTCAACCCTATTCAGACCATTCTTTAGAAGATGAAATTTAGCTATTTCCTGATCAATAACAATAGAGATACTTGGAATAACAAAATCAGGTCTTGGAAACTACAATCTCCACCCTACTCAGGGTAACAAGATCAGGAAGGGCTGCAGCAAAACTCAAGATTTAATTATTTGAGAATATGGCCTTCAACAGACATGTGCAAAAAAGACAGACCTCTGGGCAGTCCTAGGTCAAGCTAGATCCACCATTGGAACATGTGAGAGAGAGGAAGTGAGGTAGGAGGACAGCTCAGGAGTTCTGGGGACTTCCTGTGTAGAGGGAAAAAAGGTTGTTGGAGCCTGGTTCTTGGAGTGGAGGAGCCCACAGACTGTTTCTCCATTTTTGTCATGTGAGTGATAGGGACTGATCTCTTTTCTTTGCCTTGGCTTGGGCCTTTGGCTCAGCCTAAGCAGAGTGGGTATTTAAGCCCTATTTCCTTCTCTCCCCTTTCCCTCTCTCTCTCTCTCCCTCTAATATTTTTCTTCCTCCTGTTTGTAATTAAAACACCATAAAAAGGTTGACTGCTGACTTGAGTTATTCATTTAGGAATTACATAGCTGAATTCCTTGGCAACCTTAAATTAATATATTTCAGTCTTTTAAAGTGATTTCCATATCTCACATGTAAATACAGTTTCCAACATTTTAACAAGAATTTTGAGTCTCAAAATCCTCTCTCATTCCTTCTCTTACTCCTACCTCTGAAAAATGGTAAGCAATCTGACATAAATTTTACATATGGAAGGTCCCAGGACCCATCCCCCCCCACCTAGAGGGCTAAGCCGCCAGAGGCAGCGGGAACCTCTCGGTGGGCAAAGGCTCTTGTCTAAAGGGTGTACCTTGTGGGCAGGGCTGTGCCAGGCTCACAGCATTGAACACAGGTGGTGGGGAAGGAGCAGGAGAGGGAGTGCAGAGCAGGCAGCTTGGCCAGAGTGGCAGAGACCCTCCATATTGCTCCAGTCGTCCAGGAGGTTTTAGCCTAAGAGCATACCCAGCCCAACCCAGCTGAACTTGATCCCATCAAAAGTCTTCAGAGGGGGGCAGCTGGGTAGTTCAGTGGATTGAGAGCTAGCCCTAGAGAGGGGAGGCCCTAGGTTCAAAACTGGCCTCAGACACTTCCCAGCTGTGTCACCCTGGGCAAGTCACTTGACCCCCATTGCCTAGCCCTTACCACTCTTCTGCCTTGGAGCCAATACATAGTATTGACTCCAAGACAGAAGGTAAGGGTTTAAAAAAAAAAAAGTCTTCAGAGGTCAGGGAAGCCCAAACTCCAACACCCCTCCCCCACAGACTGCTGGACTTTAATCCAATCAAAAGCCTCCAGAAGACAGGGAAGCTCAAACACCAACACCCCTCCCCCACAGACTGCACAGAGAGATCTCCTGACAAAACTCCAAGAGGGAAGACTGACAGAAAGCCCCAAAACAAACAAACAAAAAAAAAAAACGAGAGGAGCAAGAGCAGAGACAACTCCCGGGAGTAAAGAATGGGTAAATATGAGCAAACAACAGAAAAAGAAGAAAGAAATTAAGATAGACAGCTTCTATACAGGCAAAAACAAAGAGCAAATGGAACAGAGAAGGAAGTATCAGCAAATGAAAAATCAGAAATCCCAGTGAGTTGGATACAGGCTTTGGAAGAACTCAAAATGCAATTCAAAACACAATTAAGAGAGGCTGAAGACAATTGGGAAAAGAACTTAAAAACTAAGATAAGTCATCTGGAAACAGAAAATAGTGTCTTGAAAGCCAGAATCAATCAGCTTGAAAAGGAGGCAAAGGAGATGAAAGATGAGGCAAAGGAGATGAGAGATGAGGCCAAGAGGATGAAAGATGATCTCCAAAGAAAATCAGACCAGAAGGAGAAGGATGACCAAAAAGCCAGGGATGAAATCCAGTCTTTAAGAACCAGAATACAACAACTAGAATTAAGTGACCTCACAAGGCAAAAGGACACTCTAAAAGAAAACCAAAAGAACAAAAAAAATTTGAGGAAAATGTGAAGCATCTCATTCACAAAACAGAAGATTTGGAAAATCTTTCGAGGAGAGACAAGTTAAGAATCATTGGTCTACCAGAAGACCATGACAAAAGAAAAAGCCTGGACATAATACTGCAGGAAATTATTCAAGAAAACCACCCCAATATTCTAAAAAAGAGGGAAAAGTGGAGACTGAAAGAATCCACAGATCACCTCCTGTACTTAATTCCCACCTGATAATACCCAGGAATGTTATAGCCAAATTCAAGAACTATCAGACCAAAGAAAAAATATGACAAGCTGCCAAGAAGAAATCATTCAGATACCATGGAACCACAGTAAGGCTAACACAGGATCTGGTTGCATCTACAATGGAGGACCAAAAGGCATGAAATATGATATTCCAAAAAGCAAGGGAACTAGGTCTACAACAAAGAATCAACTACTATGGTCATTCAACAAAATAGAAGAATTCCAAGAATTTTTAAAGACCAGACCTGAATAGAACATTTGATGTCCCAGCACAGAACTCAAGAGAATTGTGAAAAAGTAATTAAAAAGGGGGGGGGGGGAGAAAAACAAAACAAAACAACAACAACAAAAGAAACATTTTTTAAAGAGACTCAATAAGTTAAAATGATATGTATCCCTATAAGAAAAGAGGTCATTGGAAACCCTTAAAAACTATTGTTATCACCTGGGCACCTAGAAGAATTACATTTAGAGGTAATAGTGACAAACTGCATAGGATGAAATAACAAGACATATAGGTATATAGATATATATGCATAAATACATATACATGTGTGTATATATATATATACATATATATATAAGTAGAGCTAAAAAAGAGGTTAATTCTAAAAGAAATGGGAAAAGAAACAAAAGGGATGAATATATATGTCACAAAGAAGCTCATGGTAGGAGGGGTGAACATCAATACACTGGAAGGGTAAAAAAGGTTAGAGATAGGAAATACTCATCTCTTATGTGCATTGAAGTTGACCCAAAGAGGGAAGAACAATTCAATCCATTGGGGCAGAGATTAGATTCATGACCTATAGGGGAGTAGAAGGGTGAGGAGCGAAGCAGTATAAGGGAGGGATAGGGTGTGGGGTAGTATTAAAATGACTGCAAAGAAAATAAGGGGGGGATAAGAAGGGAGGAGGGTAGAAAGGGAAGTAAAATAAGGGTGGGAACTAGGGGGACTGATTAAAAACTAACATTGGTATAGAAGGAAATAGTGAAAGAAGAAAAGGCAGGACTAGGAATAGAAATCAAAATGCTGGAAAATACACAGCCGGTAATCATAACTCTGAATGTGAATGGAATGAACTCACCCATAAAAACCAAGTGAATAGGAGAGTGGATTAGAATCCAAAAACCCTACCACATTTTGTCTACATGAAACACACATGAAGACAGTAGATATGCATATGAAGCCAAATCTATTGATAAAAAGAAGGCAGGAGTCACAATCATGATATCTGACAAAGCTAAAGTAAAAATAAATATAGTTAAAAGAGATAAGGAATGTAATTGCATCCTGATAAAAGGCAGTAAAGACAATGAGGAAATATCAGTATTCAACATGTATGGACAAAATGGCATAGCATCCAAACTTCTAAAGGAGAAAGTAGTAGAGCTCAAGGATGAAATAGATAGAAAACCTATACTAGTAGAAGGCCTGAACCTTCCTCTATCCGAACTAGATAAATCAACCCAAAAGATAAACAAGGAAGAGGTAAGAAAAGTGAATTAAATTTTAGAAAAATTAGAGTTAGTAGACATGTGGAGAAAAATAAATAGGGACAAAAAGGAACACCATCTTTTCAGCAGCACATGGTACATTCACAAAAATTGACCATGTATTAGGGCATAAAAACATTGCAAACAAGTGCAAAAGAGAAGAAAAAAATAAACACAACCTTCTCAGATCACAATGCAATGAAAATAATGATTAGTGTGGGTACATGGAGAGGTAAATCAAAAATTAATTGGAAATTAAAACAATACAATTCTCCAAAACTGGTTAGTCAAAGAACAAATCATAGAAACAATTAATTTCATTGAAGAAAATGACAATGATGAGACATCCTTTCAAACCCTATGGGATGCAGCCAAAGCAGTACTCAGGGGGAAATTTATATTCTTGAGTTCATATATTAACAAATTAGGGAGGGCAGAGATCAATGAATTGGGCATGAAAATTAAAAAACTAGACAGTGAACAAAGAAAAATCCTCAGATCAAGACTAAATTAGAGATCCTAAAAATCAAAGGAGAAATTAATAAAATTAAAAGTCAAAGAACTATTAATTTAATAAATGGTATTTTGAAAAAACAAATAAAATAGACAAAGTACTGATCAGTCTAAAAAAAGGAAAGAAAACCAAATAGATAGTATCCAAGATGAAAAGGGAGACATCACCTCTAATGAAGAGGAAATTAAGGCAATTATTAAAAACTATTATGCCCAATTATATGGCAAGAAATATGGCAATCTAGGTGATATGGATGAATACTTACAAAAATGTTTTTTTTTTCAAAAACTGTCTATCTCTGTCAAAAACAGAGATAGAAAACTATAGACAAATCTCCCTAATTGCCTAGACTAACAGAGGAAGAAATAGATTACCTAAACAACCCCATATCAGAAAAAGAAATTGAACAAGCCATCAAAGAACTCCCTAAGAAAAAGTCCCCAGGTCCAGATGGGTTCACAAATGAATTCTATCAAACATTCAAAGAACAACTAATCCCAATATTATACAAAGTATTTTACAGAATAAGCAAAAAAGGAGTTCTACCAAATTCATTATATGCCACAAATATGGTACTGATCCCTAAACCAGGCAGGTCAAAAACAGAAATAGAAAACTATAGACAAATCTCCCTAATGAATATAGATGCAAAAATCTTAAATAGGATACTAGCAAAAAGGCTCCAGCAAGTCATCACAAGAGTTATTCACTATGACCAGGTAGGATTCATACCAGGAATGCAAGGATGGTTCAATATTGGGAAAACCATCCACATAGCTGACCATATTAACAAGCAAACTGACAAAAATCACATGATTATCTTAATAGATGCAGAAAAAGCCTTTGATAAAATACAACACTTATTCATATTGAAAACACTAGAAAGTATAGGAATAGGAGGGCCTTTCCTAAAATTAATAAACAGCACATATCTAAAACCATCATCAAACATCATCTGCAATGGGAATAAACTAGAAGCCTTCCCAATAAGATCAGGAGTGAAATAAGGATGCCCATTATCACCTCTATTATTTAACATTGTATTAGAAACAATAGCAGTAGCAATTAGAGAAGAAAAACAAATTGAAGGTATTAAAATTGACAATGAGGAGACCAAGCTATCTCTCTTTGTGCATGATATGATGGTTTACTTAAAGAATCCTAGAGAATCAACCAAAAGCTAGTCGAAATAATCAATAACTTGCAAAGTTGCAGGATACAAATAAACCCACATAAATCATCAGCATTTCTATATATCTCCAACCCATTTCAGCTGTAGCTGTCCAGCCCATAGACATTATGGGGAAACAAGGAATGTGAGTGAGCACATGGCCATCCTGTGCATGGCAATAAATTTTATTGCCAGCGTGGCTGAAGTTTAGGCGCGAAACCTTGCTTTCCTTTGTCTCACTCTCCCGGGGATAATAACCCCACCTTCACCTTGTCATAAGTTGCATTATCCAATGGGAATACCCCAGGTAACTCATCCATATGTATTGAGGTATCATATAACTGTTCAATATGTATTGAGCTGTCAAGACTATAAATAAAAGAGCCACAGTAAGCTCCTCCCACTTGAAGAGCATCCACAGGTTTGATAAGGAGCATCTTCTCCCCTGTCTCGCTCCTCTCTATCTTTCTCACTAAGGCCTGGTCTTTAGGCCAGGCCTGCCTTACTTCCTCTCTCTCTCTTAATGCTACCTAGCATTATCTACCTCCTTTAGTTTCTGATCTCCTTTCCATCTAAGCTAGCATTATCCTCTGACCAGTGTAGTGTTAAATTGGGATCATTGGGTGGGACAGCCTGAATAATAACACCCAGTGGTCGGAGCTGCTGTGGGCTCTTAAAATAATAATTGTCTACTGACTCAATTATTCACATCTCTAAAGTCGGCTCGTTCACGCCCTTCGCGGGATCAAAACTTCTACTCTATCTCTATCCTCTCTTTCTCACCTTTACAGCCTCTCGCAGGCCGGGAGGCCATATCAGCAGCAAGAATTAGAAGGGGATTTCCATTTAAAATCACCCTAGATAATATAAAATACTTAGGAATCTATCTGCCAAGACAAACACAGGAACTATATGAACACAACTACAAAACACTCTCCACACAATTAAAACTAGATATAAACAATTGGAAAAACATTGATTGCTCATGGGTAGGATGAGCTAACATAGTAAAAATGGCAATCCTGTCCAAATTAATTTACTTATTTAGTGCCATACCCATTGAACCACCAAAAAAAATTTTACTGAATTAGGAAAAAAACATAACAAAGTTCATTTGGAAGAACAAATGATCAAAGATATCCAGGGAAATCATGAAAAAAAAATGCAAAGGAAGGAGGAGTTGCAGTCCCAGATCTCAAACTATACTATAAAGCAGTGGTCATCAAAATAATTTGATGCTGGCTAAGAGACAGAAAGGAGGATCAGTGGAATTGACGAGGGGTAAACGACCTCAGCAAGACAGTCTATGATAAGCCCAAATTTCCCATTTTTTCAGACCAAAACCCACTATTTCATAAAAAAAAAAACTACTGGGAAAATTGGAAGACAGAATGGGAGAGATTAGGTTTGGATCAACATCTCACACCCTACACCAAGATAAACTTAGAATGGTGAATGACCTGAATATAAAGAAGGAAACTATAAGCAAATTAGGCGAACACAGAATAGTATACTTGTCAGATCTTTGGGAAAGGAAAGACTTTAAAACCAAGCAAGAGCTAGAAAAATAATCACAAAATGTAAAATCAATAATTTTGATTACATCAAATTAAAAAGGTTTTGTAAAAACAAAACCAAATGCATCCAAAATTAGAAGGGAAGCAACAAATTGGGAAACAATCTTCATTACAAAATCCTCTGACAAAGGTCTAATTACTCAAATTCATAAAGAGCTAAACCAATTGTACAAAAAATCAACCCATTCTCCAATTTCTAAATGGGCAAGGGACATGAATAGGCAATTTTCTGTTAAAGAATTCCAAACTATTAATAAGCACATAAAAAGTGTTCTAAATCTCTAATAATCAGAGAAATGCAAATCAAAACAACTCTGAGGTATTACCTCATACCTAGCAGATTGGCTACCATGACAGCAAAGGAAAGTAATGAATGCTGGAGGGGATGCAGCAAAGTAGGGACACTAATTCATTGCTGGTGGAGTTTTGAATGGATCCAACCATTCTGGAGGGCAATTTGGAACTATGCCCAAAGGGCAATAAAAGACTGTCTGCCCTTTGATCCAGCCAAAGCACTGCTGGGTTTGTACCCCAAAGATATAAGGAAAAATACATGTACAAAATATTCATAGCTGCACTCTTTGTGGTGGCAAAAAATTGGAAAATGTGGGTATGCCCTTCAATTGGGGAATGGCTGAACAAATTGTGGTATATGTTGATAATGGAATACTATTGTGCTAAAAGGAATAATAAAGTGGAAGGATTTCATGGGGATGGGAACAAACTCCAGGAATTGATAGAGAGTGAGAGGAGCAGAACCAGGAGCACATTGAACACAGAGATTGATACACTGTGGTATAATAGAATGTAATGGACTTCTCTATTAGTGGCAATGCAGTGATCCTGAACAACTTGGAGGAATCTATAAGAAAAATCACTAATCACATTCAGAGGAAACACTATGGGAGTAAAACACTGAAGAAAAACAACTGCTTGAATATATGAGTCGAAGGCATATGGTTGGGAATGTAGACTCTAAATGAACATTCTAGTGCAAACAACAACATGGAAATAGGTTCTGATCAGGGACACAAGTAATACCCAATGAAATTGTGCATCGGCTGCTGGAAGGGTGGGTGGAGGGAAGGGAGGCAAATAAAGTGAATATTGTAACCAAAAAATAAATAAATAAAATTCAAAAAATAAAATAAAAATAAATAAATAAATTTGACATCTGAAATCATTAAAACATTTGTCCATATTAATCCTTTTGAAGAAGGAAACAAAAGAAATATGTAATATAGTGAAAAATCTTTACTTTGCTCTGAATTCTTACTGCAGTTCTTTCACTGGAAGCAGGTGGCAGGTTTTATCATGAGTCCTTTGAAATTGTTTTAGATCACTGTATTGCTGAGAATAGCTAAGTTATTCATAGTTGTTCATGGTACAGTATTACTGTCTCTGTGTTCAATGTTCCCCTGGTTCTGTTTGCTTCATTCTGTATCATTTCATGTAAAACTTTCCAGGTTTTTCTGAGCTTCTCCTGCTTATAATCCCTTATAGCATGATAGTATTCCATTAAAATCATATACTATAACTTAAGTTTGCCCCAACAAAAAGAGCTAATTTATCTCTTTTTGTATATAATGGTTCTTCCCCTTTGGGGCTTTTTAAAAATCTCTTCGGAATACATACATACTAATGATATTGCTAGGTCACCAGGTACTGTTTTATATCCCTTTGGTCATAGGTTACTCTCCAGAATGGTTGAATCAATTCATAACTCCCCCAATAGTGCAGTAGTGTTTCAGTTTTCCCACATCACCTTCAAGTTTTGTCATTTCCCTTTTCATAATAGCCAAACTCATAAATGTAGGGGGGAAAAAACTCAGTTGTTTTAATTCAAATTTCTCTAATTAGTAATGGTGTTGAGTATTTTTTTGCATAACTTAAGAGAATTTTAATTAGTTTGTCTGAGAATTCACTGTTCACATCCTTTGACCATTTATCAATTAGAGAATGACTTGTATTTTTTTTTATACATTCAAGTTATTTCTCTATGTATTTGAGAAAATTGGGGGATGTGGTGGTCAGAAACTGAACAAGGGGTGATAGGATGGAAAGTAATATACAGTAAACATAATGGCATAAAATATTTATATAAATATATATTTTACATAAAATATATATTTATATAAAATATAAAATAAAAACATTTATATAAAATAAATTTATATAAAATAAATAAAATAAAATTTATATTAAATTTTATATAAAAATTTTATGCCATTATAGTTACTGTTACCCCCTATTCAGTTTCTGACCACCACACCCCCCAATTTTCCCTCTTTTCCATTTGTCCCACCCGTATGGGGTGTTCAGGGAGGGGTAGCACTTGGTATGGAGGGCTTGTCATGCCCTTTTAGGGCAGCTCTCCAACCTCTGACCCTCACCTGACACCCAGCTCTCACTTGTGGCTCCTAGTAGCTCCTAGCATGCGGCAGCGGCCACACCACGGGCAACATCTTTGACAGGCTGGCTAAACCTTGTGAGGGTAGCCATCGGGTCATCGACCCCTGGTGAACCAGGGCTTTGCTCACCCAGCATGTGAAGACTGCTTCGGCCGAACAGACGGAAGAAACCAATAAGAAGGTTCAACGGCTGAGATGGCGATGCAGCAAAGCACTGTGGAATGCTTAGGGTGTGTTGGAGCACAAAGGACAACAGGGCCATCCAATGTAGCTGAGGAAGTCTCCAGGTGTAATGACTTTTCGTGCCACTGGACCCAGGCTTCCAACGCCAAGAGAGTGGGACTGTCTCTGTGCACCGACTTTTCCACTTAAATCTCTTTCACGCACAACTATCTTTGTGCACACATGCACAAAGACAATTGTCATTCTCCGCTTCCAAGAGACTACTACCACTCTTCTTTAACCCTTTCCCCCTTCTACTTCCTGTAAGGTAAAATGGATTCCTATACTCAATTGATTGTCTATGTTCTTCCTTGATTGAACCAGTTCCTATGAAAGTAAGGTTCACATACTCCCCAATTCACCTCCCCTATCTTTCCCTCCACTGTAAACCTCTTTTATACTTCTTTTATGTGAGATAATTTATTCCATTTTTTAGGTATAGTACAAATATATTCAATTCACACCCTTTCCCTCTGTCTCTGTCTAACTGCCCTAATAATAATAAAAATCTTAGGAGTTACAAGTATCATCATCCCAAGGAAGTATGTAGACAGTTTAACTTTATTGAATGTCTTTTTATTTCTCTTTCCTATTTACCTTTTTATGTTGGGTAAATGATTCTTGGTTGCATGATATTTTTGAGTGGGTTTTTGTATCTCCTTTTCCTTTTGATCAATTCTACTTTTCAAAGAACTCTTTTCCTCAGCCAATTTTTGTATCTCTTTTTCCAAGTTACCAATTTTGCTTTTTTATGAAGTTCTTCTCTTCAATGCATTTTTGTATGTCTTTATCCATTTGGCCAATTCTGCTCTTTTAGTTGTCCTTCTCTTCAGTGAATTTTTTGCACCTCTTTAATTAAATAGTCTATTCTGTATTTTAAGGTATTAATTTCTTCAGAATTTTTTTCATGCCTCCTTTGCCAAACTATTGATTCTTTTTCATGATTTTCCTGCACCACTCTAATTTCTTTTTTCCAGTTTTTCTTCTACTTCTCCTATTTGATTTTTAAAATCCTTTTTGAGTTCCTCCATTAATTCTTTTTGAGCTTGAGAACAATTCATGTTTTTCTTGGAGGCTTTGGTTGCAGCAGTATTGACTTTGTTGTCTTCTTCTGAGTCTGTGTTTTTGCCTTCCCTATCACCAAAATAATTTTCTGTGTTGAGTTTCCTTTTTTGTTATTTGCTCATTTTCCAGCCTGTAGGATTCCAGGCATATATATCTGGAAAATATGGTTGATGTGTTGATATTATATTATACTTGGTCAGAGTAATTGATTAGACAGCTCAAAGGCCAAAAGAATCTCTGGGCCTGAGCCACAGAAGGCTTAGCTCTAACCTGGTCAAACAGCATTCATTTGAAAGGCATATGGTCAGACCTCTGGAGGGTCAGTGAAAGTTGGGCTTCACCATGCTTCCTTTGTTCTCGGCATTCTTAACATTCTGGCATGAATCCAGGCTTCTTTGTCTTTCCCAGGCTAAAGTTATCCATGCCTGGAACTTGTCGTAATTGAGATTTAAACCAATGGCAATCCACTATGTGTTGTTACATATGCATTACGTGCCTCCCATTCATTACCTTAATAAAACATGCCTCCCACTCATTACCTTAATAAAAGACAGGACCCCTCCCCCCCCCTCTCTAACTCTGGCTTTCTGCCATCTGGTTAGCTCCTTCTCTGGAGCCCCACTATGGTCTCTAAAGACCTTACCCTTTGTTTCATCCCGCTTGGAAGCTTCTCCCCTGTAACTCTGATTTCTATCCTCATGCTTGATCTCTATTCCTATCTAGGAATTCTCCATTCCACACATTCTTGGTCATTCATATCTTCCTTCACTGAATACCCTACAAGGGAAGATATTAAAGGGACAAGAGCCGTTCCTTACATTACAATTAATCTGTGTGTCCCTCAATTTATTAACCCTTTCTCCCAACTTCTTTCTCCTCCTCAAATTACTACCCACTAGGAATTCCTTTTTGCAACAGTTGCTGGTTGGCCGTTGCACGACCTTTTTTTATGTTAGCTTTAAAAAACTGTTAAATTTGGGCTTTGTAACTATGGAGTTCTTTTCCATGGTTTCTTGTATAGCTACTTTCAGAGCTAGCTCTAGGGATCTATCTGCTTTCAGCTCTTCCAAGGTAATATGATGTAGTATGTTCAATACTCTCCTGGCCCATGCACTGGTCTGTGAGTGACAAGCATTCTTTTCCATCTTGGAACTCTAACCATGATCCCCTTCTCCCATAAGCACTGAAATGTTGGTAGTGTATCTTCTCATCCTGAGACTGTGACCCTGGACTGTGACATAACTCTGCATATGGATAATACAGCAAGAATCTTGAACCCAGAGTCAGCAAAAGGACCCTTATAATCTCCTTCAGAGTCCATCCCTCCCCTTATCATCTGTTGCTAAGATCTTCAGAAGCCTTTGCTACTTATTTAGCCATCCCCCAGGTCTATTCCCAAGGTGGGGCCTGCCTTTGTGTGCTATTTTGTTCTCCACTTCAACCACAGTGTAGTATATTTTTCTTGTTGGCTTTCTAAAGTGTTTTGAGCTGAAAAAATTATTGCATCCTGTCTCTTTGGGGGTTATGCTGCTACATGATTTGTTTTGGGTATTAAATCATAACTGTTTGGAGGGTAATTTGATAGAAATCAGGTAAGTCTGTGTATCTTCTCCACCATATTGACTCCACCCCAAAGAATTTGGACAATCAGTGCAGAAGAATGATGATAATATTCTTTCAGTAGTATGAAGGATATATTGGAGAGGACAAATAATGAAGGCAGGAAATCAGTAGCAGTCTATTATAGTAGATCAGGCAACTGAAGTGAGTTCATTATTGTTCATTAAGGCTGGTATTATGGTGGTAGAAGGAAAAATAGAAGGGCAAGAACAAATGTGAGAGATGTTGCTGAAATAAATTAATAAATCTTATTTGGCTACTGATTTGACACAAAAGGCAAGAGAAATGAATCAAAAATAAATCAAGGGGTTGAACATGGGATGTATGAGTTCAATTTTCAATATATTCAGTTTGAAAAGTTGGTAAGAAAAAAGGGGTTTTATAAATATAGATAAAGATTATAGGAGTCATCTACATGTAAGTAAAGACATATAAATGAATGAGATTGTTAGCTTGTAAAGGCATTGGAGAAGAAAAAGGGGGCAAGGACAGACCCCTGGGGAATATCTTTATTAAAGAGTTGGGAAGGGAATAAGAAATATGTGAAGCAGACTGAGGAGTGCCTTTAAAGGTTAAAGGAGAACCAAAAGAATACAGCATCTCTGAAGCCAAGAGAGAAGAAAGAATTCAATGGGAAAGGGTGGGCAACAATTTCTATGTCAAAGAAGTTGTGTTTTGATTCAGTGATTGAAGTAGTTTCATTGTAGGGGGAGATAGAAACTAGATTGCAATGGGTTAAAGATAAGAGTAGGTAGTGAGGAAATAAAGGTTGCAAATACAGAAAACTTTTTTAAGAAGTTTAGCACAAAGGAGGAAGGGAAATGGGACAGATTGACCAGAAGACTTAAGAGAGATATTAAAAGTCAGAATCATTCCATTTAAAATACCTTAGTACTGAAATAATTTAAAAAATGCCCAAATAGTATAAGCTTATATTATAAGCTACTATAAACAATATATACTCAGATTAAAAAGGTTTTTATTCCAAAAAGAAGGAACTTAAAAAATAAAAATATTATTTGCAAGTTTCAAAATTACATTATGGCAAATACATATATAATAATTTCTAGTTCATTCATCCATCTGTTCACCCACTGGTAACAATTATTTACTGAAAGTCTTCTATGCAAGACTTATCACTGTGTCATTTACTCACAATTATTGTCAAAATACCTTTAAACTTTAAAGAATACACAAAATTCTATAATATGCTGAGCTGTCAGTTCAGTCAAGACTAAAAATTAAAAGGATTTCACGCCTCAATAAGCCTTAAAAGAAGTGTTGAATATTGACAAATATGGCACAGTCCTACTCATTTTTTTTTTAAATCAAAGAACTCCAAACTACATTAGGGACTAGGTACTTCCAATGGACCTGAGAATAATCTTCCTCAAACATTGTTTCATTCTGTCACTAGTCGAGGATCTACCATAGTAATAGAAATACAGGCTGGGTTCAGGTGCATACAACAATTTCCAGCTCTTTAATCTACTCTTCACTTTTGTAATGGAAGAGGGAAAAGGGGAGAGAATGAGTAGAGGATTCCTCTCTTCTATTACTAATGGGTAGAGGTAAACCAGACAGTACTTCACTGGAAGCATGTGACTCCAGTAAGTTGTTTAAAGGGAGAAGTTGGGGCTGGAGACAGATATGATCTAGGTTAACTCAGTAAAAGTGGCAATATGTCTCCCTCAGAGGAGCTCAGGGCCCCTGAGCTAGTCTATCTCAGTGAGGCAAGATGTTTCCTTATAGATTCGCTTCCCACAGGCACTTTAACTGTCTGCCTTTAGGTGTTAAGGTATGACACCAATTGGCAAGGAAAGATGACAAATATTCCTTAGTCAGTGGTACTGAGCCACAGGAATTCAGAATCTGATCCTTTCTCTGTGGATGTATGATAAACCCAGGTCTGGGTTGTCACCAGACAAGGACAGGATTTCAGCTTGAAATCCTGTCTCAAAACATTTAATCTAATACACTAGGTTGTTATCTTAAAGACAGGCCCAAACTCAGATCTAAATATTTCAGATATAATTTATTTAGATGTCAACAGATGTTAAGATTAAAAATTAGTTTCTCTGCTAAAATTTATTATATTTTATGAGGTTTATTAAGATTATCAGAAATCAAGGATACAAAATAATAAACCACATGCCCATTGGCGAGCCTCTGCGCTTAGTCTACTCACTACATCCTTGCAATCTCTGAGTACAGGAAGAGGCGCAGTAGGCTTTACAGCCAGTTTAAATAAAATTTTTGATCTCGCCCAGGTGGGGATCTCAGTGGGATTAAAGGGAACTCTGGGAGCTACCAAGGACTTCTGGGAATTGAAGTCCGGGGTTCAAATCTCCATTTTTACACAGAGGACGGTACTAGCAGAGGAATGAGAGAAAAGGCACAAGTGGATGACGGTCAGCCCTATGGTCTGCCCACCTTACAGATTAACCAGAGGCTTCTGGGCCTTGGCCCCCTTTCTTCACCAATTGTTTCTTATCCCCAACTTATGGTCTAACTAAGTCCTAATGTTGAGTTCAAGGGATGAGTAAGGGAGAGAGATCCCTGGGGAAGGATTCAGGTCCGCTCAGGCTAGAGTGAGTCCAGCAAAAATCCTTATTGAGAATCATATAGTTGTTGATTGAATCTCAGTGGAAGTATTGAGGCTCTCTGGATGGAGTCTGGTCCCAACTGGAAGAGAAATCTGGCTGAGCTCTTTCTCAGCTTCATGAAATTGCTCCTTCTTTTCTCCTTTCCAGGCTGGAAGTCCCCTGTCAGTTAGCTTCAGAGTTCCTCAGAACTGTCAGCATTCACTTGCCCCTCCTCCACTCCTCCTCAAACTGATCTGTCAATCAGTCTGACTTCTCAAATGCAGGGTCTCTCCTCCTTACTTTATACCTTCTCTGATTCTTCAACCACGTATTCATAAAACTTCTGGTACTGCCAACTTTACCTGTTTGCCATCCTTCAGAAATTCCTCCTGTTTTCCATTCCTTTGTGTGTTAGGAACAACATGTACTACTATTTTGGCCTGGAACCATTATACTAATCCCATTTGCACAACTGAAAATTGACCAAACATTTTCCAAGTTTTCTTAGAGGTACTGAAGCTAGTCTGAAGACTTGACTAGTTCAGCTGGGGCTCCTAAGGCTTGAGATACTTCCCAATGCTGTGAGGAAATTTATCTTTCTGACCAATCATGACCTCCTGGGGTATTGGTAGAAGACATAGGGTGCTGTGTCCAACTAAACCAACATTTCATTATTTCCATTTTTTTCACTAAACTTTTATTAAATAGCATATAGTTTACATATGTTTCATTCCATCCCCATTCTGAAACTGAATCACTGGACTAAGTGGTTCTAAGGAGGTTGACAAAAATAAACTACTACCAGAGCTAGTTTCCCCCTTGCATTTGTTGGTGTCCCTAGAAAAGGGAAATAACCAAAATGAGGAAAATGAAAGAAAACTATCACCATATAGCCAGCAATTTGGACACAAATAGGAATGTGCCTTAGGTTTTTAAAGACTGTCCTAAAAGAGGAAGGAAAGTTGATGGATTCAGAGACAAGGTGAATAAAAAGAGAGATACTAGTTTTTAAAAAGGGACATAGGGCCAGAGCAACATCGGGCAGCAGGCTTAGCTTCTAATTTAAAAGTCTTCTAAGAAGAAACTCTAGAACCCATTGAGAATTGGATCAAGAGTGAAGATGAAAACTGGGAATGTACCCGAGAGAGCCTCAGACTTACATGATTTCTATTTTAGCGACTGGAGGAGTTTCCCAACAAACAAATAATAAGATATAAGTGCTTTCGTATTATGTTTAATAAATGCTTGTTGAGGGACTAAACACAAAGACATTTGGAAAGTAGCAAAATGAATTTAAGCAGAACCCTGACAAATCACCAGAACAATCTAGAAACACTTAAAACTGCTAAATTTATGTAAAAATTACCCTTGCAAAATAAGTTCTATCTTTTGGAGGACCTGAATAAGGATTATCCTTTGTTACTTTATAGATGACTAAACTGGGGACTTAGCACAAATCTGGCCTTGCAGTGTGGAAAGAATGGGCTCAAGCCCTGTCTCCAATATACATGAACTAAACAACCATGGGCAAATTACTGAACTCTTCAGGACCCCCACACAACACTCCAAGACTAAATCACAGATGAAGAACCAATCTGCAGTAAAAGAGGGAGTTTCCATACTGGAGCTCACCCACACTGATGAAATCACAGGTCAAAAGCTAAAAAGAATTATTATTGTTATATTTGGAAGTGATTGCTGTAAGACCAGTACAAAATTCCCAGAATTATGAAAGTGATTCTAATCTAACAGACTGAGATCTGAGCTTTCAAAAGGTCATTGAATTCCCCCCACCTGCATCTAAGAGAAAATCTAAATGATATGTTTAAATGAAAGTTTGTTTTGATTCCACTCCCAGATTTTGCAGTGATTAATTGACCTTGAGCAGTCTTTTTTTTCTCAAAGATCGTAAAAGGATAAGTCAGAATGGGACCTGCTCTTGGAAGGCAGCACAGTTCCTTAAAGCTAAAGTATTTTGACCCAGCAAGAATTTGGTTCAATATGCATGTCAAATCAAAAGAAGTCCATCAAAGGAAATGGATATTAGGACTACATTGTATTTGGCCAAGTCATATCACTAAGCTACTCTCTTTTTTATGTTGCAAATCAGAACATTTTTTAGGTCACAACATGGCAGCAGATTTTAAAGTGCTTTATAAATTACAGTTACTTAAGATCTAGCTTTGAGTTCAGCAAGTTCAAGGGTCCTGCAGAGGCATTCAGGCTGTAGGCAAGTCAGTGCCCTAGACAATTCTCCAAAATTTTAAGTTGCAAATAAGATTCCAACCTGTGTAGACAAAAAGAGCTTCCTCATCCAGGGGCTCTCTATATTCATGAAATCATAGATCTAGCCCCTGTTGCAGTTTCAGTCCCTAGTAAGCTGGAAGTTCTACCCAGTAGGTGAATGTTCAATAGCTTGCTCTCAGGGGGGAGAACAAAGTCTACAGCTGAAACTTTTAAGTTTAATCTGCACTAATCCTTTTATTATCCTGCACTAATCCACTCTATCACTTTCCTAAATCTAGATAATCAACAAAATAGTAAACCAAGCCCTGATTTGTAGTTCCCCAATTTCTAAGGTAGAAATGCTCACAGTGAAAATTTAATAATTAATTGGCTTGCAGGACTGGCTGTAAGGTTAGCTAATGAACTCAACCCAAGGAGATAAGACTAGCAGACTATGCTTCATTTAAAGCTTCTTGAACCATGATGCAAACATCTTCAAATAATTCTTTTAAAAGCCAGTCTCTTATTTCACACCTCTCCCATTCTCATTATTCCTCATTCGATTTTAGTGAATAAGAAAAGATACTTTCAAATTAAGCTGCATCAGGGATATTCTGGAGCTGTTCTTAACAGTTATTGAGAGCCAATTGTTAAATTTTCAGACTGAGCTTTTACACCTCTGAAACCTACAAATGCTACAAATCAGGGCTTGGTTTACTGTTTTGTTGACTGTCAAGACTTGAGAAAGTGTTGGAGAAAATGTTAAAAATGTGTGTCATACTTTTTTTTTTCCTGGAGAGTTAGTTGTTATATATTTATTAGCCCATCCCTAATTGTGACACTTTTTTACATTTTTCTCTGGGGAGGAACTATTGATTTTTTTTAGTCTTCAAAAGCTCAGGCCTTGACTACAAATATGCTGATCTCCCACTCAATTATGCATTTGTTCAATACCTACACACTTTGAAGTCATTCTACAATGCTGATTGGCTGGTCAAGTTCTAGGCAAATACTGCTTCTATAACTATCTTAAATAACTATATCACTTTCATTTAGGACATTCTTTGGCTTCAGCTTGGCCTTCAGTGGAGTCTAATGACAGCCTGACTGTCTTGTCTTCTTTTCTACAATCTAAAATCAGAGTCAAGGGGGAAACTGAGTAGCTCAGTGGATTGAGAGCCAGGCCTAGAGATGGTTCAAATCTGGCCTCTGTGACCCTGGGCAAGTCACTTAACCCCCATTGCCTAGCCCTTAGCACTCTTCTGCCTTAGAACCAATACCCAGTATTGATTCCGAGACAGAAGGTAAAGGTTTAAAAAAAAATAAAATCAGAATCAATGCCTTCTGCAAAATGTATTTCTTATTATAGTGGTAGCATTCATTGGACAATTGAGACAAAAGATCTTTTTTATTATCAATCTCACCTTTTTCAGGAAACAAACCACCTTGGAATGTAATGACTGGGCTCCAACGTAAGATGGTTTCACAACAAGGTAAGATGGAAACTAAAAGTATAGGATACATATGACTTTCAGCATACATTTACTTTTCCACATTCAATTCCATCTCAAATTTAGTTTTGTTCTGTAAAAACAAAAAATAGGTAAGGGAAACAAAGGTCTTCAGCATAACTGAACTGTAACTGACATAGATGACACTAGAAGTATGTACATAGTTGTATCCTGTAGATGGCATTGTTCTGAAGTAGAAAGTGAATGTCCCTTAATGTATGGTCCAGGACCATAAGGTGGATTACATTAATTGTTTAGGTAGCCTCTTATTAGCAAAAACATTTATGGGAAATTATTTTTTCCATTTTCAAGAAGTGTCTGAAGGCTCATGGGAGGGGAAAGCTACACAAGATTGGATAATGTTGAGAAATTTTGAGAATAGGGAAGAAGACAGTCATTCAATTTCTCATGGAGATGGGTTGCTACCCCAAATCACTTTGCGTGGCTCACTGACTGACTTGAGTGATCTGCCTAGTCAGAAATGTATAGTTACCCTAATTGTTGCCATTACTAGGATCTGGTAAATCTATGTCCTCTTCCCTTTCTCTCCCAGCCCAGACTCATTACTGCATGGCAAATTTGCCTTTAGGGATTTCCCACTCCATATACTTTATTTTCTACATGTATATTTTTTAAACCCTTCTCTTCTGTCTTAGAATTAATACTGTACATTGGTTCCGAGGCAGAAGGGTAAGGGCTAGGCAATGGGGGTTAAGTGACTCAGCCAGAAGTCACATAGCTAGGAAATGTCTAAGGCCACATTTGAACCCAAGACCTCCTGTCTCTAGGACTCTCTCTCAATCCACTGAGCCATCTAATTGCCTCCTCTGTAGATACTTTTTAAATGGGTTCCAATACCATATAAAGATAAGCTGATATTTTGAGCAAATGTTTGCTATCAAGGAATAGATCACAAAATATAGATGAAGTAGACTCCATGGACTTCTTGTCCAGGTTGAACTTTCAATCATCTCCATTCTTTCACAAGTGTTTAGCTTTCTTTTGCCAAAATATAGCACCTTCCAGGAAAAATGAAAATTAATGTCATGCCTATATTTCAAGTCATTGTCTATGCCTAACTTGGAATTTCCTTTCCTATCATCCCTCTTTGTTGTTGTTCAGTTGTTTCAGTCACATCCAACTTTTCATGACCTCATTTAGGGTTTTCATGACAAAGATACTGGAGTGATTTGCCATTTGCTTTTCCAGGAGGAGAAACTCATGAGGAACTCAGGCAAAGAAGATTAAGTGACTTGCCCAGGGTCACACAAGTGTCTGAACTTGGATATGAACTCATGAAGATGAGTCTTCCTGATTCCAAGCCCATCTATCCAATGGGCCACCTAACTGCCAGATACTTACATTTTGTGAACCACATAACTAGTTCTGAGGCCCTACTGGCATATTTCAACATATATATTGATCAACTCATTCCAATTCCTTTCTTCCTCCATCTTGAGTCCTGCATCATCTTCTTACTAAGTGGGGAAGGGGGCAGAGTGGGTTCTGTAGAGCATGATTCCTATAGAATTTATCTCTTAGTAGAGAATATACTATATAAAGATTTGGGCCATATTCCTGCATTGAACCTAAGAAGTATTATGGAGTTCTAAAGTACATATGATAAGATTTCAAGCTGGGAGGAATCTTACAGTTCATTCTCAATGACTGACATCAGAATCCAGTCTCCTTTAACAAACTAAGACTGTTATTTCCCCAGACTCTCACATTAGAGCAAGAGCAGTAGCAATGGAGTAAGGAAGACCTACGTTTAAACTCACTTCAGACATTTACTAGCCATGTAATTTAAATTTATTATCCTATGAACATTAGAACCCCTGACTAACACCCAGTTTTATATGGAATGTTTTGGAAATATGGTTCAAGCCCTCATGCAATTCATGCTCTACCAAACAGAACAGAAACCATTAATCAAAGGGCAGAGCTTTCAATTAGGAGAGTAGAAAAAACCAAAGCCCTGCTTGACACTTTTCTTTCTGAACTACTTGAAGTGTTCATTGACACTTTCTGATTTGGAGATCCAAGCATATGGATCATAAACTGAATTGGGGAGGAAGAGTTACTAAAAAAAAAAAAATCAAGTCATGTATTCAGATACCCACTCAGAAGATAAAGAGATGGTGAGTGAACTTGGTGGTGGTTGGTGTTGAGTTGGGAATTTTCTGTAAGCCACTTCCTGTTTCAGGAGAGTAGATCATCTTTTCTGAAGCTTGTGGTGTTCAACAGTATGAATGTTCACTTATAATTTAGCTGGTTCATCTGTTCATTGCTTCCAGAACCTCCTGGCCAAATTTATTGCCCATGGCCAAAGAAAGGATTTTTTTTTTCACTATGAAACTTGTTTTGGCTTGAAGCAAAGTTCAAATAATATTTACCAAGATTATTTAAAAAACTCTAATTTTTTGCTTCAAAATTCGAGGATGGAATGTCAGAAAGTGTTGACATTTTTAAATTAATATTTTTGAAGGAATATGCTTTAATAAAAGACCAAATGGATGCCATAATACTGGAAGAAGGCCTTAGACCAGTGGAAATGCTTGTCAGCCACAGTAGTAGGGATTTAATGGAAGCTCTGTTGGATTAACACAAGAAAAGAAATATTAAAAAAAATTAATGGAAGTTTTGAATTTCTATTCTAGCTACATCCTTGATACAAGCTCATCTTGAATCCTAATGATGAACTTTAGAACTTTTTGCTTTTCTAAAAAAAAAAATCTTTTCTACATAAAGTATATGATCCAGATAAATTCTATACTGCTATGTGTTGAAGAATACTGAAATTGCTCACTGGGAAATTGAGAAAGCATTGAAAAATTAGCTGGCAAACAATTCTATTTCATTACCTATTCTTTGACAGCATTTGGCTTAAATCCATGATTGCATACAATTCAGCTTAATTTAATTGAGCAAACATTTATTAAAAGCACTTACAGAATATGGTCTCATGGAAAAAAGCATTGGTCCTCGAGCTGTCAGGCTTATATTCAATCTCCAGCTCCATACATATTAGGCGTGGAAGCCCAGGCTCCCTAGCCCTGATTTCTTATCTGGAAAGTGTAAGGATTCGGTTCCTGAACCCCTCAAATTAGAGCCTGAACACTTGTCAGCTCTATCAGATCTAAAAAAGGCTATCATGTCTGCCCCTGCTCTAGGCATCCCAGATTACAACAAGCCATTTACTTTGTATGTGCATGAGCGAAGAGGAGTAGCTTCTGGCATGTTAACTCAGACTTTGGGACCTTCTCAGTGCCCAATTGCTTATTATTCTGCTCAACTGGACCCAGTAGCAGCAGGAGCACCACCATGTCTTAGAGGAGTAGCTGCTACAGCCTTACTAGTAACAAAAACTGTTGATTTAGTATTGGGATGTCCATTAACAATAATGTGCCCACATGAGGTAGAAGCATTGTTGATAAAACATAGAACACAGGCATTCTCGGATCAGAGAATTACAAGATATGAAATAACCTTATTAAATAGTGAAAACATTACTTTAAAACATTGTACTACTCTTAACCCTGCCACTTTGCTTCCAGATTTACCAACTTCAGGAGAACCATTACACAATTGTGAAACATTAGTGTCCATGGCAGAAAAGCCTCGAGATAATCTCTTGGACGCTCCCTTAGACAATGTAGATCTGATTTTATTTACCGATGGTTCCTCTTTTATGAAGTATGGCATACGTTACGCTGGAGCTGCCGTAGTCTCAGAATTTGCCACTGAATGGTCAGCTTCACTACCTTCTAACATTAGTGCTCAAGGAGCAGAACTCATAGCTCTGAAGCTCGCTTGTATAATTGCCAAGGATAAAAAGGCAACAATTTATATGGATTCTAGATATGCTTTTGGCATTTGTCACTCAGTTGGAATGTTATGGCTCCAGAGGGGATTTTTAACCTCAGCTGGAAAATCTATAGCTAATGCAGAAATTATTAATGAAGTTCTTTCTGCTCTCCAGCTTCCTGAAGCCCTAGCTGTAGTTCATTGTTCTGCCCATACAGGTGTCACTGATCCTGTCTCTAGAGGAAATGATCGAGCAGATGCTGCTGCAAAGCTAGCAGCCATAGAAGGACCGGAATTAATTTTAACATTAACAACCACTAATGATTTAAATCTACCACTTTCCTATAATGAAAAGAAAGTGGAAAAGTGGAAGGCTCTTTTGCCTCCTGGCAAGTTTACAAGTTGCCCAACCTTTATAGATAGCATCCCATTGTATCAATTCTAAAAACAGGCATGGCTCAAAGAACTCCTTGCCTCATTATAAGTATGGGTCTAAGTACTTTCATTGTTTTAGCAAGGAGTTTTCTCCCCTAAAGCAGTCTTAAGTAAGGGTGGAGTAGAGGTTCTCCCATTTCTGATCCTGGCGAGTTCTCACAGTCAAAATGGGGAATGTTCCTAGAAGGGAATTGTTCCAATTGAGAATTCCCCGATGGGGAAATTTTTAACATTCACAAGTCTGAGAAATTTCAAGACTTACAGTACACAATTAAAAATTCAAGTAAGAGATATAAGAAATATAAAGCTGATGGTCTTTATAGTGACCACCCAGGACACTATCCATCTTTCATCAATAAGTTCAATGCCTCCCATCTCAACTTTTTTACTTATGCTAAGGAACTTCAAAATATGTGTTGGTTTCTCCTTAAATAGCCTAATTTCCTAATTCTATTAGTATGCTAAAATTCTACAATCTATTTTCATTTCAGCTACCCACAGGGATGACTATATCCCTGAGCATGTCTTTACCCATAAGCATCCCTCTTCTATATTTATGAACTCTGAAATAATCTTATCTGGTCATAACCATTTATCATTCCATCTCTCCCAATGCCTCATTCTCCCTTACACTGTTCTTCCTTATCCTGATTCTTCCCTCTATGCCTTAATACTTTCCTAGGATATGACTCCTATTTGAGCTACATTCTCCTACCCTGCCAATTTTGATCCCTTGGTGAACCAGTTGAACTCTCCACTATCTCTTTGCTCCCTTGTTGGATAAATCCCTACCTTTCATTACTCCTCTCATCTTTCTCCTTCTAACTAATTCACTACTTAATAGAGTTAGAGGAAGTTATATAATACTGCAAACTATGTCCATTACAAATTTAAGTTCCTCTACTCCTCCCTATTTAATTCTGTGTCCTACTCACAATAGTATCTGCTCCAAACATTTTCTTTTTTCCTCAAGCAACTATGTTACACCCGCACCCCACCCTCTCATTTAAGGACCTTGACTCATAGTTCACTGAAAAAAAATAGTCTCAGGATTCTTCTTCTCCCCTTCTCATCTCACATTTCTCTGACATCATCCCCCATTATCTCCTCTTTTATTCCAGTCTCCTTGACAAAGGCAATTCCTCTACATCTATCAGTTCTCTTCTAGTATACTCTAGCAGATTGGTCCCACCATCATGTTCACTCTTTACATTATATCTCTCTCTACTGACTCCTTTGCTGATGCCTATAAATATGCCCATTCTCGCTTACTCTTTAAAAATTTCCCCAAGATTCGACTGTATCTGCTAGCTATTTTCCTATATTTGTTTTCCACTTCTCAGCTAAAGACCATGAAAAAAAAATCAATAATCAAAGTATCCACCTCCTCAGCTCTCATCTTCTTCTAAACCCTCTGCAAATGTCTTCTTACTTCATCATTCTACTGAAACTTGATTTACCAGTGATCTCTTAACTGTCAAATCTCAAGGCTGTTTCTCAATACTTTCATCTTTCTTGACCTCTCTGCAGCATCTGATACTGGTGACGACTTCTCATTGACACTCTTCTATGTGTTTCTATAACACAATTTGACCATTCCTCCTCAGTCTTTTTGCTGGATCCTCATCCATGTTATTCCTACATTATGCCTACTACATGTTGCCCAAAAATCTGTGCCATCTTTCCTTTTTATTCTAGATGCTTTCTCTTGATGATGTTACTAGTTTTCTTCCTTACTCCTTCATCCCTTCACCCTGAATGTCCCAGAATGCCATTTCAGATGGTTAGGTAGTATTATTCCCTCTTGATTTCCCTCTTTAAATCTTCCCCTCAACCAAAGCCATCTAGAACCCATTTGAGGTATTTTATTGTTCATCCAGCTTCCGTAAGAGTCACTAATTCTATTCCTTCTGGTGTGATGGAAGATCAGCAAACCTTATCATGGGTGTACCTATTTATCCTCCAGGAAAAGGGGTGTTTTTGTTTCTTTTTGTAGTTAAAAAAATCCTCAGACAGCACAGTATGTTAGAATTAGGGGTAGCACATAATAAATACTTACTGATTGACTTATTTTACATTCAAAGAGGAACAGGTCACTTCCAAAAGGGAAAAAATCACTTCCATTATCTCAAGCAATGTACCTACTTCACTTATTTAATTATAAAGCCTAGATGGGGACAGAATAAGGGTTTTTCTTGAATCACCTGTATCTTCTCAGTTTTTTTTTTTTTGGTTATTGTATTTTCGTGCAGATGTCTTCTACTGATTTAGACCACTCAATATTTTCTACACTTTACAGCCATATTTTGGGGGTCTCAGCCATTCTCTTGTCAGCAATAGGGAAGGATTGTAAACTAGGGTTGGAGTATTTCAGAAGACTGGTATAAATACTGACAGGTAGGAAACTCAAGTATCCCCCATTAAATCCTCTTTTCTCTAGGGCAAGGAATTTACTTTTTTTTTCATTTAATAAAAAGGCATTTTTTTTATTTTTATAAGATGAAAGTAAAGTTTTCATTATTGTTCCAAAACCTTTCCAAAGTTAACAAAGATCCCTTTATTGCCAACCAAACCCAATGGCATTTATTTAGTCCTAATCCTTCTTGATCTCTTTGCAACATCTGACACTATTGAGCACTATCTCCTCTTGTATACTAAGACCATATCTTGCAGCAGATTGCTATAAAGTGAATGGATTCTGATTACACAATCACTATTGCATTGATCTGTATGGCCACCTTTAAATGATA